>NC_061508.1:5057493-5276322 GCF_022539505.1 Lolium rigidum | reverse complement strand
ACAGCCCTGGGTCCACGATCAAAGGCCTCCCTCGCACGTTCCTGGGTGCGCACAAATCCGTCCCGACTCCACGCGACGCAACGTTTTTTCCGCGCGGTTGAGAAAAAAAAAAAAAAAGTTGGCGCGACGTACCCGGCCGGGGAAGGAAATCAGCTTCAGCCGACTGGGCTGAAAGGCGTGAGTAGTACTAGTATTGATCAATCGACCAGCTGGCTGATTTGTGAGTCGCGAGCCTTCCTTTTCCCCACCCAACATCCTCCGCTGCGAAAAAGAAAAAAGACCCGCGACCCACACCCAGCCTCCATGGATCCCCTTTCTTCCTCACGGCGGCGGCGGCGGCGCCCCGGCCACCCTATCCCCTCGACGCCGGCCACTCCCCTGCGCCCCCAGCCCCGTTTCATAACCTAGAAGCTCGCCTGCCGGACCAACTCCGCCCGGTGCTGGACCTCGCCGACGACGCCGTCCGGACGATTATGCGCACGGGGACGGCCTCTTCTCTTCTACGCCTATGCTCCCCCATCGCTGCTCCACCCAGGCCGGATCGACGCGCCACCCGCCTATCTCCGCGTCGGCCTCACCCGCACCCGCCTCTGTAAGATCCTCTACAGCTAAATCTCCTCTCCCCCTCCACACATCGATTACGTCTCGCTCATGCTCCTCCTACTTCTGCTGCAGATTACAGCAAGGACCTTGCGAACGCTCAATAAAATCATGTCTTTTTCGCCGCCGCCAACATCCAGGCGACCAACGCCCAAACATCCCTGACGGATACCACAACCACGCCCCGTGCTGCCGGACTGCTACCTCCCTGACAACGTTCTGAAGCTGCCGGCACGGCTTCCCAGGCCCTGGAGCACCACACTGCCTGGCGTGGTCCTAGACTGGTGCTGCTCTCCCATGCCGGCGAGCCATCGTCGCCTATCCGCACACTGGTATTAGCATCGGCAAATATCCATCTGAGGTGAGCTCCAGCTCTTCTGCTCTGCTCTGCTCTCAGCCATGTCCTTTGTGCTTGGCTACGAATACGTCCTGATACATGCTTGTCCAAATGATTACTTGTATTGGGCCACTAACAAATCTCTAGGAAAAACTTGCTCTGATGTTTGTCGGTGCCAATCTAGCCTTTTATTTGGCCAAGTCGAATTGCTCACTGTAGGTAGTATGTTCATCAACACGTCTTTTTCGCCCAACTACAGCAACCTCATCATCTCAACTATATATGTCTACCTGATAGCGCTACTGACGGCACAAAGCAGCTATATTCTTCAAATCCACATGATGCACTGCTGTTGTAAAACTTTGGCCAATTTTGTTATATGTTGATCGACCGGATTCACACTTGAATGCCCTACTGTTTGTTTGTTTGTTTGTTTAATCGCCTGACAAACTAATCTGGAGCTGTAGCAACATTGCACATGCGCCCATGATACGTATATATGTCTTGTTTCAATTAGCTACTTCCCAATATTTCTTCTGTACAGGAGAACAGTGATCCGTTAATATTTATTTCCCGGCAGATAGAAAACTGTGAGTTCCACATAGCTGCCTGCCATCTTGACATTTCAAACGTGCTATCCTGTTGTAGATGCACCAGGGCTCCTAATTAATTTATTCTTTCTAAATATGCTCTAGAGCTGACCAACATGTTTTGTTCTTGTGCAAGAACAAGGATTTAGACTAGATGATGCATCACTTGGAAGGAAGCAATAGCTGCTGCAGCCTGATGCATGACTTGTCAGGAAGGAAGCTGTAAGACCCCGGGGAAAAGAAGATGGCATATACACGCCTTGCTCCAGCCAGCTCTATGCACATCTTTCTTTTTAGCGCCTTAATTATCTATGCGATCATATGGTTATAATGCATGAGCAGCTGAGGTTTCAGATGCCAGAGGATCTTCTAACACAGCGGCATGTGTTTTATTTATGTAACCTCCTGGGAGAAACTTCGGTTCTGATCGATGTGCACCAGCTTGTCCTTGACGTTGATTGTTGGGTAGTTTTTACGTTGATGATTAAACTTGTGGTAGTAGAGTTGATTGTACTCCCTCGGTTACCTATTAATTGACTCTTGTCAGAGTGTTTTGTATGTTGTATGGGTTGTGCTGTATATGCAGAGCGGTGTTATTTTCCGTGCAGGTTTGAATGTCCAAAACCAGTTAAGATTATGCCAAAATTTTGAACAACCTTGCTAATTAATGTCGATTGATTAAGTAGCTTAATCGCTCCTACTTTCATTTATATTAATTGAAGGTAAGTTCTGATAATAGTTGTGAACGAGTAAAAAGAAGTAGCGACTTCGTTTGCCAGAATCGATGGGCCAAGTAATGGGCATAAAATAGCAAAGATATTGGCGTGAGGTACGGGCCGAGTCATGGGCTAGTTTGAAAGGTGGCGCATGTTAGATATCATTTTTGCCGCCCAATTGTTGCTGCTGCCCTCCCGCTCCCAGTCCAGCTCTCTGCGTGGTGTCAGTCACACATTTATCGTTGGTGATTTTTCCGTAACTGTACAAGGAGTTGCTTCCAATGAAGAATTAGTTTCACGACACGTTATTAAGGCTTTCCGTAATGAGCTTCCTGTACATGTAGCATTAATGCGTGTGGGTGACACTAGCATGTTTCCACTTCCTATATATATATATATGATCGTTTATAATTCTTTTGCGAGAAAAACATGTCGACTATCAACCGAGTACAAAAGAGAAAGGACAATCTGATTGGGCGTGGGATCACAGGCGGATCTCCCGGTACGGCAAGGTCGGGCACTCGCCCTACCTTGGCTCCCTACGAAAAGCGGTAATACCCCTATGCTGCTAGACACATATTGCTCGATAGTATGAGCTGATCCCTTGAATCGTTTTGGATCCATCCTAAGTCAAGGAAACCGCATGTCCACACGTTGCTTCTCTTTGAGGTGATCGAGGGAGGCTGCGAGGGCACAACCGCACATGTACTACTGTCGGCGGAGTGGCGGCGGCGTGATCTGCAACCCTAGGTCGAAGGGTGCCCATCGAGAAGGAACGGTAGCCGGACTTGGGTGATTGGTTCTCGCCTCGGGAGGTCTGTATGGAGGAATTTTTCGGCGAGATGGCCAATGGAGTTAATCTACAATTCTAAATTGAAGATACATAGAAAGAGGAAGCGACCATCAAAGGGTTGAAAGGGGCAAGGTACATCTTTTTCAGAAATTTGCATATGTGTACAACGCCCTTGTGTCTTATTTGATAAATCTATGAATATGTAAATTTCTTGTTTGACAAGGTATTGTGTGCCGCTTGGCAGTGGCAGTAGCTCAAAACCAAGCACAAATGAAAGTAAAATTAAGTAAGATGTCTAGAAAGAGAGTAGATCGAGCTTGAGAGTAGAGTTTGAGAGTAGAGCTTTGCCTTTGCCTATAACTTTCATTCGTCATTATAACTTCATTGTCGGTATGTTTGTAGGTTTTCATTCTATTTAAATATGAAAGTACTATTTTTCATTGTACTAAGGTGATCGTGCTTACAACAAATAAAGTATTAATGTGTCTATAAACCATTGTTTTTTTTTTCATCAGTTTGCTTATGCTTTAGATTTCGCCCGCCCTTAAATTTTCTTCGTCCTAAGCCACTGCATGGGATTGATGTATCACAGAACATGCGAACTTGCCGAAGGGAGTAGGAAATACTAACGCGCGCACATCACTAACTCTTTGTTACGGAGTAATTAACCATCGAGAATATCGAGAACCTCCGATAAGCCTATCGTTAGTGCCATGGAGATATTCTTGCTGAGGAAGAGGACTTGTTCACATAGGCCCTTTACTTCCAACCATTGACCCTCACGTGAGGAGGAAGACGGCAGCCACTGCGTTCCCTCCATCAGGCTCGTGTGGTGCCCTCCCGCGGTGGGGTCGCCGGCTCTAGCTGAGACATGCACGGTATGATACATGGTATAAGTAGAGGACGTGGGTGAACATCCATCGAGAGCTCTAGTGCTGACTATGTTTTGTTCCACTTGAATAAAAAAACGCTACTACTAGCTAGCTAAGCTTCTGATGCATGCATTTTAGATTTTTCGATAAAGGGAATATATTAATATCATAAGATATCAATTACACCTAGCCTCAGCAACAACACAACACCTTAATGATAGTACGGATGCACACATCCAAAAAAATAAAAATAAAACTAAGAAACAAAAGCCCCGCTATAGCATGCTAGGCTTAGCAACAACAATACAACCATCACCAAGACAACACCTGAAATACAGAATCTCCAAAAAACTACGCCTCCAAGAAGGAAACGATGCACCAACGCCGTCGTCGCCTGACCAAAGATCTTAGGTTTTCACCCTGAAGATAGTCCCCGCTCTCAAAACAATGCCTCCAACAAGGTCATTGCCATGCACAACCAGTTAAGGCTAGACCTTAGGTTTTCACCCTGGAAGGTAGAACTCTGAACTTCACCTCTGCTGCCGCCCCCACTTCCATACCGCTGCTGCGGAGCCCAGAACACCAAGCAAGTCCCTCGGCAACGCGGAGACTTGAACCTCTCTTAGCTAGTCCTCCACTCCGGCCTTCATGTTATTCCCTTCATCTGACTGCATCATGGACCAAAATATCTCTTGATGCCAACACAGACAAGAGCTTCGCGCCGCTCCCTCCGGAACCAATCGGCCGGAATAAAAGCATGGGTGCGCACGACCGAATACCACCGTTCCAGCAAACTCCAGGCAAAAAAAGCAACTGTTACATTCGTCGGCGGTGCCTTCCGGAACTCAACACTCCTGCAAGATCGAGAAGAGAAAACCTCAGGCAAGTCTTCATCTTCGCCCAAGAGAGACCCTAGGACCGCCGCCTTTATTCAGGCCGGGCCCCCACGCTGGCGACCATCCTAGGCTAGCCACGGATGCTGCCGGAGACACCAAGCGCAGATTGCGTTGTCCGGAGACACCGCACACGCCACGGGTGCACCACCGCATCCGAATGCCAGCCCTCCACCGGCGACAACATCCATCGCCGGCTTGCACGCCTCTCCACCTCGCCGCCAGGACGCGGTGACAGATCGAAAGACCCACCACCACCATCCACAGGCCGACCATCTCCGGCGAAGAGGGCCGCCTCCACCGTCGAACCCAAGGCTGCTGCCCCAGGCGACCTCGTGCCGCGGGAGAAGCCCAAGATCACCTCCACACACCGGCTAGAGGCAGGGGGATATTGGCGCAGATCGAGGACCTGGCCGCTGCCCACCACCAGCCACCACCGCCAAGGTCTGGCCGCCGCCGCAGATCAAGGACCTAGCCGCAGGAGGAGCCGACGAGAGGCGGGGGCCGCAGCGCCAAGGTTTGGCCGCCGCCGCCAAGAACCATCCGCGTCCAACCAGCTTCAGTGTGGAGGAGAGATCCCAGCCGCCGTTCCCAGCGCGGCGCGAGGAAGGGCCGCGGCCACGCTCCGCGGACTTTGCCCGACGGCACCACCGGCGGCGGCGGCGGAGGTGGTTAGGGTTACAAGGGGGACGAGGTGCTCCCTCCATCGGCGAACATTACCATATATTTGTCTTAAATCAAATTTATTCGAATTTAATAACTTTTTTATAGGACTCCCTCCTTAGCAAAATCTGGTGCGTATTATTTTGAGCACGCATAGCAAGGAAGGTTTTTTAGGTGATTTTGAATAAGTATACCTCTTGTTTGCGTTGGAGTCTTTTAATCCAGCCCATGGAATGCTAGCTCACCTCCTCGTATCCCAAACTCGCCGTTCGTGCTCTCTCTCCCCTCCCTCTCTTTACATTTCTCGCGTTTGAGACCGCCTAGTACGCGAGAGCAATTGGCCCCATGCATGCATTGCACAAGATGAAGCAAAGCAGCAACATGAAGCCCCCACGTGGACAAAGGGGGCTTGGTCTCGCTGCAGCAAATTAACGCCGACATGGCGGGAGTCAATATGTCGTAGTCCATCAGGCCAACCACCAGCACCATTGCCATTCTTTTTCACCAGCACTGGCGGCCTTCTCCTTGCATCTATGCCGCCTCCGCGTAACGGATCGCTTTTGGTTTGTTTGGGTTCGGATGCGGTGGCCCACATACGTACACGAAAAAGTCGTCTGTCCTTATGCGGGTGGCCGCGGCACCAACGGGGACCCGTATTTTTGTGGGGCCCGCTGTCCGTGCTCCAGCTTAACCTCCGCTAATGGCGCCCACGGCTGATAACCGGAGGTTAGGAGGCACACGTGGAAAAGGGCCACGTACTTCCCACCCGCGCCGTTTCCCGCCCAGGCCACCGCGCTATTAGATGAGCTCGCCGGGCCTGGGCAGGGCCACACATCCATAGCCATGGCTCCCCCCTTCTCTCCCATGCCATCCGCTCACCACGTGGGCCTAGATCAGCGTGGCCGCCTTGGAGAGTTACCCTGCAAGCCCCGCGGCTAGCGGCGAGGACGAGTGGGGAGGCTAGGACGATGAAGATGTTGACACGGATCATATTCGCACCCCCACCACCTTGGAGCAGCACATCCTCCTCGAGTCCTTTCAGAGCACGCGGTAGCACACTCTCAAAGGACATGAGGAGCCCATCGACGCCGCCATCATCGAGCCCTCCTTCCGGTTGGTGGCCTTGGAGGAGCGCGACGACCAGTTCATGGCGGAAGAGCGGCGAACATGGTACGAGATGGAAGAGAAGCGGCCGGCGGACGAGGTCGCCGAACTGACGGCCAACGAGGAGGCTACTCGATAGCAGGCTGCCCTCGCGGTTGCGATGGAGGTAGAAGAGGTTGCCCGCAGGCAACCTGTGCCGTCGTGTAGATGGCGGCCTGTTAGGACGCTAGGAACGCTGAGATCGGTGCCTCAGCCGAGGAGGAGGCGATGGCTATCATGGCCGCCCACATGGTGATGCAACGTGTTGGGGCAACGTGTGTGCATCGGGAGGTCATGACCTTCGCCCGCCACGCTAGGAGGCACACCATCCGTGACATGATGCGTTGGGCCACCGATGCGATGCGCAGTGGCAACGAGGGCCAAGGAAGCTCCGGTGGTGAGGCCGGGGGCGCGAGAGGATGGCGAGCACCAAGGTAGCAAGGGCTAAGGCAGCTATGCGGATGGTGGAGCGGGACCAATGTAATTTAGTTTGGATTAGGTTTAATTATGGTCAAAATGGAATGGAGATGTATCCTAAATTCCTAATTAGACTTTATGAGAAAACAAAGGCTACTCCTCGTTGACCAGTGGCCCATCAGCGACGGTGTGCCCAATCCGCGCGCTATTTGTGTTGCCGCAAACCTGGCCCAAATTTAGGTCGGGTTTGCTCCTGAATGGCGCGTCCGTATGCAGTCAAGCTGTTGGGCCTCATTTTCGTCCGCAGCGGACACCGGAGGATGTCTCCGGCGCGGGGAGGGGGCGTTGGAGATGTCCTAAGTCCCGGAGGACACGCGACAATCGATACGACACATGGAATGATGGGTCTCGCGCCATTATTTCATGCATAAAACCACGGCGCATGACATAAAAAATGCACATCAGATGGTAGGTATGTATAACGCGCAACGATGAGAGTACATGCAAAGATAGGCAGTAAAAGCATATCATAGCATAAAAGGCCTCGAAAAGTTCGAGAAGAATAATCCAACTATTCTTTTGGTCAGTACGAACTTACTGGCCATGTTCGGAGACTCCGAACGACCTTTTTTGGCCGGCAAATTCTTAAAAGTCCAGAAAACAGTGATTTTCAAAACCTAATTTCCTCAATCGCCTCTATCAGTGCTTAAATATAAATTATGGATCTCCTAAATGCTACCGACCCAAGAAATCTGCGTACAAAACAGTTGTACAGGAACACCGAAAATTGGGAGAGAGAACTAGGGGAACTAAAAATGGGCGGGAAAGCCACCAAAAGTTGAAAACAGGCGGGAAAGCTCCCAAACCATTGATTGCGTGCCTTAGCCTCGCCGGTACCAACGTGAAGACAACGAAATCTTCGGACAACCGAAAACCCTAGCACACTGCCGCGGTGCATGGAATTTCATACATGTGATAGAGACGAACACCACCTAAAAGTGCCACACGGAATTTCATGCATAAATTAAGGAGGCATGCCACAAGAAAGGCACATGAAATGATAGGTTTTTTCTGTCCCCGGCCAAAAAGAAAAGTATGTGACGATGCGCCGGCTTGGCACGAATAAGAGCATCTCCAGCCGTCTCCCCGACGAGGCCCCCGGCAGCCCTTTTTTCATCCGGACGACGAAAAATAGCCCAGCCGCGTTCCCGGTTCCTTGTTTTCGCCCGTTGGGATTTCATCCATCAGGCGAGCCCATGTCATCCCCGCCCCCGGGAGCGCTCGGGGAGTCCGGACGAAACAAAAGCGCGGGAACCGTCGAGAAAACTTCCCGCGCGGCTAGTGGCCCCGACTTGTCAGCGAGAAAGGCCGATCGTCATCCTCATGTCATCGTCTTCCGCGCGCTGTAAAAGCCTGCCGCCGGTCAGTCTTCCCCGAACGCGTCGCTTCCACGCGGCGAGTAATTGCCGTCGCCTCGAATTCACGCACGGTTTCCTCTATTTATCGCGGAAGTGCCGCGTCTGGCCGCATTCACCACTCCCGTCTCTCCCCAAACTTCTCTCCCCAATGTCCCCAATCTCCTCGAGCGAGCAATGGCGGGCTACGGCGATGGTGCGGTGAACAATGGCTTCGGCCGGCGGTCTCTGCACCAATGGGAGGGGAGGCTGCTGCACATGGCAGGCTACCCGGCGCCGCCGGACTTCCGCGCGCCCGGAGGCTGGCGCCTGAGCGCGGGGGGCGTCCCGATCCCACCGCCGCCAATGGGACGCGACGTCCTCGACGCCGAGATCAACGCGGTGCTCGTCACCCTCAGTGACGAGCAGCATGCCGAGCCGCGCTTCTTCCCCGACAATACGACGCGTGGACCGACTTCTTTTGGTGAAGGTACGAGCGAGAACTCGCCGCCTAGGACGGCCCCCCTCCTCCCACGCGTAACAACGCCGCCGGCCGCCGCCGGCTGGTGGAGCGAGCCTAGCCGCACCCTCGAGAACGTGCTCGCGCACATCGAGAGCGACAACTACCCCGTGCCGGGGATGCTGCCGCTGACGCGTGCCGGCCGGGGATACTACCCCGTACGGGAGCTCATGGATGCCATGACGGATAGAACCATCGTCGTCGTCTGGGTCGGCGTCGAGGTCGGCATCGCGCTCCTGCGGGTCGGCTCCTCCAGCAGCGACGCCGAGGGCCGTCAAGAAGGAGTCGATGTCGCCACCACCGACAATAGGGCGCAGCAGCGGCGCCATTGTCATTCGCGAGGGGGGGGGTCCCGTCGATGTCTCCATCGCGCGGCCGCAAGAGGAAGACGGCCAAGAGTAAGCCAGGCGGGCTGAGGATGCGGCGATCCGCGAGGCCATCGCGAGGTTGCTGAAAGACCTCGTCCCCGCCGACAACACCCTCCCGATGGACGCGGCGCTCGCCTGGTCAAGGCAGGATTGGGAGAGGGAGGAGGCGGAGCAGCAAAGGCGTCTCGCTGGTCATGGCGGCCGCGTGGCGCGGCGCTGCCCGCGCCTCACCCACCACACCCACCGCACCCGTGTCGCTGATCAAGCTGGAGGAGAGCAGCGAGGATGAGTGGTATCGGCACGGAGATGCCGGCCAGAGCAGCTAGCAGGCGCCGCCGCCCGAGGACGCTGGCGACTCCAGCGACGACGATGGCGATGACTACACGGCGTTCTACCGCCATTTCGGCATCTAGAACACCGTCATTTTAATTAGTTTATATTCCCTCAATGTAGGACTAAGGGACAACTTAAAATAATTAAAATAACACATTAACAAAAATTCAATTATTTGAATTACCAATAAATATTTAAAGTCCATCCAAAACCATTATTCATGTCAAATGATTAGAAGCTGGACGATCTGGCAGTGGCGATTGGTCAGTCTGACGTGCAGTAGTACTCGGAGACAGATCTATGGTCAACAGACACCACTACCACTCCACGGCAAGTATATGCTGGAGGACCTCCGAAAGAGAGGGTGATTGACGTAGCAAGAGAAACATAATTCTAGAATATCTGGAAGATTATCCGGGAAACCATCGACTCTGGCTAGTTGTATGTCATATGTAGACTAACCTTAAATTTTTTTCCTTCTTTCGATATTTCTAAGTCATTTTTTTCTTCTATAAATAAAAATTTATAAATGATATGAAAATAGTCTCGATGAATTTGTTCTTTTACTTTCGATAAACAGCTAGTACATTATGCACATAGACAAGTTAGGGACGTAATCTACCTCGAAACACTACAATAGTAATATAGCAACCAAACGATACTAACGAGCGTGTTGGGGCCACAAGCCCACAACACAAGCAAGCCCAAAAGAAAGGACACCGGCTGATCGACGAAAACGAAGATGACCCGCATCGCTTTGCTCTCTGGAGAATTTCCACCACGCTCCTAGCACTCCGAAGCATTGCGTACCAAGAAGGAAAGTGACGATGATGCCAATCCTGTGAGACTGATCCTAGGGTTTTCCCTTGTACGCAAGAGGGAGTGGAGAAGAGGAACACCCAACATCCTTAAGGTCTAAGGTGCAAGATCTAAGTTTTTTTGCGGGTAAAGATAAGGTGCATCACCGATGGACGTATATACTTTTCACATACGAGTGATTGTAGGAGGAGGCCACCATGTTGACGTTACTTAATTAGTGCATAGTTGCATACCTGATGGATTTGTGCCGAGGTAGTACATGCCATGTCGGCGCCAACCGTAGTGGCAGCGAGGTGTTGGAATTCGCCGCGGATGACAGCGCCGTCGTGCCTCACTTTACCGTGGAATCAGACAGTTTCCAGATGGGGCAGTTGAGAGTAAGTGCAAGATCTAAGCTGCATCACCGATGGACGAATCCCGAGCCAACGGGTCGGCAGCCACTCCGACGGGGTGTGAAGTAACAACGTCAGACC
This sequence comes from Lolium rigidum, assembly GCF_022539505.1. NCBI lineage: Eukaryota > Viridiplantae > Streptophyta > Magnoliopsida > Poales > Poaceae > Lolium > Lolium rigidum. Next base: position 5,265,391 of record NC_061508.1, on the reverse strand, counting down.
GTGCTGATCGATGGTCGTCTCGTCCCAGACTTCCAGGCGGAGACGCAGCGACGACATGTCTCTGCATATATGCCAACTTTGATAGCTTCTCGTGGTGTTGTATCGGGACAACAAATCGATATCAACAATTATATTGGACTAGCTTATAAATGAGCTTATTAGCGAAGCTGCACCACAACCACGGTACGGTGATGAGCGGATGGCACCGCCGCCTGTCCACCCCCGACGGCGGTGACAACCTCGTCCGGTGATGCCGCCTCTACACCCCTCGACGGCACCGTGATCCACGCCACCATCAACGTCATACGCTTTCTCCGTTGCCCGGTCTACCATGTCCACCATGGCGAGTACATACCCGTCGAGCTGTCGGCCTTCCTCATGAACCCCGCCTTTTGCTTCGGCTCGTTGGAGTCGCCGGCGGGGATGGCAACGTAGGTCCAGGGTCCGGTGACCGGTGCCGTTCGGGCAACGAAGGGGCCAATGGGGCTGACAGGTGGGAGATTCAGCCTGCCGCAAGAAGCGACAAGCAACTTGATAACAGCGAGGATCGGGTTTCGAGCACGAGCATGGCGAGCTTGATCTGCTCGACGTGCTATGCCACGGCCATATGTCGTATGAAAAGTACTCCCGGTTGACGGACGCTGATGCTGCCACTCCGTCTCGCGTCCTTCGCCGCATCATTGTCGGCGAACTCATCGTGGAGCCGGTTGCACTCGGCCAATAGCATCGTTGGTCGATGTAGAGGAAGAGACCATGTGTATGCATGTCTGGGATTTATCTGCTTGGCATGCGACTTTATCTGCTCGGCATGCCGTGCCTTATCCATATGCTCGGAGGGAGGCCACAATAACCGCTGTAGAACATGTTTTGGGCATGATTTTTTTCGGCCAGTGCCAAACCAATTGAACCGCCTAACCAATCCGCACCAGCATGTGAGATCATGTCATATATTTACGGTGTAGACCAGACCAACCCAACTAAAACATGTGGCAACGGCCTGGTTTGAGAAACCAGCCCAAACCGGCGAAACCGGGAATGCCCCGGGTTACAGGCAACGCTTCCCATCCAGGTCACTCTCTTCAGCACCTCTTGGAGTGGGCACCAGAACCTTCGGCCCTCCACAAAGAGGTCCATGATGGAAGACTTCAACAGCTCGGGCAAGGACTCCTAGGGCGACTCCCTCTTCCGTGAAGCCATCCTCCATGGTGAACTTTAAACAATGTTTGCAATATGAGGACATGCAGTATGTACTGGGATGCTCTTATTAGTGGCGGAGCGTGCAACAATTCTAAGACTGGGCCGGTCAGCAAAATAGGCTTAAGCAATACACATGGTGACTTTTTATTATTATTGGTGGGCCAGAATAATACCAGTGATACCCAAATGGAAGGGTGGGCCACGGCCAAGGTTGTCAACCTGTAGCGCCACCACTGTAGCTAAGGGAATATTAGGGTTGCAAAGCCACGGCTCGCATGTCGCGATACAGTGTGTTCTAGCTTCTCATACTTTCTTTATTAATGTAGAATGAGGCTTCTAGTTCACTTTATATGAATCTATTAATTTTTACAGGCATGTCATGTCCTACCCTAGGGAATATATACGGTACATCGGTACCACACTGATACTTTTTCCTAGCTTGATCCATGTACGCATAAAGATGAACATTTGGGTTAATGATGCGAACACCGCATGGTGAGCCAAACTCTTGTCGATCATCCAGCTGCAAGATAAGGATCACTAACCTAAAATATGCACACACGTGCTCTAGGTAAGACACATGCAGTGTAAGAGGCAAAACTTCCTCCAATGATTGAGCTAGCTCCACATATCAAGTATCTTATCAACGGGCCTGCATGCATGCCCTCCTTTATAGCTTTGTGTACTAGTATTTGGCCCAATCGAGAGTTTGGAGAACATAAACTATGGGCAGAACATGAAGGCCCATTTAAGAATCCGTAGCCCATTACCAAAATCCCGAAATTTTAAGGCCATGGCAACCTTTAGTCCCACATTGCTAAGGGAAGAAATTTTTGAGCAACTTATAAGGTGAGCTTTTGTTGACATCTAAAATGGTAGAAACACACCTAGTGCTGCACCCCACATCCAGCCATATAGCGCGTGCGCTCGCGTGAATATTCGCGACTTAAGACTTTGGACGCTTGGCGACGGCGCCGCTAGCCTAGCAAATAAAATCAAATTTTTTCTAAAACAATTTGTCAGTTCATTGGACGTAGACTTTTTTCTAAAACAATTTCCTCACGTTATTATTTCTTTCTTCCAGTTCATTGTACGTAGACGCCACGCTAGGGAAGCTTTGCTATGATTGTTAGTTCGTAGCATACTCACGCTATTGAAACACAATGTTTATCCCCTCCATGCGGAAGGAGATAAAGACTAAGTTTTGATCTTTTTCTAAACGCTAATCTTGATCTAAAAAAATATTTCGGTTTAAGTTATGATTATAGAGAACACACACCACGCGAGCATCACTTGTTTTGATAGCTACAGCAAAATGAACTAGGGATCGGGAGTGCCGCATCCTCTTGGACTTGGTGGTGTGGGAGATTGAGCATGAAGTATGTGCGCGCGTTAAGACGCAAAGTGCGTGTGGATTTGTACGGAGGTGCTCCGTTGGAGTTAGGATCAACATAGGGTGGTGGTGCAGGTTGCTTTCTATCCATATGAACGGCAGAGCCCCTGCTTTGTCCCCCAAAAAGCTTAATTTCATATATTTCCTCAAATCCTATATCTCTTGTTAAGGGACCAAACTGTCTTCCTTTCAAATCAATTTAAACAATAATGGTGCACTGAAGGCACAGAAGTGGCACGACTAATGTCAAGATAATTGCATACTCTAAGTGCGATTGAGAGAATAATATTAGCGCTTAAAATCCTATCTGCAAGCTGTGGGGTCAGCGAACTTAAGATAAAATAAATTAACTGTAGTTTTCAAATTCTATGTATTAGTCTCCAGGAGTTAAAAGTACTGACACCACAAATACTGGGCCCAATTGTTGCTGCTGCCCTCCCGCTCCCAGTCCAGCTCTCTGCGTGGTGTCAGTCACACATTTATCGTTGGTGATTTTTCCGTAACTGTACAAGGAGTTGCTTCCAATGAAGAATTAGTTTCACGACACGTTATTAAGGCTTTCCGTAATGAGCTTCCTGTACATGTAGCATTAATGCGTGTGGGTGACACTAGCATGTTTCCACTTCCTATATATATATATATGATCGTTTATAATTCTTTTGCGAGAAAAACATGTCGACTATCAACCGAGTACAAAAGAGAAAGGACAATCTGATTGGGCGTGGGATCACAGGCGGATCTCCCGGTACGGCAAGGTCGGGCACTCGCCCTACCTTGGCTCCCTACGAAAAGCGGTAATACCCCTATGCTGCTAGACACATATTGCTCGATAGTATGAGCTGATCCCTTGAATCGTTTTGGATCCATCCTAAGTCAAGGAAACCGCATGTCCACACGTTGCTTCTCTTTGAGGTGATCGAGGGAGGCTGCGAGGGCACAACCGCACATGTACTACTGCTGGCGCACGAAATTGCGTGATCTGAGGATGAACCGCGTGCGTACCTTCGAGCTGGAGCTCGGGTTCGAGTTCCCCGACGCCGGCGTCCGGCACGGTGGGCGGCGCGAGGAGGCCGGGCACGAGCGGGGGAGCCAGCTGCTGCGCCGGGGAATGCAGCGGGCGCGACGCGGGGCCCTCCCTGCTGAGCTCGGCGATGCAGCGCCTGCGCACGAGCTGGAGGAGGCGCGGGCGGGCGTGGCAGGCCCTGGCCCTGGCCCTGGCCGGATCGGCGCGGCGGCGCGGGGCCGCCGCGGCGGATGGCGCGAGGCACGCGGCGCCGACGCCCGGCGTCGCCATGGGGGTGGCCCGCGAGTAGGAGGGGCAGACGGAGACGGAGACGCGGCCGGTGGAGTGGATCGCCCAGCTCGGTGCCGGGGGTGACTGGGTCTGTGCTCTCCTCCTGCGGTGGGCGGTGGGCGGTGGTGCGGCGGTGCGCGGTTCCCGGGGCGGGGTTTAACTAGGCGGGCAGCAAAAGCGGATCGGGGTTTGCGATCGCCTGCTGCTGGCTCGCCGGTGCCAGGCTGCGCTCACGAACGGGCGGAGTGAGCTGCGTGCCTCACCCGTGTGATGTGGAGTGGAGTGGGGTGCTGGTGACGGACGGACGAAAGCGCAGCGGTTTCCAGTGGCTGTGTGCGGTCCATGGCGTATCTAGGTTCTAGGGGTGGCGCCGCCCTCGCTGTCACTGCTCATGCGTAGGCCGTGATTTTTTTTCTTTTTTGGGTGGCCTAAGAAAAATGCATGCTCCACGTTTTCATGAGCAAATATGCATCTGTTACTTTTTTGTTTGGAGTTACTGACGTGGCGTGGCCGACATGCATAGTGCTGTCCCCGAGTTGAGCTGGACCGTCCAAAATTGTCAAAAGTATAATTTGGTTTTTATTGGGGCCGTGCTAAGCGGCTCCGAGATCTGGGTCCTTCGTTCTCCGACCGGCCACCTCATCTGGTCCTAGAATCCACCTTCAAAACCCCTTCCAACCCTTCTTCTTTGTTGCATTGACGCAAACGAACAATTTGATCCTGGCAGCACGAAACAAAAAAAAATAGATGCAAGCTTCTCACTCTCACGCGGAGGGGAGGGCGACGAAGGTGGGGATGCGTAATGCAACGGCGCACCATGCATCAGTCGACGACACTAGGGGTGGAGCACATTCACATATCAATCCCACCCCCTCCACCACTGGTCATCCTCACCACCTGAGACCCTCCCTCCATTGTTGCTTCGAGTCCTGCTTCAAATCATGGTCCACACCGGCGACATGCCTCCGATTCGGTGAGCGGCGGCGGCGGCGGTGGCGAATCCCTCAAATGCCGATGAAGAAGCTGGTTTTGCCGTACGCGTTGGAAACACCAAATAGTCGAGCATGTGGTGCTCCAAAGGATACAATTCGGAACTTGGTTTTTAAGTGTCTGTGCGTACTGGAAAACCTGCTGATGAAGCACAAGGTTCGCGAAGCAAAACAAGCATTGCTGCCAATGGATGGTATGCTACAATTGATATCAGTGGTTTCAGTTCACATAAATCAAAGGACACAAGACAACCAAACTGGGTGGTGTGACATGATTACAAGGCCCACATGCTGGTTGGAAATGAGATGGTGCGTGGAATGTCAGATTAGTGGACACAAATACTACCTATTACATATTTACGTTTCAGTTCCTATAAACCCCGCATAATAAAAACATTAGTACAACTCAGATAATATGCATGATCCTCTTTTTATATCTTATCCATTTTTTAAGAAGAAAGGGCATAGCCCTGGTTCCATTTCTGAAACCACATCATTAAACAGTTTTACAAGTCATTCATCTTTTCAATACTTTTCCTCCAACCCCTACACATTACTACACATGAGTTTTCCCCAAACATAGAGCACCAGGGGAAACACATATAAACATATCACTAGTGCTAAAACTCAGCTCACTAATCCAGGAATGTCAACAAATTCTTAATTCCTAGGCAAGACCCAAAACCCATCACCATCTAAACCATCATCAATGCATTTGCTTTCAAGGTCCTCGCTAGGTCCGCAGTTGTGATCTTTAGAGGCTCATCAGCACCACGATTCTGGTTTAGGACACACACACCTCCAGCTCAGTTCTTGCTTTCCTCTCAGGGGTCAACCAGGTTCCGACCACAATAGCAGAGGTGGAGCCCGAGCAAAGGCCTCCAATTGGCTCACTATTGCCATCAACCTTCCTTGTTCTTCCTCTTTGAGAAGAACACTCCATTGAGCAAGGGTGTAAGACACCTTTCTCCACAGTACCTGCATACCCACCCAAAGTGTTTTATTGAACACCATAACATTTCTAGTTAGCCAAATATTTCTTAGAATACCAGCATTAACCATGTAGTCAATAGGTTCTTCTTCCTGTTATTCCATAAGTCAAAAATAGCAACTAGAATTGAGGATGGGGAGTTAATACTCAACACCTTCTTGATACCAACCACATATTGGAAGCAACAACACAATCAAAAAATAGATGTTGACAAGTTTCAATTTCATTGCAGAAGACATATGTAAAGTCATCTACTCGTTGTCTTTTGACCAAATTATCTCTAGTGAGGATCATGTTGTGTATCATCAACCATAAGAAGAAATTTATTTGTGGGGGAACTTTCACACTCCATACAGAATGCACATCAACACGTAAACTTCCTCTAAAATTGATAACATCATGCATGGATTTTGTAGGGCTCGTAGCATAGAAAATAAAAATTTCCTACCGCGAGAACGAATAAACCAAGATCCAATCCAGGAGAAAAGCCAAGATCTAATCTACTAGATGGTAGCAACGAGATCAGATCTACATACCCTTGTAGATCACTAAGCGTTAACGAGGTTGTACTCGTGGTTGATGTAGTCGATCACTTGCCGCTCTCAAGAGCGAGAAGAAGATCCCTCTAGTGCTGCAATCGGGCAGCACCTCCGCACTCGGTCACATGTACGATGTTGATGACGACGTCCTTCTCCCCGTTCCAGCTGGCAGCGGAAGTAGTAGGTCCTCCTCGAAATCCCGGCAGCACGAAGGCGTGGTGGAGGTGGTGGTGGAGAAATCCTACAGGGCTTCACCGTAGTCGTGCAAGAGGGAGGTGGAGGAAGGGGCGACTAGGGTTTGGGGAGAGGAGGCTTGGTCTGCAACTTCTGCAACTCTTGGGGCTCCCGTTGCCCTCATTTTATAGGTGGAAAATGCCCTTGGGTCGTCCAAGACCTGCCCCCAAAGTTTGGGAGAGTTCCGGTAGGTTTTTGACAGGCGAAAACTACTAGAACTAGGACTCTTTTGCCAAATCCGAATTTGCCTTAGGAGAAAACTCCTTAACCATTAAGGAAAACATGGATACACCTATCATGGAACCCTCCAGACTTCCTTAGACAGCATGGGTCATCCCGGACACTTCCGAAAGCTTCCATAATATTCCAGACCCTTCTGGTCTTTCTAGAACCTTCTAGAAGCTTCGGTCAAAGCACCGAACTTTTTCCGAACCCCGGAAAATGACTTCCTATATATGAATCATATTCTACGGACCATTCCGAACCTCCTTGTGATGTTATGGATCCCATCCGAGACTTCGAACAACATTCAAGCTCCATACCATATTTCCTATCTACTTAAACGACATCAACCCTTAACTGTGTCACCATACGGTTCACGAATGATGCAGACATGATCGAGACTCCTCTCCGACCAATAACTAATAGCGGGACCTAGAGATACATAATGGCTCCTACATATTCAACGATGACTTCGTGATCGAGATAACCATGTGCATTCGTTACCGATTCCCTTTGTCGCGCGATATTTCACTTATCCGAGATTCGATAATCGGTATCACTATACCTAGTTCAATCTCGTTCCTGATAAGTGCTCTTTACTCGTACCATGATATGATATCTCTTGTGATCCCGTCACATGCTTGCAAGCTAATTAGATATCATTTCACCGAGAGGGCCCAGAGAATATCTATCTGTTATTTGGATGGACAAATCCCACTCTTGATCCATGAGCTTCAACTCCCACTTTCAGAGTACTCAATGCCACCTTTGTAACCACCCAGTTACGAAGTGGTGTTTAATATCATCAAAGTATTCCTCCGGTGTTAGTGATTAACATGATCTCATGATCGAAGGATTTAGGTTACAATGCATTTGATAGCTACAGCGAAATGAACTTCAATGGCTTGATATTATTGCTACGCTTACTATGGGTGTGTGTCCATCATATCATTCTTGTTATTAACAATATCCAATGTTCATGATCAGGAAACCTTGATCATCAATTAATCAACAAGCCAGTTAAATGAGAGGCTTACTAGGGACTCCGGTTTGTTTGCAAAACAAACATGCATTAATGTTTCCTGTTAATGCAATTATAGCATGAGATATTGATAACCCACAAGTATAGGGGATCGCAACAGTCTTCGAGGGAAGTAAAACCCAAATTTATTGATTCGACACAAGGGGAGGTAAAGAATACTTATAAGCCTTAACAACTGAGTTGTCAATTCAGCTGCACCTGGAAAAGCACTAGTAACAGGGGTGATGTGAAAGCAGCAGTAATATGAGAGCAATAGTAACAGTAACACAGCAGCAGTAGCAATAACACAGAGGCGATGGCACCAGAAAATAGTTGATACTACTTCCAATGACATATAGAACGAGTATATGATGATGAGAGATGGACCGGGGTTCCCAGCAATCTACACTAGTGGTAACTCTCCAATAACAAGTGACAAGTGTTGGGTGAACAAATTACAGCTGGGCAATTGATAGGATTGAAATAGCATTAAGATAGAACATCAAGATTATTAATCATGTAGGCATGTTTTCCATATATAGTCATACATGCTCGCAATGAGAAACTTGTACAACATCTTTTGTCCAACCAGCCGGTGGCAACCGGGCCTCAAGGGAATCTACTGGCAATTAAGGTACTCCTTTTAATAGAGCACCGGAGAAAAGCATTAACACTTGGTGAAAACATGTGATCCTCATACCTACGCCTTCCCCTCCAGTTGTCCCAATTTCTGTCACTTTGGGGCCTTTGGTTCCGGACATAGACATGTGCATACAACTTGTAGATACAATCTAAGCAATAATTATAGAGCTTAAATCTAAGATCATGCCACTCGGGCCCTAGTGACAAGCATTAAGCATAACAAGATTGCAGCAACAATAACTTCACAAACTTTATAGATAGACTAATCATAATGTATCATCCATCGGATCCCAACAAACACAACACCTATTACATCAGATGGATCTCAATCATGTAAGGCAGCTCATGAGATCATTGTATTGAAGTACATGGGATAGAGAGTACCAACTAGCTACTGCTAGAACCCGTAGTCCATGGGGGAACTACTCACGGAGCATGATGGAGGCGGTGGCGTCGATGGAGATGGCTTCCGGAGGCACTTCCCCGTCCCAGCACGGTGCCGGAACAGAGACTTCTGTCCCCCAAATTGGAGTTTCGCGATGGCGGCGGCGCCTGTCAACACCCGGATTTTTAAGTCCAGATGCCTATTATGCCATTCATCGCAATCCCAGGAATATTGTTTTTGCGAGACATAATAGATTGATATCACAGAACATCATTCATTACAACATCGTAATTGTCTTACAACAAAGGATCACATGATCCGAGTCTCATTACAATAGTAGATGATCTATTGATCAATTACAAAACACATAGCGGAAGCAAAGTAGCGTAGTAGTAGTCCATCTATTCCACGAGCAACCGTTGACGTCGGGAGTGATCCTAGTTGTCGTAGACGTCCCGCTGTCCTTCTTCCGGGTTCGGTACTCGTCTTCATAGTCTGGCCATTTGAATAGCCAGGGACACAGCCATGAGTACTTTAAAGTACTCGCAAACTAATACTAAGGTAAACACTATCAACTATAGTAAGGGGGTCTAAGCTCTAGTTTTATTTGCATAAAGCCAGCTTTTATTTCATAAGCACTTTAATAATCAAAAACCTTCATTTGCTCAACTAACTCAAGTGGGAACATTAGTGTCATTCCCACAACTCAGTTGTGATTCAAAGTCAAAGTCACCTTTCAATTCAAATCACAAGTCACCATTCATGTTTTTAGAAAAGTTCTGATGACGGAACAGTATGGCCTTTCCAACTGTCCATAACCGAGGACGCGGCTATTCGAATAGGTTTAACTCTGCAGAGGTTGTACACTTGTGCCACAACAATTGCAATAGTTCGTCGTGGGTAACCGACCTCGATTTATCGTACGCAGATCGCGAACTACCAATCCTAACCTTTCATTTACATATTCTAGTATAGGCACCTCTCCCCATGAGCTTGGCCTCCCGGTGAAGACACGCGGTCGGCCTCGGGAACTGCACAGGGCTTGGGCCGGACATTCACCTCATTTCACGTCATTTCACATCACTTCACCAGTACGGAGGTAGCCTCGGCATAACCCCTATGACGCTTGTTTAGAGGGAACCCATACTAAAATACATAAGTTTCCAGCTAAGCCTTACCCAGATTCAGGTATTGTGGGGGTACTTGTAAAATTGGAATGGTATCGCATCCGAACCCAACCATCAGTTTTTGTAAAATTCACCAAGTCATTCACCAGTCATATTCACCTTCAAAATCTCTCAATAGAATGACTCATCATTCCAAGGTTTTCAAAGTCATTTCAATTCACAAGTTCCCAACTAGAGTAGTCACTTTTAATATTGAGCACTAGCCACTAGTTATGAGGGGTACTAAGTATCTTGGAGCTTGCTAGGCTAAGTGTGATTCTCTTGTACTACTCTATAATTCAACCAAGTAAATCATAAATCCAAAAGTAACTTTGATAATTAAAATCAAGTAAAGCTTGTAAAGTAAAAATTTGGGATAGGATCATAAAGTAAAATGTAATGGTGCCTTGCTCTTGTAGAGCTTTGCACTTTGCAAGAATAGAAACTTGCAACCAAAATAGTTTGCATTAGTCTAGCTTGCATTGGTAATAGCTTGCAATAGTATAGCTTGCCTTGATTGGTGATGTGATCAAAGTTTTCTTGCTCTTCCTCTTGGTAGAAGACCTCTTCTTCTTGATAGTCTTCGGTACTAGCGTCTATAAACGAATACGAGGATACAATCACCAAACAACACTTAAGTAGTCTTAATTAGCCTTATTGGCTCACACAAAGGATCTAGCATCACTACTTAACATTTATCAACAAATTATTCTAGGGTTTCTTTATTTAATATTAGGAGAAATAATTTCCTCTCATTGAAAATTTAAATTAAGGTTTCTCTTTGGTTTGGAGAAATAATTTCCCTCATTGAATTCTTCTTAAGATTTAATTTCTCTTATGAATAATATATGACCTAGGTTGACCAAAGTCAACCTCTTCATACTTATCATTTGAGAAAATGATTTAAATGGGGTTCCATACCTCATGCAATTTAATACTAACATGGTAGTGATTTAATGCCACCAAATAACTCAATATGAGATTATATAGACCATGGTCACTACCTCATGTTGAATTACTTGAGAACAAGATTTAAATGAGAGGAAAACCTCTCATATGATTTATCACATAGTTGTAGCTAATTTAAAAACTACTATTGAGGTGATTTAATATTCTCAAATAACCAGGGATGATCCCATGTTGACCAAGGTCAACACTTCACACTTAGTATTTGAGAAAAGTGTTTTAGATGAGATTCATCATCTCATGTGATTTAATTAACCTTTGGAAAATTTAAATACTATTTAGATTTACATTCTACAAGTGAGCAAGTATGAGCCTAAGTAAATAAAGGTCAACTCATTACTTCATATTACTTGAGAAATGATTTAAATGAGGTGCTACACCTCATAGATTTAAATTCTAAAATTTGGATATAGTTTAAATGGGCTAGTATTGACTACATAGCCAATATTTGCTTCTAGCCCATGATCATGTACAGAACATATATCATATTTTTACATAATAAATTAGGGTTTGTTAAATGTGAATTATTGCAATTGGATTCAATTCAAAATTCAAATTGGTTGATTTTTAAGATTTATTTCAATACTGAAAAGTCTCTGTTTTGTTATTTTTGCTATTCAAAATCTACAAAACATATGAGGTTGAATCCAGTGAGGTTAGCTAGATAATTTCATAAGCTTTCCAAATATATAAATTTTATCAAATTTGGCCAAGTATATTTGTAGTTATTAAAGATTTAGCAAAGCATAAGAGAGCAATTCACAGAAAATAAATAAAACGAAATTTGAATTCAAACGGTGGGCGGGAACGGAGTTTGGCCGAAACGAGGGGGAAGGGACTGGGCTGGCCCAACTAGCGCTTCCCACGCAGCGGGCCAACTGACATGGTGGGGCCTGCGTGTCAGTCTCTCTTTAACCCGAAACGGTACCTGTGAACGCGAGCCGCTGGATCAGATGGAGATCGGACGGTGGAGCTGCGTCGTCGTCGTCGACGAGAAGCAGACGCGGGCACGGCGGAGGCAGGGGGTCGGGACGGCGAGCTGGGGCTCCGGCGAGGGGCGGCGCTGATGCTAGGCGACGTTGTCGATGACGAGGAGTTGACTGGTACCGTCGGCGAGGCGTGGGGTGGCGTCAATCGTCGGCGGCGAGGAGCTACTGTGGCGGCGGGTTCCGGTCAAATTCCGGCGAGAGGCAGGCTAATTGAGGAGGGAAGGTGTTGAGGAGGATCGGAGGGATGAGAGCAACTTGTTGGTGTGAAAGATTTGAGCGCGGGAGCTCTCCTTTTATAGGGGGTTGAGGTGCTGCGGGTGCCCGTGGAAGGTCGTCCATGGCGCCGGCGTTTGGAGGGTGAAGGGGCAAGCTAGGGGGCGCGTTGTGTAGGCGACAGCTAGGCGGAGCTAGCGCGCTTGAAGGGACGGCCGATGATGGTCACGTGGCGTGCTAGCGACGGTGGCGTCCTCGCGGTACGGGCACGGCAGAGATTTGATCATGGCGACGGCTAGGGCGCTCCCGCGTGCCAGTAGGGTTGTCCAGGAGCTAGCTGGTGGTGTGGTGATGGCGCGTGCAAGAGGGCAAAGCGAGGGGAGGACGAGGGCGACCGGACACGCACGCGTTCTGGCGCGTCCAGGATGGTGCTGGTGCACGCTCACCGCGTGCCTGGCACGTTTCTGGCGTGGTCTGGGCGTGCTCGGTCTGGCCCATGCCGTGCCTTGGCGAGCTAGGGCTGTGTACTGGCAGCGTCCTTGTGCTCTAGGGAGGCTCTGAGACATGGTGGAGGAGAGAGGGGCGAGCCAGGTCGATCGAGTGCATGGGTGGCCGGCATGGTGCACGGCCAGCTTAGTTTAGGTGTTTCTCCTCACTTTAAACGACGGGGCAAGGACATGGTGTGGTGCAGGAGTTGCAGGGGAGTGTGATCATCACAAGTTAAAGGTGGTTTAGGCCAAAACCCACTGGACAATGAGATGTAACCCAATTCTGAGATGCTGCCTGCCATGTGCTCGATGAAATGGCCGCATGAGAAAAATGTTTGAATTTTGAAATTCTTTTTGGTGCACTTCATTCTTATATTTAAAGTGATGGAATGGTGGTGGTGGTGTCCATTTTGATGAAGGTTTGCAACATTTCAAATTTGGGGGTTATCTTCTCATTACTTCAAAGTCTCCACTTGTCACCTCACTACTGGTCAACCTGGTCAACATCAGCACTAATGGTCAACATGAGAGTTGTTCACTTTCATATGGTCTTGGATGACATGGTCAGAGTTGACCAAGTTTGGTTGAAGAAAAGTCAAAGCCAGAGGGGTAAAGAGGGGATCATGTTAAAAATCACACAAATGACCATCATCACATGTGAGATGGTTTTGAGTTAAATTTTGAATTGATTCTGGTTTCTTTGATGCATTTGGGTTTGTTTGAGTTATATAAGTATTTTAGAAACCAAAGATGGAGCTATGGTGGCCTTTGGTGAAGATTTGCAATTTTGGCCTAAGTGTATGTGAGTGAAATTGGGATTTTCTCACCATTTGATTTCTCTCCAATTGATTTGACTTTTGTTGACTCTAATGTGATTCTTATTGGTTTAGAAATATTTTAAGACCATTGAATCCATTTCAAAAGGTCTTGATCAAAGATTTGCAAAAATGGCCATAACACATAAGAGGTGATGTGTTAATTTTTATTATTTTTGTAAATTGTTCACCTTGCTTTACTTGGGCATGGGTTAGGGTCAATTTAGTGTTATATTAGGTTGAGAGATGGTTTCACACCATTTGGTCAAGGTTTAAAGTCATAGGGCAAGAATTGGGTTTTATGGCTATGTGTCACATATGCTTCTATGCATATGTTGCATTTGAGTTTTAATTTGACTTGGCTTGACCCAATTGGTGTGGTTGAGTGTTGAAATGGTATATAGGAGTGATCCCACCATTCACAACATGTATTAGGGTCAAGATTCTTAAATTTACATATTTGCTATTTTACTCTCATATGCCTCTATGGCATTTTTAGTTTCTTTTTAATTTCTTTGGAAACCCCTTGGAATTGGTTTGATAGGTACTAGGTAAGGTGTATGAAGGTTTTCCAAACCTCTAAGCAAAGTAGAAAAGCTTAGGGTAAAGTTTTATAAATATAGCCATAGGCACATATGCCTTTTTCTTATTTAATTTCCTTTTATTTCATTTTAACTAGGATGGTGAAAAGAGGGGTGAGGTTTAGGGTTTAAGATTATTTCAAACTACTATAACAAGCAATCATGGCAATAGCACAAGAATTAAGCAAGGTCACTAGGGATCATACTTAATTTATAAAAGTTTTTGTTGGTTCCAAAATTTGGAACTAGGGAAATTCATTGTCTTTGTTTTGAAATTTTTGGGATGTTACAAACTCTTCCCCCTTAAACAAATCTTGTCCTGAGATTTTTAAGAAAAGTTAGGTTCCTAAGAGAGATTGAGCATTTTATTAACAGGAAGACATACTTGGCATGGTCTGGGGTGCTTCCTGAGCTTCAGGGGCAGTCATGTGGTAGAGACGGCCGTTGTTGTTGTTCTGGTTCCTTCTACTGCGAAGCGACGCTGTTGCTGCGAGCAGGTGCGAGCGGTATTGGCAGCAATCCTGGCAAGCTTTTTGGGGCACTCATTGGAGAAGTGACCCAAAACTCCACATTCATAGCGAGTTGACGGTGGACTTGTCTTTGGGAATGATGGGGGTAGCATTGCTTCCAGTCCTTGGGGCAGTATTGGGGTTGTTGTTGTTTCCATTGTTGTTGCTGTTGTTGGGGTGGTTGTTGTTGTTGTGGTTGTTGTTGTTGTTGTTGTTGCCTCCGGGCTTCGGGGGTCCTCCGTTGTTGTTGTGGTGGTTGGGGCGATAATTCTGGGCAGGGGGCTTGTTGTATCTTGGGTTGAATCCTCCAGAGGAGTTGTTGCGGTACTTCTGGGTATGGTGGGGTCCATTCTGGTTCATCATTCTGCGCTTGCGGTTCTCATTGGCCTGATGCAGCTTTCCTTCCATCTGTATGGCTGAGTCCACGAGGGCTTCTAAGTCAGCGAACGGAATGTTCACTAACACAGTCTGCATCTCGTCGTGTAGTCCGTTTAGAAATCTTTCCTTTCTCTTCTCATTGGCGTCGGTCTCATCCGGGGCGTACCTTGACAGAGTGAGAAACCTGTCGCGGTATTCCACCACGGACATTCTTCCTTGCTTGAGTTCACGGAACTCGTCTCTCATCTTCTTGATCAATCCTTGGGGCACATGGTACTTGCTAAACTTCAGCTTGAAGTCTTCCCAGGTCATCATCTGTCCCGCATTCATTGCACGGGCACTTGTCCACCAGGCTCTGGCAGGTCCTGACAGGTAGTGGGTGGCGAACAGTACTTTTTCTGCGGCTTCAACTCCCGCAACTTCGAGGTTGTTCTCCATGGTCTGGAGCCAGTCATCAGCATCGAGGGGCTCTTCAGTCTTGTTGAATACCGGAGGGTTGGTGTGCTGAAAGTTCTTCAGCTTCGATCCAGGGTGATCGTGGTTTCCATGGCCTTGATTGTTCTGAGCTATCTGTTGCAGTGCAGCAATGTTGGCTTGGCGTTCAGCTCTCTCGACTTCTCGGTCGGCAAGCAGGGTTTGCAGCAGTTGCATCATCGCGTCGTTGGTGCGATTGGGAGGGGCCATCTGAACATTGATGTAGATGATAAGATAAGAGGGAAATTTCTATGGTTTGTTTTGTTAAAAAAATTCATAATATTGAAAACTTGAGTAGTGTTGCGGGGGTAAAAACCAACAACACTTTTTCATTCATACGAAGCATCACATATTACAAAGCTAACACACCGTTGGTTTGAAGAACCATTCATCGCTCTACGATACAAGGGGATCCTGATACAACTCACACATACGAAAGTGCTTTAAATGAAACTACTCTTCAGGGGGGGATTCTTCATCTTCACGGGTAATGTGCTTGGCGAAAAGCGAGGGCGTTGTCCAACTCCTTGCGGGTCTTGTACAGCATGAAGTCGAGGTGTGCTACATAGTGGTTCATCTCCGTGTGCGGGGGCATGGTCATCGGTCTTCCGGTGGGGTCATGTCTTGGGTAGTAGATGAAGCGCGTGTTCTTAATCTTGTTCTCATTTTGTCCACACAGACGAGAAATTGCTTCTTGCATTGCTCTGACTAGTCCTTCCTTCCAAGTGTTTCCCGTTACAGAAATCCATATGGTTTTCCATATTGGGGTTCCAGGCTTCCTTCGTAGATCGGCAGAAACTTCCCACCGAGGTGGTCCTTCGGAGTGATTGTTGAGGGGTGTTCCGAAGAACTCGGGGTATGGGCGTCCTAGATAGTCCACTAGTTGCTTCAAGTCTTTCTCGAACATCAGGTTTCCTCCGTGACCAAGCTGATAGAACTCCCATTTGTACTCCATCTGTGAAGAATTATGATGAGTAAGTTAGAGAAGTGTGTCAAAATTTTAGGTAATGGTATAAGAAGAATAGAGCATAACTTTCTTATTTTGAAAAAGATCTCAATGATAAGAGGGAGAATAAGTTTTCTTAAATAGTCACTTCATTTGTTTTTGAAACTAAAATTTTCAGACGTCCATTCTAACTAAGGTCTCCTAAGGTCAACAATGGCTCTGATACCAACTTGTCAACACCCGGATTTTTAAGTCCGGATGCCTATTATGCCATTCATCGCAATCCCGGGAATATTGTTTTTGCGAGACATAATAGATTGATATCACGAGAACATCATTCATTACAACATCGTAATTGTCTTACAACAAAGGATCACATGATCCAGGTCTCATTACAATAGTAGATGATCTATTGATCAATTACAAAACACATAGCGGAAGCAAAGTAGCGTAGTAGTAGTCCATCTATTCCACAGGCAACTGTTGACGTCAGGAGTGATCCTAGTTGTCGTAGACGTCCTGCTGTCCTTCTTCCGGGTTCTGGTACTCGTCTTCATAGTCTGGCCATTTGAATAGCCAGGGACACAGCCATGAGTACTTTAAAGTACTCGCAAACTAATACTAAGGTAAACACTATCAACTATAGTAAGGGGGTCTAAGCTCTAGTTTTATTTGCATAAAGCCAGTTTTATTTCATAAGCACTTTAATAATCAAAAACCTTCATTTGCTCAACTAACTCAAGTGGGAACATTAGTGTCATTCCCACAACTCAGTTGTGATTCAAAGTCAAAGTCACCTTTCAATTCAAATCACAAGTCACCATTCATGTTTTTAGAAAAGTTTTGATGACGGAACAGTATGGCCTTTCCAATTGTCCATAACCGAGGACGCGGCTATTCGAATAGGTTTAACTCTGCAGAGGTTATACACTTGTGCCACAACAATTGCAATAGTTCGTCAGGGGTAACTGACCCTGATTTATCGTACGCAGTACGCGAACTACCAATCCTAACCTTTCATTTACATATTCTAGTATAGGCACCTCTCCCCATGAGCTTGGCCTCCCAGTGAAGACACGCGGTCAGCTCGGGAACCGCACGGGGCTTGGGCCGGACATTCACCTCATTTCACGTCATTTCACATCACTTCACCGAGTACGGAGGCAGCCTCGGCATAACCCCTATGACGCTTGTTTAGAGGGAACCCATACTAAAATACATAAGTTTCCAGCTAAGCCTTACCCAGATTCAGGTATTGTGGGGGTACTTGTAAAATTGGAATGGTATCGCATCCGAACCCAACCATCAGTTTTTGTAAAATTCACCAAGTCATTCACCAGTCATATTCACCTTCAAAATCTCTCAATAGAATGACTCATCATTCCAAGGTTTTCAAAGTTATTTCAATTCACAAGTTCCCAACTAGAGTAGTCACTTTTAATATTGAGCACTAGCCACTAGTTATGAGGGGTACTAAGTATCTTGGAGCTTGCTAGGCTAAGTGTGATTCTCTTGTACTACTCTATAATTCAACCAAGTAAATCATAAATCCAAAAGTAACTTTGATAATTAAAATCAAGTAAAGCTTGTAAAGTAAAAATTTGGGATAGGATCATAAAGTAAAATGTAATGGTGCCTTGCTCTTGTAGAGCTTTGCACTTTGCAAGAATAGAAACTTGCAACCAAAATAGTTTGCATTAGTCTAGCTTGCATTGGTAATAGCTTGCAATAGTATAGCTTGCCTTGATTGGTGATGTGATCAAAGTTTTCTTGCTCTTCCTCTTGGTAGAAGACCTCTTCTTCTTGATAGTCTTCGGTACTAGCGTCTATAAATGAATACGAGGATACAATCACCAAACAACACTTAAGTAGTCTTAATTAGCCTTATTGGCTCACACAAAGGATCTAGCATCACTACTTAACATTTATCAACAAATTATTCTAGGGTTTCTTTATTTAATATTAGGAGAAATAATTTCCTCTCATTGAAAATTTAAATTAAGGTTTCTCTTTGGTTTGGAGAAATAATTTCCCCTCATTGAATTCTTCTTAAGATTTAATTTCTCTTATGAATAATATATGACCTAGGTTGACCAAAGTCAACCTCTTCATACTTATCATTTGAGAAAATGATTTAAATGGGGTTCCATACCTCATGCAATTTAATACTAACATGGTAGTGATTTAATGCCACCAAATAACTCAATATGAGATTATATAGACCATGGTCACTACCTCATGTTGAATTACTTGAGAACAAGATTTAAATGAGAGGAAAACCTCTCATATGATTTATCACATAGTTGTAGCTAATTTAAAAACTACTATTGAGGTGATTTAATATTCTCAAATAACCAGGGATGATCCCATGTTGACCAAGGTCAACACTTCACACTTAGTATTTGAGAAAAGTGTTTTAGATGAGATTCATCATCTCATGTGATTTAATTAACCTTTGGAAAATTTAAATACTATTTAGATTTACATTCTACAAGTGAGCAAGTATGAGCCTAAGTAAATAAAGGTCAACTCATTACTTCATATTACTTGAGAAATGATTTAAATGAGGTGCTACACCTCATAGATTTAAATTCTAAAATTTGGATATAGTTTAAATGGGCTAGTATTGACTACATAGCCAATATTTGCTTCTAGCCCATGATCATGTACAGAACATATATCATATTTTTACATAATAAATTAGGGTTTGTTAAATGTGAATTATTGCAATTGGATTCAATTCAAAATTCAAATTGGTTGATTTTTAAGATTTATTTCAATACTGAAAAGTCTCTGTTTTGTTATTTTTTCTATTCAAAATCTACAAAACATATGAGGTTGAATCCAGTGAGGTTAGCTAGATAATTTCATAAGCTTTCCAAATATATAAATTTTATCAAATTTGGCCAAGTAGATTTGTAGTTATTAAAGATTTAGCAAAGCATAAGAGAGCAATTCACAGAAAATAAATAAAACGAAATTTGAATTCAAACGGTGGGCGGGAACGGAGTTTGGCCGAAACGAGGGGGAAGGGACTGGGCTGGCCCAACTAGCGCTTCCCACGCAGCGGGCCAACTGACATGGTGGGGCCTGCGTGTCAGTCTCTCTTTAACCCGAAACGGTACCTGTGAACGCGAGCCGCTGGATCAGATGGACATCGGACGGTGGAGCTGCGTCGTCGTCGTCGACGAGAAGCAGACGCGGGCACGGCGGAGGCAGGGGGTCGACGGCGAGCTGGGGCTTCGGCGAGGGGTGGCGCTGATGCTAGGCGACGTTGTCGACGACGAGGAGTTGACTGGTACCGTCGGCGAGGCGTGGGGTGGCGTCAATCGTCGGCAGCGAGGAGCTACTGTGGCGGCAGGTTCCGGTCAAATTCCGGCGAGAGGCAGGCTAATTGAGGAGGGGAAGGTGTTGAGGAGGATCAGAGGGATGAGAGCAACTTGTTGGTGTGAAAGATTTGAGCGCGGGAGCTCTCCTTTTATAGGGGGTTGAGGTGCTGCGGGTGCCCGTGGAAGGTCGTCCATGGCGCCGGCGTTTGGAGGGGTGAAGGGGCAAGCTAGGGGGCGCGTTGTGTAGGCGACGGCTAGGCGGAGCTAGCGCGCTTGAAGGGACGGCCGATGATGGTCTGTGGCGTGCTAGCGACGGTGGCGTCCTCGCGGTACGGGCACGGCAGAGATTTGATCATGGCGACGGCTAGGGCGCTCCCGCGTGCCAGTAGGGTTGTCCAGGAGCTAGCTGGTGGTGTGGTGATGGCACGTGCAAGAGGGCAAAGCGAGGGGAGGACGAGGGCGACCGGACACGCACGCGTTCTGGCGCGTCCAGGATGGTGCTGGTGCACGCTCACCGCGTGCCTGGCACGTTTCGGCGTGGTCCGGGCGTGCTCGGTCCGGCCCATGCCGTGCCTTGGCGAGCTAGGGCTGTGTACCGGCAGCGTCCTTGTGCTCCGGGGAGGCTGCGAGACATGGTGGAGGAGAGAGGGGCGAGCCAGGTCGATCGAGTGCATGGGTGGCCGGCATGGTGCACGGCCAGCTTAGTTTAGGTGTTTCTCCTCACTTTAAACGACGGGGCAAGGACATGGTGTGGTGCAGGAGTTGCAGGGGAGTGTGATCATCACAAGTTAAAGGTGGTTTAGGCCAAAACCCACTGGACAATGAGATGTAACCCAATTCCGAGATGCTTTGCTCGCCATGTGCTCGATGAAATGGCCGCATGAGAAAAATGTTTGAATTTTGAAATTCTTTTTGGTGCACTTCATTCTTATATTTAAAGTGATGGAATGGTGGTGGTGGTGTCCATTTTGATGAAGGTTTGCAACATTTCAAATTTGGGGGTTATCTTCTCATTACTTCAAAGTCTCCACTTGTCACCTCACTACTGGTCAACCTGGTCAACATCAGCACTAATGGTCAACATGAGAGTTGTTCACTTTCATATGGTCTTGGATGACATGGTCATAGTTGACCAAGTTTGGTTGAAGAAAAGTCAAAGCCATAGGGGTAAAGAGGGGATCATGTTAAAAATCACACAAATGACCATCATCACATGTGAGATGGTTTTGAGTTAAATTTTGAATTGATTCTGGTTTCTTTGATGCATTTGGGTTTGTTTGAGTTATATAAGTATTTTAGAAACCAAAGATGGAGCTATGGTGGCCTTTGGTGAAGATTTGCAATTTTGGCCTAAGTGTATGTGAGTGAAATTGGGATTTTCTCACCATTTGATTTCTCTCCAATTGATTTGACTTTTGTTGACTCTAATGTGATTCTTATTGGTTTAGAAACATTTTAAGACCATTGAATCCATTTCAAAAGGTCTTGATCAAAGATTTGCAAAAATGGCCATAACACATAAGAGGTGATGTGTTAATTTTTATTATTTTTGTAAATTATTCACCTTGCTTTACTTGGGCATGGGTTAGGGTCAATTTAGTGTTATATTAGGTTGAGAGATGGTTTCACACCATTTGGTCAAGGTTTAAAGTCATAGGGCAAGAATTGGGTTTTATGGCTATGTGTCACATATGCTTCTATGCATATGTTGCATTTGAGTTTTAATTTGACTTGGCTTGACCCAATTGGTGTGGTTGAGTGTTGAAATGGTATATAGGAGTGATCCCACCATTCACAACATGTATTAGGGTCAAGATTCTTAAATTTACATATTTGCTATTTTACTCTCATATGCCTCTATGGCATTTTTAGTTTCTTTTTAATTTCTTTGGAAACCCCTTGGAATTGGTTTGATAGGTACTAGGTAAGGTGTATGAAGGTTTTCCAAACCTCTAAGCAAAGTAGAAAAGCTTAGGGTAAAGTTTTATAAATATAGCCATAGGCACATATGCCTTTTTCTTATTTAATTTCCTTTTATTTCATTTTAACTAGGATGGTGAAAAGAGGGGTGAGGTTTAGGGTTTAAGATTATTTCAAACTACTATAACAAGCAATCATGGCAATAGCACAAGAATTAAGCAAGGTCACTAGGGATCATACTTAATTTATAAAAGTTTTTGTTGGTTCCAAAATTTGGAACTAGGGAAATTCATTGTCTTTGTTTTGAAATTTTTGGGATGTTACAGCGCCCCTGGAGTCTTTCTGGAGTTTCGTCAATTCATATCGCGTTTTTAGGTCAAAAGGGGTCTTATAGGCGAAGAGGCGGCGCAGGAGGGGCACCAGGGTGCCCTCCCCATAGGCCGGCGCGGCCAGGGGCCTGCCCGCGCGGCCTTGTGGTGTGGGGGGCATGGGCCTCCTCTCCGTCTCCCCCTCGGTGTCCTGGTCCGTCTCGGTGAATTATGATGTTTGGTCTTCGTTTCGTCGAATTCCGAGAATATTGCCTGAACAGCCTTTCTGGAACCAAAAATAGCAGCAAACAGGAACAGGCACTTCGGCATCTTGTTAATAGGTTAGTTCCGGAAAACGCATAAAAATATTATGAAGTGTGAGCAAAACATGTAGGTATTGTCATAAAACAAGCATGGAACATCAGAAATTATAGATATGTTGGAGACGTATCAGCATCCCCAAGCTTAGTTCCTACTCGCCCTCGAGTAGGTAAACGATAAAAAGAATAATTTCTGTAGTGACATGCTATTTACATAACCTTGATCATACTATTGTAAAGCATATGAGATGAATGCAGTGACTCAAGGCAATGATCTATACTTGCTAATCAAATAGATAACATATAGCAAAACTTTTCATGAATAATACTTTCAAGACAAGAATCAAAGTCTTGCATAAGAGTTAACTCATAAAGCAATAAATTCAAAGTAAAGGCATTGAAGCAACACAAAGGAAGATTTAAGTTTCAGCAATTGCTTTCAACTTTCAACATGTATATCTCATGGATAATGGTCAACACAAAGTAATATGATGAATGCAAATAAGCAAGTATGTAAGAATCAATGCACAGTTGACACAAGTGTTTGCTTCTAAGATAGAAGGAAGTAGGTAAACTTACTCAACATAAAGTAAAAGAAAGGCCCTTCGCAGAGGGAAGCAGGGATTAAATCATGTGCTAAAGATTTTTAAGTTTTGAAATCAAGTAAAGAGCATAAAAGTAAAGTTTTGAGAGGTGTTTGTTGTTGTCAACGAATGGTAGTGGGCACTCTAACCCCCTTGTCATACAGACCTTCAAAGAGCGGCTCCCATAATGTAGTTTATTTTTATTTTTGGGTGACACTCCTTCCAACCTTTGCTTTCACAAGCCATGGCTAACCGAATCCTCGGGTGCCTTCCAACAATCACATACCATGAAGGAGTGTCTATTTGTTTTAGTTTTATTTAGATGACACTCCTCCCCACCTTTGCTTTCTCAAGCCATGGCTAACCGAATCCTCGGGTGCCTTCCAACTTTCACATACCATGGAGGAGTGTCTATTTGTGATTAATTGGGGTTGGGAACCCCGTTGCCAGCTCTTTTTGCAAAATTATTGGATAAGCGGATGAAGCCACTAGTCCATTGGTGAAAGCTGCCCAACAAGATTGAAAGATAAAACACCACATACTTCCTCATGAGCTATAAAACATTGACACAAATTGAGAAGCATTTTGAATTGTTTAAAGGTAGCACATGAAGTATTTACTTGGAATGGCAGGAAATACCACATAGTAGGTAGGTATGGTGGACACACATGGCATAGGTTTTGGCTCAAGGTTTTGGATGCACGAGAAACATTCCCTCTCAGTACAAGGATTTGGGCTAGCAAGGTTATTTGAAGCAAACACAAGTATGAACCGGTACAGCAAAACTTACATAAAAACACATTGCAAGCATTATAATACTCTACACTGTCTTCCTTGTTGCTCAAACACTTTTACCAGAAAATATCTAGACCTTAGAGAGACCAATCATGCAAACCAATTTCAACAAGCTCTACGGTAGTTCTCCACTAATAGGTTCAAACTACATGGTGCATGAAATTAAACATGATCTACTTGAGAGCTCAAAACAATTGCCAAGTATCAAATTATCCAAGACAATATGAGGCATTTTCTGTTTCCAACCAAATAACAATAAATGCAATAGCTTCCAACTTTTACCATTGAACATTAAAAGTAAAAGCGAAGAACACAAGTGTTCATATGAAAAAGTGGAGCGTGTATCTCTCCCACACAAGGATTGCTAGGATCCGATCTTATTCAAACAGAAACAAAAATAAAAACACACAGACGCTCCAAGTAAAGCACATAAGATGTGACCGAATAAAAATATAGTTTCAATAGAAGAAACCTGATAAATTGTTGATGAAGAAGGGGATGCCTTGGGCATCCCCAAGCTTAGACGCTTGAGTCTTCTTGAAATATGCAGGGATGAACCACGGGGCATCCCCAAGCTTAGACTTTTCACTCCTCTTGATCATATATCATCCTCCTCTCTTGACCCTTGAAAACTTCCTTCACACCAAACTTCTCATAAACTTTATTAGAGGGGTTAGTACTCAAAAAAAATTTAATCCACTTTAGTCCTGTAGTGACACATTGCAAGTACTCAATAAAACATTAGCTACAGCTCTCCGCGTCTAGAAAGCCTTGCTTAAAGTCCACAAGAGACAATGCAAAAAACAGAGACAGAATCTGCCAAAACAGAACAGCCAGTAAAGACGAATTTTTAAGAGGTACTTCCGTTACTCAAATCAGAAAACTCAAAACTAATGAAAGTTGCGTACATATCTGGGGAACACGCATGTAAATTGGCAGATTTTTCTAAGTTACCTACAGAGAATCATGCCCGAATTCGTGACAGATAGAAATCTGTTTCTGCGCAGAAATCCAAATCTAGTATCAACCTTCTATTAGAGACTTTACTTGGCACAAAATTGCAATAAAATAAATATAAGGAGAGGTTGCTATAGTAGTAACAACTTCCAAGACACAATAAAACAGTAGCAAAGTAAAAAAACATGGGTTATCTCCCAAGAAGTGCTTTCTTTATAGCCGTTAAGATGGGCTCAGCAGTTTTAATGATGCACTCGCAAGAAATAAGAGTTGAAGCAAAAGAGAGCATCAAAAATAAAATTCAAAACACATTTAAGTCTAACCCACTTCCTATGCATAGGAATCTTGTACACAAATAAATTCAAGAAGAACAAAATGACAAGCATAGAAAGATAAAACAAGAGTAACTTCAAAATTTTCAGCATATAAAGAGGTGTTTTAGTACCATGCAAATTTCTACCACCATGTTTTCCTCAGTCATAATAATTTTCAGTAGCTTCATGAATAAACTCAACAATATAACTCTCACATAAAGCATGTTTTTCATGATCCATAAACACATAATTTTTATCAAGCTCAAAAATAGTGGGATTAAAACTTTCAAACCCACTTTTATCAATAATATAACAAGATGATTGATCAATCTCAAGAGATATGGGACTCCTATATAGAGTTAAAACCTCTCCAATCCCATTTTCATTAGTAGTACAATTAATATTATCAAGTAACATAGGACCATCATCTAGAGCTTTATCATAAACATTTGCCAAGCAAAAATCTTTAGTACCATGCATTTCGATATCAGGCACAAACAAAGCATTATCATAAGATTTATCCAAATAGCATGAATTATCATAGATAACAGTAGCATAATTATTCTCACAAGTTTTACTCATAGGTACTATTTTAAGAGAGTCCACAGGAACATAACATTCAACCTCCTTTGGTAAGCATGTAGGACAATCAAATAGTGTAAGAGATAAAGAGTTACTATCATTAGAAGGTTGGCATGGGTAGCTACTCCAGTCTTCCTCCTTTTGTTCACCACTCTCCTCTTCTTTTTCATCCAATGAGCTTTCATGTTCATAAATTTCCTCCTCTTTTTCATCCAATGAGCTTTCAGGTTCATCAATTTCTTCTTCCACAGGTTCCTGCAAATTGTGAGTGCATTCTTGTGCATTAATAAGTCTCTCTTTATAATCAATGATATAAGGATTATCACTGTAACTTTCTACGCAAAAATTAAGGATATAAGAGACATAATCTTTAAGGTCCTTACAAACAACACAAGTTTCATAATTTTTAGACATGAAGGATTCGATCTCAGAGGCTCCCATAAATAAGACAAATTGTTCTACCTCTTCGAACCCAAGATGAATATAGCTATTCCAATTATAGTTCTTAATTAAAACTTCTTCACTAAAGCCACATTGGAATTTAAGATGTTTAGTATCCCATTAAGAGCAACAGTTTATATCATGGCGTTTAAACAAGATTTTAGCAATTGTATTCAATTTTTCTATCACAGCACTCATGACTTTACCAGTTCTTGATTCTCTATAATTATTATATATTTCAATAAGCTCCAAATAGGTTGTGGGTTCTCCCATAGCAGCAGTTTTTAATTTTTAGGTTTTTCAAATTTTTATGGATTTTTGGGTATATGAGAGAAATAAAACAAAACAAAAAGAAACTAGAGAAAAGTAAACTAAGCAAAATAATACTAGACAGAAATAAATTAAGCACAAATAAACTAAACAAAAGTAAACTAAGCAAAACAAAATAAAATAAAACAGAGAGAGAGGTAGAGTGTACTCCCCAGGTGAACTTATGAGTAGAGCTATGCCTCCCGGCAACGAGCGCCGAGAAAATAGTCTTGATAACCCACAAGTATAGGGGATCGCAACAGTCTTCGAGGGAAGTAAAACCCAAATTTATTGATTCGACACAAGGGG
The DNA here is from genome assembly GCF_022539505.1 of Lolium rigidum. NCBI lineage: Eukaryota > Viridiplantae > Streptophyta > Magnoliopsida > Poales > Poaceae > Lolium > Lolium rigidum. Next base: position 5,238,791 of record NC_061508.1, on the reverse strand, counting down.
AGGTAAAGAATACTTATAAGCCTTAACAACTGAGTTGTCAATTCAGTTGCACCTGGAAAAGCACTAGTAACGGGGGTGATGTGAAAGCAGCGAGTAATATGAGAGCAATAGTAACGATAACACGACAGCGGTAGCAATAACACAGAGGCGATGGCACCCGAAAATAGTTGATACTACTTCCAATGACATATAGAACGAGTATATGATGATGAGAGATGGACCGGGGTTCACAGCGATCTATACTAGTGGTAACTCTCCAATAACAAGTGACAAGTGTTGGGTGAACAAATTACAGTTGGGCAATTGATAGGATTGAAATAGCATTAAGATAGAACATCAAGATTATTAATCATGTAGGCATGTTTTCCATATATAGTCATACGTGCTTGCAATGAGAAACGTGTACAACATTGACACGCGTACAGCACGCGATCGTTGGGAACCCCAAGTGGAAGGTGTGATGCGTACAGCAGTAAGTTTCCCTCAGTAAGAAACCAAGGTTTATCGAACCAGTAGGAGTCAAGAAGCACGTTGAAGGTTGATGGCGGCGGAGTGTAGTGCGGCGCAACACCATGGATTCGGCGCCAACGTGGAACCTGCACAACACAACCAAAGTACTTTGCCCCAACGTAACGGTGAGGTTGTCAATCTCACCGGCTTGTCTGTAACAAAGGATTAGATGTATAGTGTGGATGATGATGTTTGCGAGAAAACAGATAGAACGAGTATTGCAGTAGATTGTATTCGATGTAAAAGAATGGACCGGGGTCCACAGTTCACTAGTGGCGTCTCTCCCATAAGAAATAGCATGTTGGGTGAACAAATTACGGTTGGGCAATTGACAAATAAAGATGGCATGACAATGCACATACATGTTATGATGAGTAGTGTGAGATTTAATTGGGCATTACGACAAAGTACATAGACCGCTATCCAGCATGCATCTATGCCTAAAAAGTCCACCTTCGAGGTTATCATCCGAACCCCCTCCGAGTATTAAGTTCCAAACAACGGACAATTGCATTAAGTATGGTGCGTAATGTAATCAACAAATACATCCTTAGACATAGCATTGATGTTTTATCCCTAGTGGCAACAGCACATCCACAACCTTAGAACTTTCACGTCACTCGTCCCAGATTTAATGGAGACATGAACCCACTATCGAGCATAAATACTCCCTCTTGGAGTTACAAGTAACGACTTGGCCGGAGCCTCTACTAATAACGGAGAGCATGCAAGATCATAAACAACACATAGATGATAGATTGATAATCAACATAACATAGCATTCAATATTCATCGGATCCCAACAAACGCAACATGTAGCATTACAGATAGATGATCTTGATCATGTTAGGTAGCTCACAAGATCCGACAATGATAGCACACTTAGGAGAAGACGACCATCTAGCTACTGCTATGGACCCATAGTCCAGGGGTAAACTACTCACACATCACTCCGGAGGCGACCATGGCGGTGAAGAGTCCTCCGGGAGATGATTCCCCTCTCCGGCAGGGTGCCGGAGAGCGATCTCCTGAATCCCCCGAGATGGGATTGGCGGCGGCGGCGTCTCTGGAAGGTTTTCCGTATCGTGGCTCTCGGTACTGGAACTATTATCGACGAAGGCTTAAGTAGGCGGAAGGGTAGGTCAGGGGGCGCCACGAGGGGCCCACACGCTAGGGCCGCGCCGCCCTACTGTGGCGTCGCCTCGTCGCCCCACTTCGTATCTCCCCCGGTGTTCTGGAAGCTTCGTGGAAAAATAAGATCCTGGGCGTTGATTTCGTCCAATTCCGAGAATATTTCCTTACTAGGATTTCTGAAACCAAAAACAGCAACTGGCTCTTCGGCATCTCGTTAATAGGTTAGTTCCGGAAAATGCATAAATATGACATAAAGTATGTATAAAACATGTAGGTATTATCATAAAACAAGCATGGAACATAAGAAATTATCGATACGTTGGAGACGTATCAGCATCCCCAAGCTTAGTTCCTACTCGTCCCGAGTAGGTAAACGATAACAAAGATAATTTCTGAAGTGACATGCCATCATAATCTTGATCAATACTATTGTAAGCACATGTAATGAATGCAGCGATCCAAAGCAATGGTAAAGACAATGGGTAAACAACTGAATCATATAGCAAAGACTTTTCATGAATAGTACTTTCAAGACAAGCATCAATAAGTCTTGCATAAAAGTTAACTCATAAAGCAATAAATTCATAGTAAAGGCATTGAAGCAACACAAAGGAAGATTAAGTTTCAGTGGTTGCTTTCAACTTGTAACATGTATATCTCATGGATAGTTATCAACATAAAGTAATATAATGAATGCAAATATGCAAGTATGTAAGAATCAATGCACAGTTAACACAAGTGTTTGCTTCTTGAGATGGAAGGAAGTGGGTAAACTGACTCAACATGAAAGTAGAAGAATGGCCCTTCGAAGGGGGAAGCATCGATTGCTATATTTGTGCTAGAGTTTTTATTTTGAAAACAAGAATTAATATTGTCAACGGTAGTAATAAAGCATATGTATTATGTAAATTATATCCTTCAAGTCGCAAGCCTCATGCATAGATTACCAATAGTGCCCGCACCTTGTCCTAATTAGCTCGGATTACCTGGATTATCACTGCAATACATATGTTTTAACCAAGTATCACAAAGGGGTACCTCTATGCCGCCTGTACAAAGGTCTAAGGAGAAAGCTCGCATTGGATTTCTCGCTTTTGATTATTCTCAACTTAGACATCCATACCGGGACAACATAGACAACAGATAATGGACTCCTCTTTAATGCATAAGCATTCAACAACATATAATATTCTCATAAGAGATTGAGGATTGTTGTCCAAAACTAAAACTTCCACCATGGATCATGGCTTTAGTTAGTGGCCCAATGTTCTTCTCTAACAATATGCATGCTCAAACCATTCAACTCATGGTAAATCGCCCTTACTTCAGACAAGACGAACATGCATAGAAACTCACATGATATTCAACAAAGATAGTTGATGGCGTCCCCAGGAACATGGTTATCGCACAACAAGCAACTTAATAAGAAATAAGATACATAAGTACATATTCAATACCACAATAGTTTTTAGGCTATTTGTCCCATGAGCTATATATTGCAAAGACTAAGGATAGAAATTTAAAGGTAGCACTCAAGCAATTTACTTTGGAATGGCAGAGAAATACCAAGTAGTAGGTAGGTATGGTGGACACAAATGGCATAGTTATTGGCTCAAGGATATGGATGCACGAGAAGTAATCCCTCTCAATACAAGGCTTAGGCTAGCAAGGTTATTTGAAGCAAACACAAGTATGAACCGGTACAACAAAACTCACATAAAAACATATTGCAAGCATTATAAGACTCTACACTGTCATCCTTGTTGCTCGAACCCTTACTAGAAAATATCTAGACTTTAGAGAGACCAATCATGCAAACCAAATTTCAGCAAGCTCTATGTATTTCTTCACTAATAGGTGCAAAGTATATGATGCAAGAGCTTAAACATGATCCTTATGAGCACAACAATTGCCAAGTATCAAATTATTCAAGACATTCTACCAATTACTACATGTAGCATTTCCCGTTTCCAACCATATAACAATTAACGAAGCAGTTTCAACCTTCGCCATGAACATTATGAGTAAAGCCTAAGGACATATTTGTCCATATGCAACAGCGGAGCGTGTCTCTCTCCCACACAATGAATGCTAGGATCCAACTTTATTCAAACAAAACAAAAATAAAAACATACAGACGCTCCAAGTAAAGCACATAGGATGTGATGGAATAAAAATGTAGTTTCACTAGAGGAACCTGATAATGTTGTCGATGAAGAAAGGGATGCCTTGGGCATCCCCAAGCTTAGATGCTTGAGTCTTCTTGAAATATGCAGGGATGAACCACCGGGGCATCCCCAAGCTTAGAGCTTTCACTCTCCTTGATCATATTGTATCATCCTTCTCTCTTGATCCTTGAAAACTTCCTCCACACCAAACTCAAAACAACTCATTAGAGGGTTAGTGCATAATCAAAATTCACATGTTCAGAGGTGACATAATCATTATTAACACTTATGGAGATTGCACAAAGCTACTGAAAGTTAATGGAATAAAGAAATCCATCAAACATAGCAAAACAGGCAATGCGAAATAGAAGGCAGAATCTGTCAAAACAGAACAGTCCGTAAAGACGAATTTTTAAGGTGCACCAGACTTGCTCAGATGAAAATTCTCAAATTGAATGAAAGTTGCGTACATATCTGAGGATCACTCATGTAAATTGGCAGAATTTTCTGAGTTACCTGCAGAGAATTCAACCCAAATTCGTGACAGCAAGAAATCTGTTTCTGTGCAGCAATCCAAATCTAATATGAACCTTACTATCAAAGACTTTACTTGGCACAAAAATGCAACAAAATTAAGATAAGGAGAGTTTGCTACAGTAGTAAAAACTTCCAAGACTCAAATATAAAACAAAAGTGCAGAAGTAAAATCATGGGTTGTCTCCCATAAGCGTTTTTCTTTAACGCCTTTCAGCTAGGCGCAGAAAGTGTGTATCAAGTAACATCAAGAGACGAAGCATCAACATCATAATTTGTTCTAATGATAGAATCAAAAGGTAACTTCATTCTCTTTCTAGGGAAGTGTTCCATACCTTTCTTGAGAGGAAATTGATATTTAATATTACCTTTCCTTCATATCAATAATAGCACCAACAGTTCGAAGAAAAGGTCTTCCCAATATAATGGGACAAGATGCATTGCATTCAATATCCAAGACAACAAAATCAACGGGGACAAGGTTATTGTTAACCGTAATGCGAACATTATCAACCCTCCCCAAAGGTTTCTTTGTAGAGTTATCAATAAGATTAACATCCAAATAACAATTTTTCAATGGTGGCAAGTCAAGCATATTATAGATTTTCTTAGGCATAACGGAAATACTTGCACCAAGATCACATAAAGCATTACAATCAAAATCATTTACCTTCATTTTAATGATGGGCTCCCAACCATCCTCTAACTTTCTAGGAATAGAAGTTTCACGATTAAGTTTCTCTTCTCTAGCTTTTATGAGAGCATTTATAATATGTTTTGTAAAGACCAAATTTATAGCACTAGCATTAGGACTTTTAGCAAGCTTTTGTAAGAACTTTATAACTTCAGAGATGTGACAATCATCAAAATCTAAACCATTATGATCTAAAGCAATGGGATCATTGTCCCCAACATTAGAAAAAAATTCAGCAGTTTTATCACAAGCAGTTTCAGCAATTTTAGCAGGTTCCGGCAGTTTTGCAGGCTTTGCATTAGAAGTAGAAACATTGCCAACACCAATTATTTTACCATTGATAGAAGGAGGTGTAGCAACATGTGAAGCATTAGCATTACTAGTGGTGGTAATAGTCCAAACTTTGGCTACATTGTTATCTTTAGCATTTTCTTCTTTTTCCCACCTAGCACGCAATTCGGCCATCAATCTTATATTCTCATTAATTCTAACTTGGATGGCATTTGCTGTAGCAAATGACTTAATATCTTTATTTTCATTAGGCATAACTTTCGATTTCAAAAGATCAACATCAGCAGCAAGACTATCAACTTTAGAAGCAAGTATATCAATTTTCCCAAGCTTTTCTTCAACAGATTTGTTAAAAGCAGTTTGTGTGCTAATAAATTCTTTAAGCATGGCTTCAAGTCCAGGGGTGTATTCCTATTATTGTTGTAAGAATTACCATAAGAATTACCATAACCGTTACCATTATTATAACGATATGGCCTATAGTTGTTACTAGAATTGTTCCGATAAGCATTGTTGTTGAAATTATTATTTTTAATGAAGTTCACATCAACATGTTCTTCTTGAGCAACCAATGAAGCTAACGGAACATTATTAGGATCAACATTTGTCCTACCATTCACAAGCATAGACATAATAGCATCAATCTTATCACTCAAGGAGGAGGTTTCTTCGACAGAATTTACCTTCTTACCTTGTGGAGCTCATTCCGTGTGCCATTCAGAGTAATTAATCATCATATTATCAAGAAGATTTGTTGCGTCGCCTAGAGTGATGGACATAAAAGTACCTCCAGCAGCTGAATCCAATAGGTTCCGCGAAGAAAAAATTGGTCCTGCATAAAAGGTTTGGATGATCATCCAAGTAGTCAGTCCATGGGTTGGACAGTTTTTAACCAAAGATTTCATTCTTTCCCATGCTTGGGAAACATGCTCATTATCCAATTGTTTAAAATTCATTATGCTACTTCTCAAAGATATAATTTTAGCAGGAGGATAATATCTACCAATGAAAGCATCCTTACATTTAGTCCATGAATCAATACTATTCTTAGGCAGAGATAGCAACCAATCTTTAGCTCTTCCTCTTAATGAGAAAGGAAACAATTTTAATTTTATAATGTTACCATCTACATCCTTATACTTTTGCATTTCATATAGTTCAACAAAATTATTAAGATGGGCAGCAGCATCATCAGAACTAATACCAGAAAATTGTTCTCTCATAACAATATTTAGTAAGGCAGGTTTAATTTCAAAGAATTCAGTTGTAGTAGCAGGTGGAGCAATAGGTGTGCATAAGAAATCATTATTATTTGTGGTTGTGAAGTCACACAACTTAGTATTTTCAGGAGTACCCATTTTAGCAATAGTAAATAGGGATTTCTATTTTTGTGCCCTCGGGTCCTTAGTTGTGCTCAGTTTTCTCCAGCTCCTTAGTTTTTCCTCAGTTTTACCCAAGCGTTTGTCTGAAACCATCACACGTGATGTAACGGCCGGTTGCCCGACGGTTGACCGTTATCTTCTGACTAGTGGGACCACGTAGAGCCTGCAAAGACACGTCGAGACCATCCATCTTTGTTTGACCGTAAGCATCGCCGTATCCACGACCAAAACGCGAACGAGTGGGGCTTCGCTATATCAAATGACAAGTGGGGCCATGACGCCGATACAAGGGGCAATACACGGGTAGGATTAGATTTTTAAACGGAGCTCTACAGCGATGGCACGGAGGAGGTGGCATGCGGGGTGCCGAGATGAGATCGACCTCCACAAAGAACTGCATGAGGCGAGACCAGACGCATTAGATAGATATGAACTAGACGCGTTTAACCATGCAAAGAAGAGAAGAAATGGTCGACGACATCGACGACCACCTCAAAACTTTGACTGACCGTGTCGGACACGAACGCGAGCAATGTAGAGAAAACTAGTGTCTCTCCTTTACGGCGTGTATAGGTGGGTGCTAGGAGAGTGTGGTGGCGAAGGGAAAGACCTCGCGGCGGTCCGTGGCGTCCAGCATAGCGGGTCGGCGTGGCCGTGCCCACGGCGGCGTGCATGCATTTCGGCATTGGCATCGGCATGTACGTTCGGCATTGGCCTCGGCGGTATCTCGCGGTGTGTCGGTGATCGAATGAGGGGACGGGATTGAGGGTGCATCCCGACGTTGACCTAGCGGTGGCGGCGAGCATAGCCATTCGACCATGCCGATATCGGCATCGGCATCGTTTGGAGGCTGTGGTGCTCGAATCAAGTTGGGATTTGTTTCTTGTAGGCCAAAATGAATTTGAAACAAGTTTCATGTTGAAGGTTAGGTAACGAAAGTTTGTAACTATCCCAAAATTATACTAGCGCCATGGTGAGGTTCTTTTTGATAGAGCTATACGGTTGGGCAAACTTTTTTGACACTTTTTAGATAGGGTTCCTTGTTGTTACACGTATGGCATCATGTATGGAAAATTTGGGGTAATTTGGAGATGTTCGAAAAAATCACTTTGCTTAAGCGCATGCCGTTTCGTCTCGTGAAACCAGCTTTTCTAACAAGGTGATTATTTCTACCTTCTCTAAATAACCTCAAATTTCATACAGCTGATCTTCTATACATAGATAGATAGATTGTTTCGTTTTTACATTTTTCGAACTTTTTATTTCCCTTTATAATACCCAATTGATTTTCAGGTCAAAACCTCGAAAAACGAGCATCATGTATGGCATCATTTTCACCCTAAATTTCAAATTTTCTGAAACTTTCCCTTTTAGATATTCCTTGTTGTTATAGGTATGCCATCATGTATGCCAAACTTTTGTAACAAATTAGGTTTTTTCTGCCTTCTCTAAATGACCTCAAAAATCGTACGTGATAGGTTTATCATTCTATACAAAGATAGATGGTTTATGATTTTTTGCGTGAAAAGTAATGGCTACAACAAATTGTTGATGGTTTATCATTTTTTGCGTGAAAAGTAATGGCAACAACAAATCGGTGATGGTTTATCATTTTTTGCGTGAAAAGTAATGGCAACAACAAATCGGTGATGGTTTATCATTTTTTTTGCGTGAAAAGTAATGGCAACAACAAATCGGTGATGGTTTATCATTTTTTTTGCGTGAAAAGTAATGGCTACAACAAATTGTTGATGGTTTATGATTTTTTGCGTGAAAAGTAATGGCAACAACAAATCGGTGATGGTTTATCATTTTTTTTTCGTGAAAAGTAATGGAAACAACAAATCGGTGATGGTTTATCATTTTTTTGCGTGAAAAGTAATGGCTACAACAAATTGTTGATGGTTTATGATTTTTTTTGTGAAAAGTAATGGCTACAACAAATTGGTGATGGTTTATCATTTTTTTTGCGTGAAAAGTAATGGCAATAACAAATCGGTGATGGTTTATCATTTTTTGCGTGAAAAATAACGCCTAAAAGAGTTTATAATTTTTAGCACGTGAAAAATAATACAGAAAACCGCCCTTCGACATACTTAGAGGGTGGAAGCTAATTAACCGCCAACGAGAGAGAGAGGGGTTATCCTGCCCGTTCCCTATATCATACGATCAACGGTCGGCGGGCACGATCCGCGTGACATGTGATAGACCAATCGGGGCGATGTTGCACGTCCGCGAGAATTTGTGAAGAGAGAGGGCAAAGCTGAGTACTATCAAGAAACCAAGGGCACCTGAGTAGTAAATAGACTAAGGGATTCAAATATGAGATTTAAAAAATGGAAAATGCGTGTTTTGTACAATGAAACCCATCTTGGCCTACCTCAAACTATTTGCAATACCAATATACATCAGTGTGAGAATTGTGGCCTCATTTAGACAAAGTATGATTTGGGGGAAGCTGTTTTGGGAAGGGCTTATTGTGGAAAACCATGCACCTTCATAGCTAATAGGTGATTTGAGAAGTGGCAATTTGTGATAAAACTTGATTTATCTATGATTTATCTATGATTTGAGAAGTGGCAATTTGTGGTAAAGACTCCATGAGTAAGTGCCACTCTTTTTTGGATTTTTTTGCACATTAAATGACTCATTTAACTAGTTAATCCCATTTGTTGACTCTCTGTTGACCAGCCACTTGAGGGTAAAGCTGAGTATATTGCACTAGCCGATATTAGCACTCGAGGGGAAAATTGAGCACACAAAAAATGCTAGTATAAGACTCGAGGGTATACCTGAGTATATCTAAATTTCCGGGGTTAGACTCGAGGACACGTGCAATTGTTGACGCGTAGACGCGGGTCGCGGTGGAGAAGTCTAGACGTGCAATCGTGGACGCGTGTCGCGTTGCGGAAGTCCAAGACGTGCAGACGTGCACCTGTGCACGCGTAGGACGCGGGTCGCATTAACCACCCCTCGCCTTTATAGACGCCTCCTCGCACTCTCTCTGTCACTCTCACTCGCTCACGCATCGCCAACTCTCTCACGTCCCATCATCTTCTCCAAAGCAAAAAACCCTCTCCCTCTTCCTCTTCCTCCGCCGGAGAGATGGACAAGGAGAATGCCAATCCCATCGTCGAGGTAGGCTCGAAGCGCGACGCCTCCATCTTCGGCGCCGTCCCCTCTACGGACGTCGCTGCCGCCGCCGCCGTCGCCGGTGCATCGGGGGCTGCTGCCGCCGGTGGCAGTCAGATCCCGGCGGGATGGGACCCCTACGACCCCGAGCCGTACGTCCCGCCCCCGAACCCCTACGACACCTCCCTGGAGGACCCATGGAACGAGGTAACTACGGTTTGCTTCCTTTTTTGTTCCCCATTCCTTTTTGAACCCTATTTTTGCTGGTGTAGATGGATCTGTAGATGGATGAGTATTGGGCTAATATTTGCGCCGATTTTATTCCATTTTGTTTTGATCACTTCTTGATTTCGTTTAAGATTTGGGGTTCGGCTGTTCGGTTAATTTATGCAAGTAATATTGGATCTCAATCGGTTAATTTATGCAAGTAATCATGGGATCTCAATCAGTTATTTTATGCACTAATCAAAAGATATCAACCGTTTAATTTTGCAAATAATCTCGAATGTGTTCAAGTTCAGATCTAGTTCAGATCTAGAATCTGTTTCTTTGCCTATGATGAATGGTTGGGCACAAAATTTTACAGGGAGGGTTCAGCGAACCATTGCTGTGTACAAATCTGTTGTGCATGAGCTTTAGTTCGCTTACACCTTCCCTGTAGATATATAATCATGTCCACTCTAACTGAGGCTGACTCTATTTTTCTTAACTTTGTTATCATGTACGTTAGTCATCGTTGCAACTCATTCACTAGTTTCTGTTTGATATGGATCAGATGTACGGCAGCGACGTCGGCGGCGACGAGGAGGAGGAGGACGTCAAGACTCGCCGAGTGCTTGCGGAGGCTGCAGGTTGGCCGGTACATCTCCTACTTCGCCAAGGAGGTCTACGGGTGCCCCTTACGCACCGGGAGACTCGGCGCCACGGACTTCAAGCTGCCTCGTCACGCATGCTGAGAACATCGGCACCACCTTCCCCAAGGTCGGCACGACGGTGAACGTCCACTCCTTCCGCGCCAAGCACGGGCGCTCGGCATGCACCTCCGCGGCTTGCGGCGGGTGGAGATCTCCGCCGGGCGCATGCCTCCGCTCAAGCCCAAGGCTCCCAAGGGGAGCAAGAGCAACAAGTGGAGGCGAGCCGGATGGGGTAGGCGGAGTCCTGGACGTGTCTTTGCTGCTGCTGCCTCCTAGTTTGTTGTTGGGATCCCTTTGTTGTTAGCTAGGGATCCCTTGTTGTTATGTTAGTATGATGGTCTCTGTGAAGAACTCTGTTACTATGTTGGCTGCTTGTGTATGCAGCTTATTATCTATCCATATTATCTAGGGATTATCTATCCCTAGTCTACTATATTTTGTTGGCCGTACTTAGTTTTCTTGATTTACTTTGACGAGTGAATTTATCGTACATTATCCTGGAGATTTGCTTCTAGATTTAACTACATACATATGGACCGAGAGGGAGTACTAGATTTGCTGCCATATTGGGCAAACAACGAGGGCCAAAAGGCACAAATAATTGAAGAAAGTCAGAAATGCAAGCTTCTCTAGATTTTATACTAATTTGGTGAAAAGGACAAAGAGAAAGAGGGGAAAAAGGTGCACTTAATAATGCCAATTTGGGGCCGAGAGAGACAGAACCCAGCTCCTGCTCACGTGCAACCAAACGCTTCTCGTCTCGTCCCACGCGGTCCCTTTCTACCAGCCCCACGCGACGCGGGCCCACACGACGCGGCCCCACACGTGACGAACGGTCAACTAAACGGGAATCCTGCCGTCTGAGCTGCTTCTGCGGGTTTCAAACAAGGGCTTGGGGAAAACTGAGGAAAAACTAAGGAGCTGGGGAAAACTGAGTACAACTAAGGACCTGAGGGCACGAAAATAGAAAGCCCTAGTAAATAAAGCAAACTAGATAAAGTAAATGCAAGTAAATAATTTTTTTGTGTTTTTAATATGGAGATTGCAAACAAGATAGTTAATAAAGTAAAGCTAGAAACTATTTTTTTTGTATTTTGATATAATGCAGCAAACAAAGAAGTAAATAAAAATAAAGCAAGACAAAAACAAAGTAAAGAGATTGAAAGTGGAGACTCCCCTTGTAGCGTGTCTTGATCTCCCTGGCAACGGCGCCAGAAATTTAGCTTGACACGCGTACAACACGCGACCGTTGGGAACCCCAAGTGAAAGGTGTGATGCGTACAACAGTAAGTTTCCCTCAGTAAGAAACCAAGGTTTATCGAACCAGTAGGAGTCAAGAAGCACGTTGAAGGTTGATGGCGGCGGAGTGTAGTGCGGCGCAACACCAGGGATTCCGGCGCCAACATGGAACCTGCACAACACAACCAAAGTACTTTGCCCCAACGTAACAGTGAGGTTGTCAATCTCACCGGCTTGCTGTAACAAAGGATTAGATGTATAGTGCGGATGATGATGTTTGCAGAAAATAGTAGAACGAGTATTGTAGTAGATTGTATTCGATGTAAAAGAATGGACCGGGGTCCACAGTTCACTAGTGGTGTCTCTCCCATAAGAAATAACATGTTGGGTGAATAAATTACAGTTGGGCAATTTACAAATAAAGATGGCATGACAATGCACATACATGTTATGATGAGTAGTGTGAGATTTAATTGGGCATTACGACAAAGTACATAGACCGCTATCCAGCATGCATCTATGCCTAAAAAGTCCACCTTCAGGTTATCATCCGAACCCCTCCGAGTATTAAGTTGCAAACAACAGACAATTGCATTAAGTATGGTACGTAATGTAATCAACAAATACATCCTTAGACATAGCATTGATGTTTTATCCCTAGTGGCAACAGCACATCCACAACCTTAGAACTTTACGTCACTCGTCCCGGATTTAATGGAGGCATGAACCCACTATCGAGCATAAATACTACCTCTTGGAGTTACAAGTAATGACTTGGCCAGAGCCTCTACTAATAACGGAGAGCATGCAAGATCATAAACAACACATAGATGATAGATTGATAATCAACATAACATAGCATTCAATATTCACCGGATCCCAACAAACGCAACATGTAGCATTACAGATAGATGATCTTGATCATGTTAGGTAGCTCACAAGATCCGACAATGATAGCACAATTAGGAGAAGACGACCATCTAGCTACTGCTATAGACCCATAGTCCAGGGGTGAACTACTCACACATCACTCCGGAGGCGACCATGGCGGTGAAGAGTCCTCCGGGAGATGATTCCCCTCTCCGGCAGGGTGCCGGAGGCGATCTCCTGAATCCCCCCAGATGGGATTGGCGGCGGTGGCGTCTCTGGAAGGTTTTCCGTATCGTGGCTTTCGGTACTGGAACTATTATCGACGAAGGTTTAAGTAGGCGGAAGGGTAGGTCAGGGGCGCCACGAGGGGCCCACACGCTAGGGCCGCGCTGCCTGGACCTGGGCCGCGCCGCCCTACTGTGGCGTCGCCTCGTCGTGCCACTTCGTATCTCCCCCGGTGTTCTGGAAGCTTCGTGGAAAAATAAGATCCTGGGCGTTGATTTCGTCCAATTCCGAGAATATTTCCTTACTAGGATTTCTGAAACCAAAAACAGCAGAAAATGACAATCGGCTCTTCGGCATCTCGTTAATAGGTTAGTGCCGGAAAATGCATAAATATGACATAAAGTATGTATAAAACATGTAGGTATTGTCATAAAACAAGCATGGAACATAAGAGATTATCGATACGTTGGAGACGTATCAAACATCTTTTGTCCAACCAGCCGGTGGCAGCCGGGCCTCAAGGGAATCTACTGGCAATTAAGGTACTCCTTTTAATAGAGCACCGGAGCAAAGCATTAACACTTGGTGAAAACATGTGATCCTCATACCTACGCCTTCCCCTCCGGTTGTCCCAATTTACGTTACTTTGGGGCCTTTGGTTCCGGACATAGACATGTGCATACAACTTGTAGATACAATCTAAGCAATAATTATAGAGCTTAAATCTAAGATCATGCCACTCGGGCCCTAGTGACTAGCATTAAGCATAACAAGATTGCAACAACAATAACTTCACAAACTTTATAGATAGACTAATCATAATGTATCATCCATAGGATCCCAACAAACACAACACCTATTACATCAGATGGATCTCAATCATGTAAGGCAGCTCATGAGATCATTGTATTGAAGTACATGGGATAGAGAATACCAACTAGCTACTGCTAGAACCCGTAGTCCATGGGGGAACTACTCACGGAGCATGATGGAGGCGGTGCCGTCGATGGAGATGGCTTCCGGGGGCACTTCCCCGTCCCGGCACGGTGCCGGAACAGAGACTTCTGTCCCCCAAATTGGAGTTTCGCGATGGCGGCGGCGCCCCTGGAGTCTTTCTGGAGTTTCGTCAATTCGTATCGAGTTTTTAGGTCGAAAGGGGTCTTATAGGCGAAGAAGCGGCGCAGGAGGGGCACCAGGGCGCCCTCCCCATAGGCCGGCACGGCCAGGGGCCTGCCCGCGCGGCCCTGTGGTGTGGGGGCCCTGGGCCTCCTCTCCGTCTCCCCTTCGGTGTCCTGGTCCATTTCGGTGAATTATGATGTTTGGTCTTCGTTTCGTCGAATTCCGAGAATATTGCCCGAACAGCCTTTCTGGAACCAAAAACAACGAGAAAACGAGAACCGGCACTTCGGCATCTTGTTAATAGGTTAGTTCCGGAAAACGCATAAAAACATTATAAAGTGTGAGCAAAACATGTAGGTATTGTCATAAAACAAGCATGGAACATCAGAAATTATAGATACGTTGGAGACGTATCAGATATAAACATCTATCATAAACATTAAGATATAATAACAACCACTTTATTATTGCCTCTCGGGCATATCTCCAACAGATTTAACATTGTAAACCCCATTAGCCTCCACATCCAGATGAGGGCATTATTTTCCTCAATAAGATGAATGGTATGTGCAACTTGAAAAATATCGTACCACTGGAGCATTAGCCTACGATCAAAACATCTCCTAATGGTTTACTTTTAAACTCTCTCCATCCAGAGATAATCATAAGTTTGAGTATGTTCATTCACCAGGTAATAAATATCCCAATACTGGATGGTGATACGCGTACAACACGCGTCCGTTGGGAACCCCAAGAGGAAGGTGTGATGCGTATAGCGGCAAGTTTTCCCTCAGTAAGAAACCAAGGTTTATCGAACCAGTAGGAGCCAAGAAGCACGTTGAAGGTTGATGGCGGCGGAGTGTAGTGCGGCGCAACACCAGGGATCCCGGCGCCAACGTGGAACCTGCACAACACAACCAAATTACTTTGCCCCAACGTGACAGTGAGGTTGTCAATCTCACCGGCTTGCTGTAACAAAGGATTAGATGTATAGTGTGGATGATGATTGTTTGCAGAAAACAATAGAACAAGTATTGCAGTAGATTGTATTCGATGTTAAGAATGGACCGGGGTCCACAGTTCACTAGTGGTGTCTCTCCCATAAGATAAATAACATGTTGGGTGAACAAATTACAGTTGGGCAATTGACAAATAAAGAGGACATGACCATGCACATACATGTTATGATGAGTATTGTGAGATTTAATTGGGCATTACGACAAAGTACATAGACCGCTATCCGAGCATGCATCTATGCCTAAAAAGTCCACCTTCGAGGTTATCATCCGAACCCCTTCCCGGTATTAAGTTGCAAACAACAGACAATTGCATTAAGTATGGTGCGTAATGTAATCAACAACTACATCCTTAGACATAGCATTGATGTTTTATCCCTAGTGGCAACAGCACATCCACAACCTTAGAGGTTTCTGTCACTCCCCCAGATTTAATGGAGACATGAACCCACTATCGAGCATATATAAATACTCCCTCTTGGAGTTACAAGTATCAACTTGGCCAGAGCCTCTACTAGTAACGGAGAGCATGCAAGATCATAAACAACACATAGATGATAGATTGATAATCAACATAGCATAGTATTCTCTATTCGACGGATCCCAACAAACACAACATATAGCATTACGGATAGATGATCTTGATCATGTTAGGCAGCTCACAAGATCCAACAATGAAGCACAATTAGGAGAAGACGACCATCTAGCTACTGCTATGGACCCATAGTCCAGGGGGTGAACTACTCACTCATCACTCCGGAGGCGACCATGGCGGTGAAGAGTCCTCCGGGAGATGATTCTCCTCTCCGGCGGGGTGCCGGAGGCGATCTCCTGAATCCCCCGAGATGGGATTGACGGCGGCGGCGTCTCTGGAAGGTTTTCCGTATCGTGGCTCTCGGTACTGGGGGTTTCGCGACGAAGACCTTAAGTAGGCGGAAGGGCAGGTCAGGAGGCGTCACGGGGGCCCCACACGCTAGGGCCGCGCAGGCCCCCCTGGGCCGCGCCGCCCTAGTGTGGCGGCGCCCCGTGGCCCCACTTCATCTCTCCCTCGGACTTCTGGAAGCTTCGTGCAAAATAGGCCCCTGAGCGTTGATTTCGTCCAATTCCGAGAATATTTCCTTACTAGGATTTCTGAAACCAAAAATAGCAGAAAACAGCAACTGGCTCTTCGGCATCTTGTTAATAGGTTAGCGCCGGATAATGCATAAATATGACATAAAGTATGCATAAAACATGTAGGTATCATCAATAAAGTGGCATGGAACATAAGAAATTATCGATACGTTGGAGACGTATCAGCATCCCCAAGCTTAGTTCCTGCTCGTCCCGAGTAGGTAAACGATAACAAAGATAATTTCTGGAGTGACATGCCATTATAACCTTGATCATACTATTGTAAGCACATGTAATGAATGCAGCGATCCAAGCAATGTAAATGACATGAGTAAGCAAATGAATCATATAGCAAAGACTTTTCATGAATAGTACTTTCAAGACAAGCATCAATAAGTCTTGCATAAGAGTTAACTCATAAAGCAATAATTTCAAAGTAAAGGCATTGAAGCAACACAAAGGAAGATTAAGTTTCAGCGGTTGCTTTCAACTTGTAACATGTATATCTCATGGATATTGTCAACATAAAGTAATATAATAAGTGCAATATGCAAGTATGTAGGAATCAATGCACAGTTCACACAAGTGTTTGCTTCTTGAGATGGAGAGAAATAGGTGAACTGACTCAACATAAAAGTAGAAGAAAGGCCCTTCGCGAGAGGAAGCATTGATTGCTATGTTTGTGCTAGAGCTTTGATTTTGAAAACATATAGAGAGCATAAAAGTAAAATTTTGAGAGGTGTTTGTTGTTGTCAACGAATGGTAGTGGGCACTCTAACCCCCTTGCCAGACAAACCTTCAAAGAGTGGCTCCCATTTTATTTTTATTTTTGTGTGGCACTCCTTCCAACCTTTCTTTCACAAACCATGGCTAACCGAATCCTCGGGTGCCCTGCCAACAATCTCATACCATGAAGGAGTGCCTTTTTATTTTAGTTTTATTTAGATGACACTCCTCCCCAACTTTGCTTTCTCAAGCCATGGCTAACCGAATCCTTCGGGTGCCGTCCAACAATCACATACCATGGAGGAGTGTCTATTTTTGTTAATTAATTTGCGACTGGGAATCCCATTGCCAGCTCTTTTTGCAAAATTATTGGATAAGCGGATGAAGCCACTAGTCCATTGGTGAAAGTTGCCCAACAAGAATGAAAGATAAACACCACATACTTCCTCATGAGCTATAAAACATTGACACAAATCAGAGGTAATAAATTTTGAATTGTTTAAAGGTAGCACTCAAGCAATTTACTTTGGAATGGCGGAGAAATACCATGTAGTAGGTAGGTATGGTGGACACAAATGGCATAGTGGTTGGCTCAAGGATTTTGGATGCATGAGAAGTATT
Organism: Lolium rigidum; assembly: GCF_022539505.1. Lineage (NCBI taxonomy): Eukaryota > Viridiplantae > Streptophyta > Magnoliopsida > Poales > Poaceae > Lolium > Lolium rigidum. Next base: position 5,221,103 of record NC_061508.1, on the reverse strand, counting down.
CCCTCTCGATACAAGGTTTAGGCTAGCAAGGTTATTTGAAACAAACACAAGTATGAAGCGGTACGAAGCAAAACTCACATAAAAGACATATTGTAAACATTATAAGACTCTATACCGTCTTCCTTGTTGTTCGACCCTTACTAGAAATTATCTAGACCTTAGAGAGACCAATTATGCAAACCAAATTTTAGCAAGCTCTATGTATTTCTTCATTAATAGGTGCAAAGTATATGATGCAAGAGCTTAAACATGAGCACAACAATTGCCAAGTATCAAATTATTCAAGACATTTTACCAATTACTACATGTAGCATTTCCCGTTTCCAACCATACAACAATTTAACGAAGAAGATTCAACCTTCGCCATGAACATTATGAGTAAAGCCTAAGGACATATTTGTCCATATGCAACAGCGGAGCGTGTCTCTCTCCCACACAATGAATGCTAGGATCTATTTTATTCAAACAAAACAAAAACAAAAACAAACTGACGCTCCAAGTAAAGTACATAAGATGTGATGGAATAAAAATATAATTTCACTAGAGGAACCTGATAATGTTGTCGATGAAGAAGGGGATGCCTTGGGCATCCCCAAGCTTAGACGCTTGAGTCTTCTTGAAATATGCGAGGGTGAACCACCGGGGCATCCCCAAGCTTAGAGCTTTCACTCTCCTTGATCATATTGTATCATCTCCCTCTCTTGATCCTTGAAAACTTCCTCCACCCCAAACTCAAAACAACTCATTAGAGGGTTAGCACACAATCAAAATTCACATGTTCAGAGGTGACATAATCATTCTTAACACTTCTGGACATTGCACAAAGCTACTGAAAGTTAATGGAATCGAAAAATCCATCAAGCATAGCAAAACAGGCAATGCGAAATAAAAGGCAGAATCTATCAAAACAGAACAGTCCGTAAGACGAATTTTATTGAGGCACCAGACTTGCTCAAATAAAATGCTCAAATTGAATGAAAGTTGCGTACATATCTGAGGATCACTCACGTAAATTGGCATAATTTTCTGAGTTACCTACAGAGAATTAGGCCCAGATTCGTGACGAGCAAGAAATCTGTTTCTCGCGCAGTAATCCAAATCTAGTATGAACCTTACTATCAAAGACTTTACTTGGCACAACAATGCAACAAAACTAAGATAAGGAGAGGTTGCTACAGTAGTAACAACTTCCAAGACTCAAATATAAAATAAAGGTGCAGTAGTAAAATCATGGGTTGTCTCCCATAAGCGCTTTTCTTTAACGCCTTTCAGCTAGGCGCAGAAAGTGTGTATCAAGTATTATCAAGAGACGAAGCATCAACATCATTTTCACAATTTATCCCATTAGGTATCTTAGATGCTCCTTTTTCTATAGTGGTATTAAGAGCTTTATCAATTTTAGGCCTATAATAGTTTTTTTGGTTTAGGCACCTTAGAGACATACATGAACTTTTGCTCCTTACCCACATAAGCTTTCTCTCTAAACTTAATAGACGAAAAAGTTGAACCCAAGGTTCCCATAGCTTCTTCAAGTTCACTAATACTTTGGGTTTGATTATCATGAATAGCACAAGCTTCTAAGGCAGGAGTACCTAGGAAGTTACCTCCCGCGAGACAATCAAGAACATACCTATTCCAGCTAGAGATACCAACATAAAAATTCCTGAGTAGGATAGTGGTGGAGTGTTTCTTAGTGCACCTATTATGGGCATCACTAATTGTATACCAAGCATCTTTTAAACATTCTCCCCCTTGTTGCTTAAACGAACGAACTTCAACTTCAGGATTACTCATTTTAGCAATAGTAAATAAAGTAAACTAGATAAAGTAAAAACAAGTAACTATTTTTTTGTGTGTTTTCAGTATACCAAACAAGACAACAAGTACAGTAAAACTAGCAACTAATTTTTTTGTGTTTTGTTTTAGTGCAGCAAACAAAGTAGTAAATAAAATAAAGCAAGACAAAAACAAAGTAAAGAGATTGGAGGTGGAGACTCCCCTTGCGGCGTGTCCGATCTCCCCGACAACGGCGCCGGAAAAAGAGCTTGATACGCGTACAGCACGCGTCCGTTGGGAACCCCAAGAGGAAGGTGTGATGCGTACATCGGCAAGTTTTCCCTCAATAAGAAACCAAGGTTTATCGAACCAAGTAGGAGCCAAGAAGCACGTTGAAGGTTGATGGCGGCGGAGTGTAGTGCGGCGCAACACCAGGGATTTCGGCGCCAACGTGGAACCTGCACAACACAACCAAATTACTTTGCCCCAACGTGGCAGTGAGGTTGTCAATCTCACCGGCTTGCTGTAACAAAGGATTAGATGTATAGTGTGGATGATGATTGTTTGCAGAAAACAATAGAACAAGTATTGCAGTAGATTGTATTCGATGTTAAGAATGGACCGGGGTCCACAGTTCACTAGTGGTGTCTCTCCCATAAGATAAATAGCATGTTGGGTGAACAAATTACAGTTGGGCAATTGACAAATAAAGAGGGCATGACCATGCACATACATGTTATGATGAGTATTGTGAGATTTAATTGGGCATTACGATAAAGTACATAGACCGCTATCCAGCATGCATCTATGCCTAAAAAGTCCACCTTCAGGTTATCATCCGAACCCCTTCCAGTATTAAGTTGCAAACAACAGACAATTGCATTAAGTATGGTGCGTAATTTAATCAACAACTACATCCTTGGACATAGCATTGATGTTTTATCCCTAGTGGCAACAGCACATCCACAACCTTAGAGGTTTCTGTCACTCCCCCAGATTTAATGGAGACATGAACCCACTATCGAGCATAAATACTCCCTCTTGGAGTTACAAGTATCAACTTGGCCAGAGCCTCTACTAGTAACGGAGAGCATGCAAGATCATAAACAACACATAGATGATAGATTGATAATCAACATAGCATAGTATTCTCTATTCATCGGATCCCAACAAACACAACATATAGCATTACAGATAGATGATCTTGATCATGTTAGGCAGCTCACAAGATCCAACAATGAAGCACAATTAGGAGAAGACGACCATCTAGCTACTGCTATGGACCCATAGTCCAGGGGTGAACTACTCACTCATCACTCCGGAGGCGACCATGGCGGTGAAGAGTCCTCCGGAAGATGATTTCCCTCTCCGGCAGGGTGCCGGAGGCGATCTCCTGAATCTCCCGAGATGGGATTGGCGGCGGCGGCGGTGTCTCTGGAAGGTTTTCCGTATCGTGGCTCTCGGTACTGGGGGTTTCGCGACGAAGACCTTAAGTAGGCGGAAGGGAAGGTCAGGAGGCATCACGGGGGCCCCACACGCTAGGGCCACGCGGGCCCCCCTGGGCCGCGCCGCCCTAGTGTGGTGGCGCCCCGTGGCCCCACTTCGTCTCTCCCTCGGACTTCTGGAAGCTTCGTGCAAAAGTAGGCCCCTGGGCGTTGATTTCGTCCAATTCCGAGAATATTTTCTTACTAGGATTTCTGAAACTAAAAATAGCAGAAAATAGCAACTGGCTCTTCGGCATCTTGTTAATAGGTTAGTGCCGGAAAATGCATAAATATGACATAAAGTATGCATAAAACATGTAGGTATCATCAATAAAGTGGCATGGAACATAAGAAATTATCGATACGTTGGAGACGTATCAGATGGCTAAACTACAAGTACCAATCCAGAGGTCCTCCCGGAATTTTACTTCCCTACCATTTCCCAGTTTCCACTAATAACCCGTTTCAGTAGCTTTGGCAGCTCATACCACACCTTTCCAAAATGGGGAAGCACTAGTGGCAGAGCAAGAAAAAATATTAGGGCTATTCACCATATACTTATATTCTATAATTTGTTTCCAAATTTTATTCTCATCCAAATTATATCTTTTCACCTAGGTAGTTAGTAGGCAAAGATTCATTTCTGCTAAATCAGGAATGCCAAGTCCCTCATACTCCTTGGTTTAGGTGCTAGGCCCTAATTAGCCAAATGGTATTTTTGATGGCCCTCATAATCATCTCATAAGCAATGAACCATGTGGGAATTAATCAGAAAAATAGCCTTTTAGGGAATTTAATAACACATAGGAGATATAAAGGAATGCTGGATAAAATATTTCTAACTAGCTCCAATTTGGCAAACCAGCTCCAATTTGGCAGCATGATTGAGAAGTTTTCCTCTCCAACCAGAGGCTTTTTTCAACACTTTGTCTTCTTTATGATGCAAATGGCACTCCTAAATATTGCAGAGGAAACTTCCCCAGCTTGCAGCTCAACGTTTGTGCAAAAATCTGAGCATCTCCATCCCCAATATTGATGGGGCCCATGTCACATTTATGGAAGTTTATGCGCATACCAGAAATTTGTTAAAAGGAGGACTATATCCATTTAAAATGATTGCATAATTAATTAACATTATTCTCCAACAAAAAAGAGTGTCGGCAGCATACCGCATACTAATGATCCCATAATTATTCATAGTCCGCATTAATCCAGCAATCCGCCTAGTGGCAACATCTTAGGGATGGGGTCACCCTGTTGAACCCCCTTGCTGCTTAGGACAAAATTACTATTTTCATCATTTAATCTAACCCCCATGGAAACATTTTGTAACAAGCTTCTAACAATAAACACCCACTTTGGACTAAAGCCCCTATTTTCCATCATTTGAACAAGGAATTCTCTATCCACCTTATCATATGAGTTCTAGTTTAAAGATAACCCATACTGTTCATTTTGCACAACATCAGATAATTTCATGAGCACACACAACACATTTCTAAATGTACATGCCTTTAATAAAGGATGTTTTGTTAAATAAGTTTTTCACTCACCATATCTAATCTATTTGTTGCATGCTTGGAAAAGATTTTAAAACTAAAATTGGTTAGTGCAATAGGCCTGAACTTGCGTATAATTACAGTAGAAGGGAAAAAATGAGACACAATTGGTCCAATTCCCTTATATTCCAATCATTTAGCATGGCCACCAAATCAGTCTTAGTAAGCTCCCAAAATTGTTGATAGAAAATAAAAGAGAAACCATCTGGCCCAAGAGCTCCCTCGGCATAAGAACCAAAAACATCATCTTTAACTTCTTATACATTTGTATGTGGGAAAACTTCAATGGAGCAGGTGCGCCCTGCGCACCTTCACTTTTTTTCACTTTGTCTTTTTTATATCTTCCAAATTATGTAACATTTCGATTTGATTTTTTTGCAGGTCATTCAAAAATAAAAAATAGAATGGAGGAAAAATAGATCCGAATTTTTTTGTGCAAATTTAAATTTTAAATTATTTAAATTTCAAAATAAATTCTTGAAATACATATATAGATAATGACATAAAAAATCCAAAATATTTTTCCCACATTTCAATTGTTATTTTTAAGTAATCTGCAAATTTTCAAGTTCAAATAATGTGTAGTGTGAGAGATACAAAAATGAGAAACTGTTTGAGAGGGAAACAAAAAGAACTTGCACGGATCTTGATGCAACATAGACGGTGTGGATACGGGTGCTCACCAAGCACCTGCTCTAAAAGTCCACTCTCTTTGTATGTTCTACACGTAAGGATCACAATGCACTAGTAAAAGAATTAGGGATCGGGAGTGCCGCATCCTCTTGGACTTGGTGGTGTGGGAGAATGAGCATGATTCATGAAGTATGTGCGCGCGTTAAGACGCAAAGTGCGTGTGGATTAGAGTTCAAGTTTGTACGGAGGTAGAAGAAAATCAGTCACATGATCACATTAATTGCACTCAAGTGGTAGCTATTTGCACTGGTCGTTGACGAAGGCCTCAGACCTGACGATCCTGTCCATGAGCCTCCCCAGCCTCTCGGCGCCAGACCCGGGCCTGAGCACCCAGTCGTCGACACCGGCAGCCGCGGCGCTGCAGTTACCGTGTTCGCCGCACCACCCGCCTGGCACGAACATCCCGGTGGTGGCGTTCTTCCCGCGGCCTAGCAGGAGCTCGGCGTCAATGGCGTCTAGCAGGGGGTCGTCGCGCCCGATCTTGCGCGCGAAGGGCGCGTTGCTGCTCACCATGCGGCCCTTGTCGGCGAGGCGGAGATTGAGCGGGTGCTGCCCCGCCGGCTTGCCCCACTGGATGTGGTGCAGGTCGTGGTTGGCGACGGTGGGCACGAAGCGCGGCGTGTTGCAGAGCAGGGTCTGGAAGTAGAACTCCGGGGAAGAGACGAAGTTGGTGTAGTACATGAGGAGCGTCCTCGGCAGGTTCGACTCCCACCCCCACACCACGTACTCCAGGAAGTCGCGCGTCAGCGCCATCCACGCCGACCCCGTGTACAGCTTGAACGCCGTCGGCAGCTCCCGCCGCTGCGTCACTGTGAAGATGTCCTGCTTCGTCGACATGTAGAGCCCAGGGTCCACAATCAGAGGCCTCCCCCGCACGTTCCTGCGTGGGTTGATCATCACGCGGGATTAGGTCGATCAATTAATATACTCGCTCCGATCTATATTACTTGGTGCTAAAATAAATATATCTACAGCTAAAATATATCTATATTAGCATCAAGTAATATAAATCGGAGGTAGTATAAGAAAAACAGCTATGGGGTAAGTACTCACGCCTTCCAGCCCAGTCGGCTGGTATGCTCCATGAAGCTGACGTTCCTCGGCAGCGTCGAGAATACGTGCAGGATATCTGTGCATCGACACGCAGCTTGAATAGTCAGTGTAAACAAATTAACCAAATCAATTAATAATAATTAAGGATGCGGCTAATTTTTGGTTGACCTGGAATGAAAGTCAATTTCAGTGAGATTTCATCGAAATGCAGTGAATTTCAGTGATTTCGATATACACCAAAATAATACGTTGGCCAAAATAATTCACTAATTTCAGTAATACACATGACTGAAATATTTCTGAAACCGAAATTTAAAACCAAGCCTGGAACTAACTTTGTTAACAATTCTCCGTGCACCAGTAGAATATTCGGCAGCTACTGCAGTCTTCCTGCCGAACCCCTAGAGCCGGTCGGGTTACTAATTGTATTTTCAATTCAAGTATAATTGGGAATATATGTGCACACCTATATAAAATTCTCATATGCACAAATTGCAATGCAAATCTAATAGCGGTGGAGTGGACCTAGAACTAATTTAACTTTTGGTTAACTTAGAACTATGAAAAGAGATTAATTAAAACTAGCGAAAAGCGACATGTCAACTTACTACGTTTACATATGACAAATCATTATTTAGACATATCATGGCGAGAGTATTCGAGCAAGCTAAAATATATGGGTGTGACTATTTATCAGTCGACTGAGAACTAACTTTTTTTTATCAGATGATATTATCAAAGTTCAATTGTAACTCATATTGCAACTCATGATTAGGACAAATCACAATGCAAATCGGATGGTATAAAATTTGACCAAGCACGAACTTAGTTCTCAGCTAGATGAGAACTAGCAAATCTGAAAATATTTATTGAACATGCGCGTATAAATTGTAGGAAGTATGCATGCATTGTACGGTATACGTACCGTCCTGTGTCATGAGCGGGTAGTCGGAAGCGGAGAGGTTGATGAACCAGTCCCAATCGCGGCTCCGGTGGAGGAGCATGGCGCAGGCATGCAGGGTGTTGGCCACCATGGTCGGGCCGCGGTAAGTCACCATGTTGGAGCGCCGGATCACCTCGACATTGCCGACCCGCTGGAAGACCGTGCTGTTGTCCACCCTCACCGCCAGCTCCAGCCGGTCCTCCACGCTGGATTCGAGGTCCAGGTGTACCACGTACAGGTTCCGCGGGTGATAGAGCGCGTGCAGCACCCGCCACAGCCGGTCCAGGTCGCCCTTGGACCCGGAGATCAGGTAGGCTAGCCGCGGCACGTCGGCGCCGGGGGGAGGCGTGGGCGGCGCGGCAAAGCTTGCGCGGGTGGCCGAGACGAAGGTGTAGAAGGAGGCCGAGATGGGGTTCATCGACAGCGAAGACGACACTGCGAGCAGCGTGGCGGCGATGAACAGGAACACGGTGACGGCGGCCGAGATCACCCACCTGCCATTGACCAGCGACGTCGTCACGTCGCTGCCGCCACGCCGGAGCTTGATCGACGGCGACTGGTGCTCGTCCCGGTCGTTGGACTCCATGTCGCCTATTAGTCGAAGAAGATGAGAATCATGTTATGGCGAACAAGGCACTGGGCAGTATTTCGCGATCTATAGTGCGGAGAAGAGGATTAATAAAGTATATCTCCAGTGGCGCGCGTTGCCGGCAAAGTGGCAACGACCCTGCTATAACCTCCATTTTTCTTCTTCTTGGCGACGTGAGTAAACGGCCTCCCTTCTCTGTACGCGCGCATAGCACCCATCCTTGCTATGCTCCCGTTGCTTGTATCCCTGGCATCCTCGAAAAAGACATACGGAGTATATTCCTGATGTATGTGGGTGTCTACTGTCTAGCTAGTGCCCTCTGGTAGCATCAAGAATTGTGCTTCGGTTAATGGAAAACAACCTTGAGTCACCTCATTTTGTCATCTATCAGTCCATTAGAGCATCCCCACTCGTTGGCGCTCCCCACGCTCAAATCCGGCGAAATTTTCGTCCGGATTGAAGGAAGATTTGGCGTGGGGAGGAGTAGTTTTCCAGCCGCGTGCCCAGGCGAAGATGACGATGCGAATTTGAAAAACGGAAAAACTTGACAAACTACGGCTAAAAACGGGCGAATATAGACTAAATTTAATGATATTTACTATATAACGGGCGGAGTTCATACATAGAGGCTGAATTCGACTATATTTCGAATTCGGCTAGGGGAATTCAACTGCTAATTTTAAAACACGGCGCTCTACATGCCGAAATGGCGGTAGAACACCGTGTAGTCGCCGCCGTCGTCGTCGACCTGCGGCGGCGCGGCCTGGCTGCTGCTGCCCTGGCCGGCGTCTCCCCACCGGCCGTTGGTGCGAGGCGGGGATGGCTTGTACCATTCGTCGTCCGAGGCCTCGAGGTCGACGAAGGGGACGGCGACGCCGGAGGGAGGTGTCGCAGGACGGCGGTAGCGCGCGACGTCGTCGGCGGCGGCGGTTGGAGCGGCGGCGCGGGCGGCGAGTTGGCGTGCGGCGGCCAGGTCCATCAGTTGCCGCTGCTGCTCCGTCTCCTCGCGCTCCCAGTCGCGCCTCGACCACTCGAGGGCGGTGTCCTCGGGGAGGGCATTGTCGGCGGGCAACAGGTCCTTGAGCGACCTGGCGATCGCCTCCGCCACGGCGGCGTCCTCCGCGCGCTTCGCCTCCTCCTCGGCGAGCCTGTTTGCGGCGGCGTTGGTGGCGGCCGCGGCGTCCTCCTTCTTCGCCGCCTTCCTCTTCCGCCCACGCTGCAGGGAGGAGGGTTGGTCGCGGATGACGAGGGCGCCGCTGCTGCGCCCTCTGGTCGGCGGCGGAGACAACGGCTCCTTCTTGACGCGCGCCGGCGTCGACGGAGACGTCGCCTCCTTCTTCACCGGCGCCAAGGATGGCCTCGGCGCCGATCCGGAAGACGACGAGCTGGCAGCCATGCGCCGTGGCTGCCAGACGTTTCCCCGGCGGCGGCTCGCCGATGCCCTCGATGCAGGGGGCATCGTGAGCACTGGGAAGTTCCCGCCCTCGATGTGCGCGAGGACGTTCGCCAGCGTCCTTTCCGGCGCGCTCCACCACCGTCGGCGGCCCGCGGCGTTGTTGCGCGGAGGCGGAGGCGGCGGGCCGTCGTTGGCCGCCAGCTCCCGCTCCCACCGCCGGAGGAAGTAGGAGTTCCACCGCGTGTAGTTGTCGGGGTGGTGGCGCGGGTCGGCGCGCTCCTCGTCTGTCATGGTCATCCTCGCGTCCTCGATGGCGATGTCGAGGGCGTGACCCCGAGGCGGCGGTGGGATTGGTACGCCGCCACGACTTAGCCGCCACCCGCCGTCGGGAGGCCTCGTGTCCGGCGGGCAGGGGTACCCCGCCTGGTGGAGGAGGTGCCCCTCCCACGCGTGGAACGAGCGGTGGGGGAAGCCATTGTTGGCTGCGCCGTCGTCGTCGGAGAACGCCATCGGGAATGTGGACAGAGAGTGGAGGGAGATGAGAGCAGGGGTACGCGTCGCGGCGAGCGGAGCGGCCTATATAGGCGCGGCTGGCGCGGGGGATTAATACCGCGTGGAATGCGACGCGTCCGCGGCGAGCTGACTGGCGGCAGCCTTTACTGCGCGCGGAAGACGATGTGTGCGCGGAAGACGATGCGCGTGTCGCTGACCGGTCGGGGGCCACCTCCGCGGCGAAGACGAAACGAAAGCGCAGGAGAGATTTCTCGCCGTTTCGCGCGCTTTCGCTTCGTCCGGAGTCCCCGAGCGCTCCCCGGTAGGCCGGGGTTGGCGTGGGCTCGCCGGATGGATGAAAGCCCAAATCCGGGGGAAAACGAGGAACCGGGGGCGCGACTGGGCCATTTTTCGCCGTCCGGATGTAAAAATGGCTCGCCGGGGACCTGTTCAGGGGGACGAGTGGAGATGCTCTTACATTCTTCACTAACAAAACCCCTGCTAGGTCGATATTCACTACGTCAAACGGCAGCACTTTGGTGCTGGCATTTTTGCAAATCGCCAGCAAAAGCATGTTTAAGCGGCACATTTTTGTTAAGTGCCGTTAATTGTGCTGCAATTCACGGCACTATGCAAAATTGCCGTTAATGGTGCACTGATTGATGGCAGTCCACGAAAGTGCTGGCAATTCTTTCAACTATTAACAGCATTGCAGTGAACTGCCGGAAAACTGGAACTATAGGGCCATTTTGTAAGAGTGCCGGCGCTTTATACAGAGGTACTGTCCTGCCTGCAAATGTTGTACTCCCACCACTCAGAATATTTAGGTTACGCATATTAGAGCATCTCCAGTCGCGTCCCCCAAACCGTCCCCTAAAGCGCGCCGGATCGAGCGTTTGGGGGACGTGTTTTGTTCGTGCCGCGTTTGGGGGACGTCGCTCCCCAGCCGCGTCCCCCAAACGGCGCCCCCAATCAGAAATTCAAATAGATGCATTCAAAAGAGATCGTTCCCGCCGGTTCGTCGCGATCAGAGTAGCGGCGATCGATCAAAGTACTCGGGCGCGCGATCATATTACAGACCGGTGGTGCATGCAAATTAGAAGAAGGGGTTGGTCGACGGCGTCGTGTCCCGAGTCGACGCAGGCCCGTCGAGCACGACGACCTCGTCGCGATCTGCACTGTTCCTGTGCATGGTGCGTCCGCTCCGTCGCCGACGCGGAGGCCGACGCAGGTGTAGCGAGTAGAAGACGCGTCAGCCTGCTCTTGCTGCGCTGCCGCTGCCGCCGATGCCGATGCCGCTGCCAGGGCCGCCGCGTCCGCCGCCGCCATTTTAGCTTCGATGTCGTCGAGGATCTGGCCTTTGAAGAAGTTGTGTGCCGCTCGCGTCCGGGGAGACATTCCCTCTGTCGACGTTCTCAGCAGGGACATGTCGTCCCTGCGTTTCTTGAGCTCCAGCTTCTCCTCTTGCCTCTTGAGCAGCTCGGCCCACCTTTGGTCGGCCTTCTTGTCGCGGGAGATAAAGGTCGAGGAGACGTCGGCGAGGCATTTCGTGATCGGCGCCTGCGTCTTCTCAGACGACGCAGCGTCGGCCAAGGCGGCCTTGGCAGCCTTGTTGCCGATAGGACGCCCTGCCGACGTTGCCGGCGGCGCGTCCGGATCAATGGCGTCCTTCCCCTTGGACAACGACGAGCGCGTCAACTTCCATTTCTCATTCATTTTGAGCTTGCCATAGCAATGCGTCGGCGCGAAAGACTTGTGACCTTCCGAGTACTTGGCGTACAATTCCATAACCCGATCAAACTAACCAAAGGAAGCAGAGTCATTTCATCGAACACAATGTGGGCGCTACGGATTATGGAAGAAACGGTCGTACTCAGCTTGGCCGACGTCGGCGCCGCTCGTCGCCTCGGTCTCTAAGTCGTGATGGTACCCATGGAAGGAGTTCACCGACGCCCGGATGATGGCCCATCGCGTCGACATTGCCTTTCGGCTCCTCTTCATTGGCACTTTCCGGTAGTCGCTGTTGATCAGCTTGCGCTCATCGAACTCGGCCTTGATCCTCGCCCAATACTTCCCGCCTTTTTGGTTGGCGCCGATGATGGAGTCATGGCTCACCGTCGCCCACGACTCGCACGAGACAAAGATCTTCCGGAACCGTCCACTTCGGGCCTCGTGTGCCCGACGCCTTCTTCTTCTTCTTCTTCGTCCTCACGCCGTCCGCGTCTACCTCCACGAGATCATCGTCACCGGCACCCTCGTCGTCCTCTTCCTCGCCGCCCTCTTCCTCGCCGCCCTCTTCGTCCTCAACGTCGTCCTCCTCGTCGTCCTCCACCCCGTCCTCTTCCTCGTCGTCCTCCTCCTCAACCCCGTCGTCCTCCTCGGCACCGGCGCCGTCGTATTCGAGCGGACCCCTGCGGCCGGTGAAAGGGCCGCCGTCCGGACCGGGTCCCGGCTCGCGTTGCTCGTACGCCGGGGAGTAGAGGTTGTTGGGGTTGAAGCCGCCGTGCGGCAGCGCATCCTGGTAGTGCGGCGACAAGTTAGGCGTCACGCACCCGGGAGTGGCGGAGGGGCCGTCGTTGTAGAAGGCGGCTTGCGACGGAGAGAAGACTCCCGGAACGTACACCGGCACGTTCGTACTATATGGGCTCGCGTTGGTGCCGGCGATACACCCGGCGATTATGCGCCGAGTGCTGCGCGCGCCGCGAGCCTTCTTCTCCGAGCTCCGCCGCCCTCCGTCCTTTCCGCTCCGCCGTCGATAGCTTCCGGCGCAGGCAATCTTGCTGCCATTCATCTTCGGTCATGCCTTCAGGCTTCTTCTTCGCAGCCGGCGCCTTCCGCGGCTTCGCGAACGGCGCTTTCGCCCCTATCGTCGCATTGCTCGGCGGCTTCTTGGCCGCTTTCTTCGCCATCTTTTTGGGGGCTGTCGGCGGCGCCATGGAATGGGGAGAGGGTAGCGGCGGCGGGTGCACGGCGGGAGGGAGAAAGAAATCGGCGGGATAGGAGAAATGAATCGGCGGCAGGATATGTTTTGGGAGGCCCTGTGCGCGGCGGTATAGGCGCGATTTGGCGGGAGCGGCGGGATTTGGCGGGAGTGTGAGACGAATTTTCCCTGTGCCGCCGACGGGTCGGGCCCGCGTCGGTTGGCCTCGCTTTCGTTGTGTCCGGCGTCCCCGGTGCGTCCCCGTGGGACGGGGACGGGGCTCGGGGCGCCGGACACCGTATCGGGGCGCGCCGGACAAAAAAGGGCTTTGGGGGACGCGGCTGGAACGCTTTTTTTGTCCGGCGCGCCCCAAATCGCTTTGGGGGACGGTTTGGGGGACGCGACTGGAGATGCTCTTAGCCTCCCACCACTCGGGCACAAAATTGAAACTGTGTCGTCTCATTTTCCCTAATCTCCAAAAAAAAAAAAGCAACTCCCATGATCCCGTCCGCTCCCAAGCCTCTTCTCCACAAAAGAGTTATGAAGATACTGCGGAGGCAAAGTTAAATGGTAACCTTGCTAACATTGTTGATCTCATGCATGTTAAAAGTCGAGCTAACGGTTGCCGATAAGAAAAGGAACAAGACAAAAGATGGATGTTCTTCACTCTAATCAAGCATACACGGTTATGTGCCCATGAGGCCAAACTATTCTAGCACTCCGTGTGATCCGTAAGCTGTAAATGCTGAAACTAAAAATGCTGCAATAAACAAAGCAATGTGTATCAATAAGATTCGGAGGCTGGCGTTTTCTCCCCATTTCAAAAAAAGCAATCCAAAATACTGGCCACACGCTACATCATCTGTCTATTACTTGGATAATGCTCTTGCTTGCTTGGTATGCATCGTATCAGCCGTACCGATTTAGAATCTTTTGAGGGGTTTTAAAAAATAAAAATGGCACCGACGCCTCAAAAATTGTAAGTCCTCAAAGTTGGGACGAGACGAGATGGTGGCTTGCAACAAACAAAACGCTATCTATACAATGTGTGAGTATTTTTCCGAGAGGGAATTTGAAAGGAGCAACCATGATTCCGTCTGGAGAACCCAACATGTGGTTGATTGGTTAGGTGGTAGTGGCATCCTAGCTCATCAAAGTTTAAATCTTAGGTTTGACACTTTGGTATCTCATAAAAGTGAGATAATTTTCAGTGGAAAACGACATCTGGTAACTTCGTCAATCTTAAGACCCGCCGGATCAAGTTCATGAACCAGTCTCTCAAAGATGCTCATAGAGTTGGAGTGTGCGTAATGCTTTTATAGGGATGAGTGAAGCATGTACGTATTTGTGAGGGTCTACATCTCTACTATATTTCGCTAAACAAAAAATATTCCGTACGCGCGCGTACAACTCGTCCCTGCTCCCTTGACACGCTATGCTCTCTCTCATGCGCGCGCGCTCATTTTTCACGAGAAGACTTTCTTTTTTACGTGTTCACGAGAAAACTTGTTTCGTCAATGATCTCGATCACTACGCTCTCTTTCTCTAACTGAAGGAAGCCCATCTCTTCCTCTGTCTTCGCGTGGCGACTTCAGTTGAGTTATTCTAATCTTCCAAATTATCGTCAACGATTTCAGTTCGTTACTTTCTCTAGCCGAAGGAACTGATTCGTGATTCGGGTATATAATATACGAGTGCATGTGAAATTTACGCAAATAAGGCAAAAAATTATTCGGTCTGTACGTGAATCATTACAGTCCATCAACCAGTACATACAGGCTAGAACTCAGCCGATAAACGAATTTTCGGCGCCGTTTCTTTTTCTGTTTGTGAGTGTATAGCTTTGGAAACTTGGAATAGTCACATTTTGCTGTGTACCATACCAGAACACGGGGTAAGATACCGGTAAAGGATCCACTAGTCTAGAACGGTTCTTTTAAGGCTTCTGGTCATATATGGGAGGCTTTTTTTTCATGTGCGATGTGGAAGTTCTCTTACGCTAAAAAAATAAATAAGATTGTCATTAATTTGGGAACCTACATCGCTACGCTGCCCGTAATTAATTTGGTGTGCAGAACGTGAAAGCGAGGCCGTCAGTGCGATGCCGCATAGAAGACGAAGCAGACAGGGTCGCTGCCAAACGGGCTCGAGGCAGGAAGGAGCGATCACGCGGGACGTTCCCTGATGCATTTCGATCCTAAATTTAAGTACCGTTTACGTCCCCATTGATGATAGACTGAACATTTTACATCGGACCGCTGAGCTTGGGTGCACACCCATTTATCGACACCGCATACGCAAACGAGCTAGCCATACAAACTTAGGGCATCTTCAATGGCGCGACGCAAATCGGTGTCCGCGAGCTTTGCGTCGCCTGACGGACGCGAATTGTCCATTTGCGTCGGGACCCTCCCCCAGCGGTCCGACGCATTTTGAACATCCCAGTGTGATGTTTCCTTGCATTCTTTTCCTTTTTGTTGAAGAATTGCCCAATTTGTACGAATGATTACTCGAAAACAACTAGCGCGAAAACAACTAGTATTGATTACTCGAATCGGACAGGTTCAAACGTATTTAAATATTTAACATACAAACTATAGAACAAATTTAAAAACAAAGAAACTATAAGCTAATTCTTGACCTTCTTGTTAGAAGGCCCTGCTTCGTCGTCCTCACTCATGCGCCTCTTGCTTGTCACCTTCTCGTCGGAAGAGGAACTGCCGGACGATGCGTCCGTGGAGGACTTCGAGTCGGACGAAGGGACGTCTTCGTCGTCATCGTCGGTGAACGGACGACGACGCGCCGCTGATGGCGCGTGAGACACACGTTCGTTGGGAACCCCAAGAGGAAGGTGTGATGCGTACAACAGCAAGTTTTCCCTCAGTAAGAAACCAAGGTTATCGAACCAGTAGGAGTCAAGGAACACGTGAAGGTTGTTGGTGGCGGAGTGTAGTGCGGCGCAACACCAGGGATTCCGGCGCCAACGTGGAACCTGCACAACATAATCAAAGTACTTTGCCCCAACGTAACAGTGACGTTGTCAATCTCACCGGCTTGCTGTAAACAAAAGATTAGATGTATAGTGTGGATGATGATGATTGTTTGCGAAGAACAGTAAGGAACAGAGTTTGCAGTAGATTGTATTTCAGATGTAAAGAATGGACCGGGATCCACAGTTCACTAGTGGTGTCTCTCCCATAAGATAAACAGATGTTGGGTGAACAAATTACAGTTGGGCAATTGACAAATAAAAAAGGCATAACAATGCACATACATATATCACGATGAGTACTATGAAATTTAATCAGGGCATTACGATAAAGTACATAGACCGCTATCCAACATGCATCTATGCCTATAAAGTCCACCTTCAGGTTATCGTCCGAACCCCTTCCAGTATTAAGTTGCAAACAACAGACAATTGCATTAAATATGGTGCGTAACGTAATCAACACAAATATCCTTAGACAAATCATCGATGTTTTATCCCTAGTGGCAACAGCACATCCACAACCTTAGAACTTTCTGTCACTGTCTCAGATTCAATGGAGGCATGAACCCACTATCGAGCATAAATACTCCCTCTTGGAGTCACAAGTATCAACTTGGCCAGAGCCTCTACTAGCAACGGAGAGCATGCAAGAACATAAACAACATATATGATAGATTGATAATCAACTTGACATAGTATTCAATATTCATCGGATCCCAACAAACACAACATGTAGCATTACAAATAGATGATCTTGATCATGATAGGCAGCTCACAAGATCTAACATGATAGCACAATGAGGAGAAGACAACCATCTAGCTACGCTATGGACCCATAGTCCAGGGGTGAACTACTCACACATCGATCCGGAGGCGATCATGGTGATGAAGAGACCTCCGGGAGATGATTCCCCTATCCGGCAGGGTGCCGGAGGCGATCTCCTGAATCCTCCGAGATGGGATTGGCGGCGGCGGCGTCTCTGGAAGGTTTTCCGTATCGTGGCTCTCGGTACTGGGGTATTCGCGACGAAGGCTTTAAGTAGGCGGAAGGGTAGGTTTAGGGGCGACACGAGGGCCCCACACGCCAGGGCCGCGTGGCCAAGGCCTGGGCCGCGCCGCCCTGTTGTGTCGGCGCCTCGTCGCCCCACTTCGTTTCTCCCTCGGTCTTCTGGAAGCTTCGTGGAAAAATAAGACCCTGGGCGTTGATTTCGTCCAATTCCGAGAATATTTCCTTTGTAGGATTTCTAAAACCAAAAACAGCAGAAAACAACAACTGGCTCTTCGGCATCTCGTCAATAGGTTAGTGCCGGAAAATGCATAATAATGACATAAAGTGTGTATAAAACATGTCTGCAACATTGAGAAGTAGTTATTAAAGTGAAGCTAACTACTTACTTGATATAACGTTCTACATCGTCACAGTTGTTCAGCACATACCAAACCATTTTGTCAAATTCCTTGTCAAAATGTTTCAAAATGGATTTCCCAAGACCTTTAGCTCCAACTGAAAATACTTCCATCTCGTCACGATCAGGTTTTCTCCGTATGTCTTGGTTCCTATCATCTTTGTTAAATCTTGTTTCGTGCCATCCGTGAAAAATCTAGAGCAAAAAATCAAACACTCATCAACAATGTAGCCCTCTGCGATAGAACCTTACGGCCTTGCTTTGTTACGGACCGTAGACTTTAGATAACCTAATCTTCTCTCAACTGGATACATCCAACCATAATGAACAGGACCCCTCAAAAGAGCCTCCTCGGGAAGATGAATAGGTAAGTGCACCATTACATCAAAAAAGGCTGGGGGAAGAGCTTCTCAAGTTTGCATAGGATCACAACAATTTCAACCTTCAATCGATTCAGCACATCAACTTTCGGGGTTTTGGCACACAGCTCCCTAAAAAATCTTCCTAGCTCTGCAATAGCCACATACATTTCCTTAGATGCAATTCCCTTGAGCCCAGCCGGCAACACTCGCTGCAGAAGTATGTGGCAATCATGCGTCTTCATACCGGTAACCTTACAACCATCAATTTTCACACATCTTCCCCAGTTTGCGCAATAACCATCTGGGAACCTAGTGTTTGCCAAATACCTACACAAATGTCTCTTACGTTCCTTCGAAAGCGTCCACGATGCGGGGGCTTCGCATAAGTTACTTGCTTGCATCATCATCATCCTTCACAATTTTCTTCAACCAATACTTCTCCCAGATTTTGAATTTCTTCAAATCAATTCTAGCACTAACAGTGTCCTTATTCCTGCCCTCAAGTTCAAGTAGTGTACCAACAATATTGTCACATATGTTCTTCTCAATATGCATCACATCTAAGTTGTGAGCCAACTTAAGTTCTGGCGATACGGTAGATGATGTAAGCTGACTTTCAGGTGCCATGTTGGTTCACCGGGTACAGTTGCACGCTTCCGCTTTCTACTTATTGGATTTTTCCCATGTTGAAAATCCTTAACCCTTTCTACCTTCTCAGCTACCTCTTTGGGTGTGTACTTCCTTGGTGGATCTCTAGGCTCAGCTTTACCATTGAAAAGTCTGCTTTTCCTATATGGGTGACCTTTATCAAGAAATCACCGATGCCCAATATATCCAATTTTGTTTTTCAAAGATTCATAGCAAGGATTCTCATCGCAATGCACACACGCATGAAATCCTCTTGTGCTTCGGCCTGACATAGTGGCATATCCGGGATAATCATGAATAGACCAAAGAAACGCAGCATGCAATGGGAAATATTCCTCTGTGCATGCATCAAATGTCTGCACACCACTCCATAGCTGCATCATATCTTTTATCAGTGGCTCCATAAATACATGAAAATCTTTCCCTGGGGAATACTTTCCGGGGATTAGCAATGCCATCATGTAATTCGATTGATCCATGCACATCCATGGTGGGAAGTTGTAAGGAATGACAAAAACAGGCCACATATCTGTAAGGATTACTCATACTTCCAAAGGGACTGAAGCCGTACGTGGCAAAACCTAGTCTTATGTTACGAGGATCTTTAGCAAACCAATGAAACTTGGCATCAAAGTGCTTCCATGCCTCACCATCGGCAGGGTGCCTCGGTACATTGGGCTCAACAACCCTCTTCTCTTTGTGCCATCTAGTATGTGTCGACATTTCCTTTTTAACAAATAGTCTCTGCAACCTTTTAATTATAGGAAAGTACCTTAACACCTTGTGAGGGATTTTCTTTTTGTAGTAGGGTCTCTATATCTTGATAATCCACAAACATGGCAGTGCGTATCGTCCTTGTGATCTCCCCAAAATAAAGAACAGTCAAACTTGCATACATGAATTGTCTCATAACCAAGCCCAACATCAGAAAGAACACTCTTAGCATCAACATATGATTTGGGAAAGTCCACACGTGGCAAAGCTGTACGTAAAAGCTGAAGTAAGAGATCAAATCCTCTGTTTGTTATCCGGGTGTATGATTTGACATGAAGGAGCTTAATAATGAACGACAACCTAGTGAAAGTGGTGCATCCCTCATGAAGTTCTTTTTTGGCTGACTCAATTAGATTAGCATAAATATTTGGCAGGTTAGGACCTTTATTTCCAGACTTCTCAGTTCATCGATCATACTAGACGAATCATCAACATAACAATCACCATTGTCTTCCTCTTCATCATTGTCACTATCATACGAACCATCATCGTTTCTATCCCGCCCTTCGTCATCACTAAAACCTTCCCCATGTCTAGTCCATCTTGTATACGTCATGGACATACTCGAACAATTGCGGTGATCCTCGATTGTTTTTATATCCCGACGTATCAGATTTAGGCAGTCCTTGCAAGGGCACAAGATTGGTTCATCTCGTATTGTCCAAGTGTTCTCGCGCAAACTTGATGAAATCCCTAACACCTGCCATGTACTTTGTTGTGAACTGCCATCGGTTATCCAACTTCGATCCATTGCCTACAATTCGGTTAAGAATATGCCAACGTTCTTCGAACGGATCTTGATAACTCGATTAAACAATCTAGACCTAGCGAACAATCGGGAGAACTCACCGATGATGCGTCTCGCCGCCTCCACAATGGAGCCTTCACGGATTTCTTCTCACCTCGACGAGAACCCTAGTCGATTCGACTGTTAGCAAGATCACCTAGATAGGCCGTGTCTGCTAGCGGCGCGACTTAAACGAGGCACCCGCGGCCGATGATACGTCTCCGACGTATCGATAATTTCTTATGTTCTATGCCATATTATTGATGATACCTACATGTTTTATGCACACTTTATGTCATATTCGTGCATTTTCTGGAACTAACCTATTAACAAGATGCCGAAGTGCCGATTCTTTGTTTTACGCTGTTTTTGGTTTCAGAAATCCTAGTAACGAAATATTCTCGGAATCGGACGAAATCAAGACCCAGGTTCCTATTTTCACCGGAAGCATCCAGAACACCCGAGAGCCGCCGGAGGGGGCCCTGTGGGCCCCAGATGATAGGGTGGCGCGGCCTGGGCCCTGGCCGCGCCAGCCTATGGTGTGGCCACCCCTTCGACCCTCCTGCGCCGCCTCTTCGCCTATATAAAGCCTCCATCGCGAAACCCCTGATGCGAAGAACCACGATACGGAAAACCTTCCAGAGCCGCCGCCATCGCGAAGCCAAGATGCGGGGGACAGGAGTATCTGTTCCGGCACCTGCCGGAGCGGGGAAGTGCCCCGGAAGGCTTCTCCATCGACACCGCTGCCATCTCCACCGCCATCTTCATCACCGCTGCTTGCTCCCATGAGGAGGGAGTAGTTCTCCATCGAGGCTCGGGGCTGTACCGGTAGCTATGTGGTTCATCTCTCTCCTATGTACTTCAATACAATAATCTCATGAGCTGCCTTACATGATTGAGATTCATATGATGATGCTTGTAATCTAGATGTCACTATGCTAGTCAAGTGCGTTTTACTTATGTGATCTCCGGAGACTCCTTGTCCCACGTGTGTAAAGGTGACGAGTGTGTGCACCGTGTGGGTCTCTTAGGCTATATTTCATAGAATACTTACTCACTTGTTATGAATGGCGTAGTGAAGTGCTTATTTATATCTCTTTATGATTGCAATATGTTTTGTATCACAATTTATCTATGTGCTACTCTAGTGATGTGTTATTAAAGTAGTTTTATTCCTCCTGCACGTGTGTAAAGGTGACAGTGTATGCACCGTGTTAGTACTTGGTTTATGCTATGATCATGATCTCTTGTAGATTGCGAAGTTAACTATTGCTATGATAATATTGATGTGATCTATTCCTCCTACATATGCATGAAGGTGACGAGTGTGCATGCTATGCTAGTACTTGGTTTAGTCTTTTGATCTATCTTACACTAAAGGTTACTAAAATATGAGCATTATTGTGGAGCTTGTTAACTCCGGCATTGAGGGTTCGTGTAATCCTACGCAATGTGTTCATCATCCAACAAAAGTGTAGAGTATGCATTTATCTATTCTGTTATGTGATCAATGTTGAGAGTGTCCACTAGTGAAAGTCTAATCCCTAGGCCTTGTTCCTAAATACGCTATCGTTGCTTGTTTCTTTGTTTCTTTGCGTTACTATTGCTTGCGTTACTACTGCTGCGTTACTACTGCTTGTTTCTTATCCTGGGCAAAGCACTTTTACGGTGCCGTTGCTACTACTTATTCATACCACCTGTATTTCACTATCTCTTCGCCGAACTAGTGCACCTATTAGGTGTGTTGGGGACACAAGAGACTTCTTGCTTTGTGGTTGCGGGGTTGCATGAGAGGGATATCTTTGACCTCTTCCTCCACGAGTTCGATAAACCTTGGGTGATCCACTTAAGGGAAACTTGCTTGCTGTTCTACAAACCTCTGCTCTTGGAGGCCCAACAACGTCTACAGGAAAGGAGGGGGAACGTAGACATCAAGCACTTTTACGGCGCCGTTGCTTGGGAGGAAAGGTAAAAAGGCACTCATACTCCGGTTCCGAGTAACTGATACTTTTACGGCGCCATTGTGTTTGTGCTCAAAGCTATTTCCTATAGATCCTGCAATTGCATCTTTTTGTTTCTTGTTTACACTAGTTTGGCATAATGGACAACAATGAGCTTCTTATTCTATTTCCTGATTTAAAACATGGATTGTTTGATGCGAAAATTAAAAAACCTATGGAATCTTATTTGCATGCTTGGTAGTAATATTAGTATGAACGCTTTGAACACCATTGTTGATAATAATGTAGAAAGTTCTAAGCTTGGGGAAGCTGGTTTTCATGATCTTCTTAGTCCCCCAAGCATTGAGGAGAAAATTTTCTTTGATTATACTATGCCTCCTACACTTGATGAGAATAAAAATGATAGCTACTTTGTTGAATTTGCTCCCGCTATTACTAATAAAATTGATTATGCTTATGTGGAGAGTAATAATTTTATGCATGAGACTCATGATAAGAATGTTTTATGTGATAGTTATATTGTTGAGTTTGCTCATGATGCTACTGAAAGTTATTATGAGAGAGGAAAATATGGTTGTAGAAATTTTCATGTTACTAAAATGCCTCTATATGTGCTGAAATTTTTGAAGCTACACTTGTTTTATCTTCCTATGCTTGTCACTTTGCTCTTCATGAATTTGTTTATTTACAAGATTCCTATGCATAGGAAGCATGTTAGACTTAAATTTGTTTTGAATTTGCCTTTTGATGCTCTCTTTTGCTTCAACTACTATTTCTTGCGAGTGCATCATCAAAACTGCTGAGCCCATCTTAATGGCTATAAAGAAAGAACTTCTTGGGAGATAATCCATGTGTTATTTTACTACAGTATTTTTGTTTTATATTTGAGTCTTGGAAGTTGTTTACTACTGTAGCAACCTCTCCTTATCTTAGTTTTATGTTTTGTTGTGCCAAGTAAAGTCTTTGATAGAAAAGTAAATACTAGATTTGGATTACTGCGCAGTTCCAGATTTCTTTGCTGTCACGAATCTGGGTCTAATTCTCTGTAGGTAACTCAGAAAATTATGCCAATTTTCGTGAGTGATCCTCAGATATGTACGCAACTTTCATTCAATTTGGGCATTTTCATTTGAGCAAGTCTGGTGCCCTTTTAAAATTCGTCTTTACGGACTGTTCTGTTTTGACAGATTCTGCCTTTTATTTCGCATTGCTTTTTTCGTTGTGTTGGGTGGATTTCTTTGTTCCATTACCTTCCAGTAGCTTTGAGCAATGTCCAGAAGTGTTAAGAATGATTGTGTCACCTCTGAACATGTGAGTTTTTGATTATGCACTAACCCTCTAATGAGTTTGTTTCGAGTTTGGTGTGGAGGAAGTTTTCAAGGGTCAAGAGAGGAGGATGATATACTATGATCAAGGAGAGTAAAAACTCTAAGCTTGGGGATGCCCCGGTGGTTCACCCCTGCATATTCTAAGAAGACTCAAGCGTCTAAGCTTGGGGATGCCCAAGGCATCCCCTTCTTCATCGACAACATTATCAGGTTCCTCCCCTGAAACTATATTTTTATTCCGTCACATCTTATGTACTTTGCTTGGAGCGTCGGTTTGTTTTTGTTTTTTGTTTTGTTTGAATAAAATGGATCCTAGCATTCACTTTATGGGGGAGAGACACGCTCCGCTGTAGCATATGGGCAAATATGTCCTTAGGCTCTACTCATAGTATTCATGGCGAAGTTTCTTCTTCGTTAAATTGTTATATGGTTGGAATTGGAAAATGCTACATGTAGTAACTCTAAAATGTCTTGGATAATTTGATACTTGGCAATTGTTGTGCTCATGTTTAAGCTCTTGTATCATATACTTTGCACCCATTAATGAAAAAATACTTAGAGCTTGCTAATTTGGTTTGCATATTTGGTTTCTCTAGAGTCTAGATAACATCTAGTATTGAGTTTTGAACAACAAGGAAGACGGTATGGAGTCTTATAATGTTTACCATATGTCTTTTATGTGTGTTTTGCTGTACCGTTCATCCTTGTGTTTGTTTCAAATAACCTTGCTAGCCTAAACCTTGTATCGAGAGGGAATACTTCTCATGCATCCAAAATACTTGAGCCAACCACTATGCCATTTGTGTCCACCATACCTACCTACTACATGGTATTTATCCGCCATTCCAAAGTAAATTGCTTGTGTGCTACCTTTAAAATTCCATCATTCACCTTTGCAATATATAGCTCATGGGACAAATAGCTTAAAAACTATTGTGGTATTGAATATGTACTTATGCACTTTATCTCTTATTAAGTTGCTTGTTGTGCGATAACCATGCTTCAGGGACGCCATCAACTATTCTTTGTTGGATATCATGTGAGTTGCTATGCATGTCCGTCTTGTCCGAAGTAAGAGAGATCTACCACCTTTATGGTTGGAGCATGCATATTGTTAGAGAAGAACATTGGGCCGCTAACTAAAGCCATGATTCATGGTGGAAGTTTCAGTTTGGACATATATCCTCAATCTCATATGAGAATAATAATTGTTGCCACATGCTTATGCATTAAAGAGGAGTCCATTATCTGTTGTCCATGTTGTCCCGGTATGGATGTCTAAGTTGAGAATAATCAAAAGCGAGAAATCCAAAATGCGAGCTTTCTCCTTAGACCTTTGTACGAGGCGGCATGGAGGTACCCCATTGTGACACTTGGTCAAAACATGTGCATTGCAAAGATCCGGTAGTCCAAGTTAATTAGGACAAGGTGCGGGCACTATTAGTATACTATGCATGAGACTTGCAACTTGTAAGATATAATGTACATAACTCATATGCTTTATTACTACCATTGACAAAATTGTTTCATGTTTTCAAAATAAAAGCTCTAGCACAAATATAGCAATCGATGCTTTCCTCTTTGAAGGACCATTTCTTTTACTTTTTATGTTGAGTCAGTTCACCTATCTCTCTCCACCTCAAGAAGCAAACACTTGTGTGAACTGTGCATTGATTCCTATATACTTGCATATTGTACTTGTTATATTACTCTATGTTGACAATTATCCATGAGATATACATGTTACAAGTTGAAAGCAACCGCTGAAACTTAATCTTTCTTTGTGTTGCTTCAATACCTTTACTTTGATTTATTGCTTTATGAGTTAACTCTTATGCAAGACTTATTAATACTTGTCTTGAAGTACTATTCATGAAAAGTCTTTGCTTTATGATTCACTTGTTTACTCATGTCATTACCAATGTTTTGATCGCTGCATTCACTACATATGTTTACAAATAGTATGATCAAGGTTATGATGGCATATCACTTCAGAAATTATCTTTGTTATCGTTTTACCGCTCGGGACGAGCGAGAACTAAGCTTGGGGATGCTTGATACGTCTCCGACGTATCGATAATTTCTTATGTTCTATGCCATATTATTGATGATACCTACATGTTTTATGCACACTTTATGTCATATTCGTGCATTTTACGGAACTAACCTATTAACAAGATGCCGAAGTGCCGGTTCTTGTTTTTCGCAGTTTTGGTTTCGAAATCCTAGTAACGAAATATTCTCGGAATCGGACGAAATCAAGACCCGGGTTCCTATTTTCACCGGAAGCATCCAGAACACCCGAGAGCCGCCGGAGGGGCCTGTGGGCCCGGATGATAGGGTGGCGCGGCACGGGCCCGGCCGCGCCAGCCTATGGTGTGGCCACCCCTTCGACCCTCTGCGCCGCCTCTTTGCCTATATAAAGCCTCCATCGCGAAACCCACGATGCGAAGAACCACGATACGGAAAACCTTCCCGAGCCACCGCCATCGCGAAGCCAAGATGCAGGGGACGGGAGTCTGCGTTCCGGCACCCTGCCGGAGCGGGGAAGTGCCCCGGAAGGCTTCTCCATCGACACCGCTGCCATCTCCACCGCCATCTTCATCACCGCTGCTGCTCCCATGAGGAGGGAGTAGTTCTCCATCGAGGCTCGGGGCTGTACCGGTAGCTATGTGGTTCATCTCTCTCCTATGTACTTCAATACAATAATCTCATGAGCTGCCTTACATGATTGAGATTCATATGATGATGCTTGTAATCTAGATGTCACTATGCTAGTCAAGTGCGTTTTACTTATGTGATCTCCGGAGACTCCTTGTCCCACGTGTGTAAAGGTGACGAGTGTGTGCACCGTGTGGGTCTCTTAGGCTATATTTCATAGAATACTTACTCACTTGTTATGAATGGCGTAGTGAAGTGCTTATTTATATCTCTTTATGATTGCAATATGTTTTGTATCACAATTTATCTATGTGCTACTCTAGTGATGTGTTATTAAAGTAGTTTTATTCCTCCTGCACGTGTGTAAAGGTGACGAGTGTGTGCACCGTGTTAGTACTTGGTTTATGCTATGATCATGATCTCTTGTAGATTGCGAAGTTAACTATTGCTATGATAATATTGATGTGATCTATTCCTCCTACATATGCATGAAGGTGACAGTGTGCATGCTATGCTAGTACTTGGTTTAGTCTTTTGATCTATCTTACACTAAAGGTTACTAAAATATGAGCATTATTGTGGAGCTTGTTAACTCCGGCATTGAGGGTTCGTGTAATCCTACGCAATGTGTTCATCATCCAACAAAAGTGTAGAGTATGCATTTATCTATTACGTTATGTGATCAATGTTGAGAGTGTCCACTAGTGAAAGTCTAATCCCTAGGCCTTGTTCCTAAATACTTGCTATCGCTGCTTGTTTACTTGTTTCTTTGCGTTACTACTGCTGCGTTACTACTTGCTGCGTTACTACTTGCTTGTTTACTTGTCTCGGGCAAAGCACTTTTACGGTGCCGTTGCTACTACTTATTCATACCACCTGTATTTCACTATCTCTTCGCCGAACTAGTGCACCTATTAGGTGTGTTGGGGACACAAGAGACTTCTTGCTTTGTGGTTGCGGGGTTGCATGAGAGGGATATCTTTGACCTCTTCCTCCCTGAGTTCGATAAACCTTGGGTGATCCACTTAAGGGAAACTTGCTGCTGTTCTACAAACCTCTGCTCTTGGAGGCCCAACACTGTCTACAGGAAAGGAGGGGGAACGTAGACATCAGCCGACATAAATATTAATAAGGAAATTATTATGTCGTAACATCTACATCACACCATTGAAATAAATATGTAGAATAGACTAGTTACGGATCCAGATCAAAACTCCATATCTACCTTAGCGGTAACACTCCGCGTCGGTCACGTCAAAGCCCTGGTTCGATTCTTCCAAAACACAATTTTTAACAAGTGGGTCACGCATGATATATAAAACTAATAATATTTAATAAAGTAACTTAGTATCATTTACCTGCTATGTGGGTCCGTTGTATATGCAAATCACGGTTTACATACACCACGATCTTTGATTTCGTCACCTATTAACAGACACGATGGAAGCCCTTCCCGGTTGGGTAATGGGTGACGATTTTTTGTTGATGAAAAATCATACCGTCAAGTATTACCTTAAATGCATGACGGAAGATGAATTCGTCACCTATAAGGACACATCCATGACGGTATGCATTTTTGTCACCAGGGTTTTCGTCAACAAATATCCCTTTTCTTGTAGTGTAAAGCAATAAATTCTTAGTAGAAAGCTTTGAAACAACACAAAGGAAGATATAAGTTTCAGCAGTTGCTTTCAACTTCAACATATATATCTCATGGATAATTGTCAACACAAAGTAATATAACAAGTGCAATAGGTAAACATGTAAGAATCAATGCACACAATTGATACAAGTGTTTGCTTCTAAGATAGAAAGAATAGGTGAACTGACTCAACAATAAGTAGAAGATAGGCCCTTCGCAGAGGGAAGCATGGATTACTATATTTGTTCTAGAGCTTTTCATTTTGAAAACAAGAAACAATTTTGTCAACGGTAGTAATAAATCATATGTGTTATGTATAAGATATCCTATAAGTTGCAAGCCTCATGCATAGTATACCAATAGTGCTCGCACCTTGTCCTAATTAGCTTGGATTAACATGGATTATCACTGCATAGCATATGTTTCAACCAAGTGTCACAAATGGGTACCTCTATTCCGCCTGTACAAAGGTCTAAGGAGAAAGCTCGCACTGGATTTCTCGCTTTTGATTATTCTAAACTTAGACATCCATACCGGGACAACATAGACAACAGATAATGGACTCCTCTTTAATGCATAAGCATTCAACAACAGATAAAATTCTCATAAGACATTGAGGATTAATTGTCCAAATTGAAACTTCCACCATGGATCATGGCTTTAGTTAGCGGCCCAATGTTCTTCTCTAACAATATGTATACTCAAACCATTTGATCATGAAAATCGCCCTTACTTCAGACAAGACGAACATGCATAGCAACTCACATGATATTCAACAAAGGTAAAAGTTGATGGCGTCCCCAGAAACATGGTTACCGCTCAACAAGCAACTTACTAAGAAATAAGATACATAGCTACATATTCTTCACCACAATAGTTTTTAAGGCTATTTTCTCATGAGCTATATATTGCTAAGACAAAGGATAGAATTTTTAAAGGTAGCACTCAAGTACTGTACTTTGGAATGACAGAGAAATACCATATAGTAGGTAGGTATGGTGGACACAAATGGCATGGTTTTTGGCTCAAGGATTTGGATGCACGAGAAGAATTCCTCTCAATACAAGGCTAGGCTAGCAAGGTTGTTTGAAGCAAACTCAAGTATAAAACGGTACAGACAAGACTCACATATGAACATATTGTAGGCATTATAAGACTTTACATCGTCTCCTTGTTGTTCAAACACCTTAACCGAGAAAATATCTAGACTCTAGAGACCAATCATGCAAACCAAATTTTAACAAGCTCTATGTAGTTCTTCATTAATAGGTGCAAAGTACATGATGCAAGAGCTTAAACATGATCTATATGAGCACAACAATTGCCAAGTATCAAATTATTCAGGACATTATACCAATTACCACATGCAGCATTTTCTGTTTCCAACCATATAACAATGAACGAAGCAGTTTCAACCTTCGCCATGAACATTAAGAATAAAGCTAAGAACATATGTGTTCATACGAAACAACGGAGCGTGTCTCTCTCCCAAACAAAGAATGCTAGGATCCGATTTTATTCAAACAAAAACAAAACAAAAACAAACAGACGCTCCAAGTAAAGCACATAAGATGTGACGGAATAAAAATATTGTTTCACTAGAGGTGACCTGATAAGTTGTCGATGAAGAAGGGATGCCTTGGGCATCCCCAAGCTTAGATGCTTGAGTCTTCTTAAAATATGCAGGGATGAACCACGGGGGCATCCCCAAGCTTAGACTTTTCACTCTTCTTGATCATATTGTATCATCCTCCTCTCTTGACCCTTGAAAACTTCCTCCACACCAAACTCAAAACAATCTCATTAGAGGGTTAGTGCATAATTGAAAATTCATATATTCAGAGGTGACATAATCATTCTTAACACTTCTGGACATTGCACAAAGCTACTGAAAGTTAATGGAACAAAGAAATCCATCAAACATAACAAAACAGGCAATGCGAAACAAAAGAGAACAGTCCG
The DNA here is from genome assembly GCF_022539505.1 of Lolium rigidum. Lineage (NCBI taxonomy): Eukaryota > Viridiplantae > Streptophyta > Magnoliopsida > Poales > Poaceae > Lolium > Lolium rigidum. The sequence goes on along the minus strand of NC_061508.1, from coordinate 5,191,675 downwards.
TAAAGACGAATTTTTTAGAGGCACTGTACTTGCTCAGATGAAAATGCCCAAATTGAATGAAAGTTGCGCACATATCTGAGGATCACGCACGTAAATTGGCAGATTTTTCTAAATTTTCTAAAGCAGGGGCGGCTCAATTTCGTGACAGCAAGAAATCTGTTCCTGCGCAGTAATCCAAATCTAGTATTGACTTTTCTATCAAAGACTTTACTTGGCACAACAATGCAATAAAATAAAGATAAGGATAGGTTGCTACAGTAGTAACAACTTCCAAGACTCAAATATAAAATAAAAGTGCAGAAGTAAAATAATGGGTTGTCTCCCATAAGCGCTTTTCTTTAACGCCTTTCAGCTAGGCGCAGAAAGTGTGAATCAAGTATTATCAAGAGACGAAGCATCAACATCATAATTTGTTCTAATAATAGAATCATAAGGTAACTTCATTATCTTTCTAGGGAAGTGTTCCATACCTTTCTTAAGAGGAAATTGATATTTAATATTACCTTCCTTCATATCAATGGTAGCACCAACAGTTCGAAGAAAATGTCTTCCCAATATAATGGGACAAGATGCATTGCATTCAATATCCAAGACAACAAAATCAACGGGGACAAGGTTATTGTTAACCATAATAAGAACATTATCAATTCTCCCCAAAGATTTCTTTATAGCATTATCAGCAAGATTAACATCCAAATAACAATTTTTCAATGGTGGCAAGTCAAGCATATCATAGATTTTCTTAGGCATAACAGAAATACTTGCACCAAGATCACATAAAGCATTACAATCAAAATCATTGACCCTCATCTTAATGATGGACTCCCAACCATCTTCTAACTTCATAGGAATAGAGGTTTCAAGTTTTAGTTTCTCCTCTCTAGCTTTTATGAGAGCATTTGTAATATGTTTTGTAAAGGCCAAATTTATAGCACTAGCATTGGGACTTTTAGCAAGTTTTTGTAAGAACTTTATAATTTCAGAGATGTGACAATCATCAAAATCTAAACCATTATGATCTACAACAATGGGATCGTTGTCCCCAATATTTTGAAAAATTTCAGCAGTTTTATCACAAACAGTTTCAGCAGTTTTAGCAGTTTCAGGCAATTTTGCACGCTTTGCACTAGGAGTAGAAACATTGCCAACACCAATTATTTTACCATTGATAGTAGGAGGTGTAGCAACATGTGAAGCATTATCATTACTAGTGGTGGTAATAGTCCAAACTTTAGCTACATTAGCTAGTTTTTCGTTTTCTTCTCTTTCCCACCTAGCATGCAATTCAGCCATCAATCTAATATTTTCATTAATTCGAACTTGGATGGTATTTGCTGTAGTAACAATTTTATTATCATTATCCTTATTAGGCATAACTTTCAATTTTAAAAGATCAACATCAGAGGCAAGTCTATCAACCTTAGAAGCAAGAATATCAATTTTATCAAGCTTTTACTCAACAGATTTGTTAAAAGCAGTTTGTGTACTAATAAATTCTTTAAGCATAGCTTCAAGACCAGGGGGTACACTCCTATTATTGTTGTAATAATTCTCATAAGAATTACCATAACTATTACCATTACCAGAAGGATATGGCCTATAGTTGTTACCAGAATTATTCCTATAAGCATTGTTGTTGAAATTATTACTTTTAATGAAGTTCACATCAACATGTTCTTCTTGGGCAACCACTGAAGCTAAAGGAACATTATTAGGATAAACATTAGATCTACCATTCGCAAGCATAGACATAATAGCATCAATCTTATCACTCAAGGAGGAGGTTTCTTCAACAGAATTTACCTTCTTACCTTGTGGAGCTCTTTCCGTGTGCCATTCAGAGTAATTTATCATCATATCATCAAGAAGCTTTGTTGCCGCCCCCAAAGTAATGGACATAAAGGTACCTCCAGCAGCTGAATCCAATAGGTTCCGCGAAGAAAAATTCAATCCTGCATAGAAGGTTTGGATGATCATCCAAGTAGTTAGTCCATGGGTAGGGCAATTCTTCACCAAAGATTTTATTCTCTCCCATGCTTGAGCAACATGTTCATTATCTAATTGCTTAAAATTCATTATGCTACTTCTCAGAGATATAATTTTAGCGGGAGGATAATATCTACCAATAAAAGCATCCTGACATTTAGTCCATGAATCAATACTATTTCTAGATAAAGATAGCAACCAATCTTTAGCTCTTCCCCTTAAGGAGAAAGGAAACAATTTTAATTTTATAATGTCACCATCTACATCCTTATACTTTTGCATTTCACATAGTTCAACAAAATTATTAAGATGGGCAGCAGCATCATCCGAACTAACACCAGAAAATTGCTCTCTCATAACAAGATTTAGTAAAGCAGATTTAATTTCAAAGAATTCTGCTGTAGTAGCAGGTGGAGCAATAGGTGTGCATAGGAAATCATTATTATTTGTGCTAGTGAAGTCACACAACTTAGTATTCTCAACAGTACCCATTTTAGCAGTAGTAAATAAAGCAAACTACATAAAGTAAATGCAAGTAACTAATTTTTTTGTGTTTTTAATATGGAGATCAAGACAGTAAATAAAGTAAATCTAGCAACTAATTTTTGTGTGTTTTTGATATAAGAGCAAACAAAGCAGTAAATAAAGTAAAACAAAGCAAGACAAAAACAAAGTAAAGAGATTGGATGTGGGAGACTCCCCTTGCAGCGTGTCTTGATCTCCCCGGCAACGGCGCCAGAAAATATGCTTGATGGCGCGTGAGACACACGTCCGTTGGGAACCCCAAGAGGAAGGTGTGATGCGTACAACAGCAAGTTTTCCCTCAGTAAGAAACCAAGGTTATCGAATCAGTAGGAGTCAAGGAACACGTGAAGGTTGTTGGTGGCGGAGTGTAGTGTGGCGCAACACCAGGGATTCCGGCGCCAACGTGGAACCTGCACAACACAATCAAAGTACTTTGCCCCAACGTAACAGTGAGGTTGTCAATCTCACCGGCTTGCTGTAAACAAATGATTAGATGTATAGTGTGGATGATGATGATTGTTTGCGAAGAACAGTAAGGAACAGAGTTTGCAGTAGATTGTATTTCATATGTAAAGAATGGACCGGGATCCACAGTTCACTAGTGGTGTATCTCCCATAAGATAAACAGATGTTGGGTGAACAAATTACAGTTGGGCAATTGACAAATAAAGAAGGCATAACAATGCACATACATATATCACGATGAGTACTATGAGATTTAATCAGGGCATTACGACAAAGTACATAGACCGCTATCCAACATGCATCTATGCCTAAAAAGTCCACCTTCAGGTTATCGTCCGAACCCCTTTCAGTATTAAGTTGCAAACAACAGACAATTGCATTAAGTATGGTGCGTAATGTAATCAACCCAAATATCCTTAGACAAAGCATCGATGTTTTATCCCTAGTGGCAACAACACATCCACAACCTTAGAACTTTCGTCACTTGTCCTAGATTCAATGGAGGCATGAACCCACTATCGAGCATAAATACTCCCTCTTGGAGTCACAAGTATCAACTTGGCCGGAGCCTCTACTAGCAACGGAGAGCATGCAAGAACATAAACAACATATATGATAGATTGATAATCAACTTGACATAGTATTCAATATTCATCGGATCCCAACAAACACAACATGTAGCATTACAAATAGATGATCTTGATCATGATAGGCAGCTCACAAGATCTAACATGATAGCACAATGAGGAGAAGACAACCATCTAGCTACCTGCTATGGACCCATAGTCCAGGGGTGAACTACTCACACATCGATCCGGAGGCGATCATGGTGATGAAGAGACCTCCGGGAGATGATTCCCCTCTCCGGCAGGGTGCCGGAAGCGATCTCCTGAATCCCCCGAGATGGGATTGGCGGCGGCGGCGTCTCTGGAAGGTTTTCCGTATCGTGGCTCTCGGTACTGGGGTATTCGCGACGAAGGCTTTAAGTAGGCGGAAGGGTAGGTTTAGGGGCGACACGAGGGCCCCACACGCCAGGGCCGCGCGGCCAAGGCCTGTGTCGGCGCCTCGTCGCCCCACTTCGTTTCTCCCTCGGTCTTCTGGAAGCTTCGTGGAAAAATAAGACCCTGGGCGTTGATTTCGTCCAATTCCGAGAATATTTTTTCCTTTGTAGGATTTCTGAAACCAAAAACAACAGAAAACAGCAACTGGCTCTTCGGCATCTCGTCAATAGGTTAGTGCCGGAAAATGCATAATAATGACATAAAGTGTGTATAAAACATGTGAGTATCATCATAAAAGTAGCATGGAACATAAGAAATTATGGATATGTTTGAGACGTATCACCGCCGCGCATGCGCCCTTGCCCGGGCCCTGGCCTCCTTCCTTGCCGCCGCCTTGTCGTCGGCCGCCTCCTGCGCCTCCAGCCGGGTGAACCTGACGTCGGAGTCCTCCTCCTCCTCGTCCTCGTCGTCGCTGCTAGCGGCTCCTCCATCTTCCTCCTGGCCGTCGTTGGCATCGGCGCCTCCGTCCTCCTTCTCCTCACTCAGCGTGGAGGCAGGGTCGCTGGGCGTGTAGCCCGGATCGCTTGGCGTCGCAGGGCTTTCCCACCAATGTAGCCATCCCGACGACTTGCCCTGGCTCTCCGAGTCCGACGGCAGGGTGTAGTCGCTCATGGCGTCTAGCAAGCCGGTGTTGGAGAAGAAGAAGAAGAAGAAGAAGAAGAAGAAGAAGCAGACGGTTCGACGTGAAATACAGTACACGCAGGAGTTATATTCTACGGGGATTAACAGCAACGCGTATAACGAAGAGGCCTGCAGTTGCTCTTCCGCGGCGGTTCGGCTCTCCATTCCAGCGGTTGGCGGGTTGATCGGCGCGGTTGCCACTCCGGCGCTTGACATTGGCGCGCTTGATGTGCTTTAATTCGACCAATCGAACCAGGATCACTGCCAGTCCGGCCCGTGAGGGAAGCGAGCGGACGCTCCGCGCGACCGCGCAGCGTCCGCGGAGACGCAAACATGCCGCATATTTGCGCCGTGTTTGCGTCGCGGCGGACGCTTCGGACACAATGCGTCGCCCCGATAAAGCAGGGTGCACACGCATTTCGATCCGCGCGACGTCCATTCAGGTAGCCCGTTGGAGATGCCCTTACGGCCACACTTACGGTTCACCCGGGGCTGTTCCGGACACGGGCCACGGAGGTATCTACCTGTCAGTCGATTGAAACAGGGATTCCGGGACAGATTTGTCTTGAAAAAGAGTAAATACTAGACACAGATCGCTCTCACCTATTCCCCTCAGATCGCCACCGCTCACGAAGTCGCAATGGAGAAGAGGATGAAGCTGTCCTTCTCCATCCCCTCAAAGGCCAGGCCGTCCACCAACCCCGTGCCCGGCGGCGGCTTCCGTCCCAACGACAGCGTGGGTGACTCGACCCCAGCCCCTCTGTTCATCACCGTGTTCGAAACCTCGCAAACCCTAACCCCTGACGTGAAGCCTGCCGTCCTCCCGTGCCTATCCAGCTCCGGCCGCTTACTCCACCCCCGATCCGGCGAGCCCACAAACGCCTCCATCGGCGCTGGCAGCACCAACGCCGTTCTCGACACCTCGAAGGCGCCCGACAAAACCTCCTCCTCCCACACATCTTATGGCCTCATCACACGCAATACCGCCCCTGATGTGAAGCCTGCCGTCATCCCGCCCCTCCCCAACTCCGGCCGCTTACTCAACCCCAGATCCGGCGAGCCCACGGACGCCTCCACTGGCGCTGGCAACATTAACTCGGTCCTCGATACCTCGAAGCCGCCCGACAATCCCTCTTCCTCCCACACATCCTATGGTCTCATTGTCCGCAACAAAGCTGCCGCAGTGTCGGCTGATACTGCCGGCGAACCAGTGACTTGTCCAGTTGCTGCCGATGGCCCCTGCGCCGCCAGCGGGGACCTTACGCTGCGGCGGTACAAAGAGGACATGGCCGTCCTCCCCGATCAACCTGGTACAGAGGAGTATGAGGAGGTGCCGGTGGAAGGATTTGGTGCTGCCCTTCTTGCTGGCTACGGCTGGAAGGAAGGCGATGCAATCGGAAGGAACTGTGCCAAGAAGGAGGCAAAGGTTGTCCAGTATGATCGCCGCACCGGCCCGCAAGGTTTAGGATTCGATCCCTCTAAGAAGAGAGACGTGGAGAGGCGAGATCAAATGCAGAAGGTTCCCAACGCTCGAGCTAGCCGACAATCCAGTACCGTCTGTGGGAGTACTAATAACTTCAGAGTGCCATGTTTACATAGCCATATCAGAGTCAGGGTGATCAGCAAGAACCTGAGCAAAAGGCTATACATGATGAATGGGAGAGTTCTCGATGTGACGGGGCCGACGACGTGTGACATTGTCATGGACGATGGGGCAGAGGTGGTGCAGGGCGTGGAGCAGGATATGCTTGAAACAGTGCTGCCGCTGGTGAACGGGCACGCGCTCGTGCTTTGCGGCGAGCACAAGGGTGTGTACGGCCGCCTAGTTCAGAAGAATTTCGAGGAGCGCATCGGAGTTTTGGAGGATGCTGATACGAGAGACATGATACCCGTTGGGTTGGACAAGATTGCAGAGTACGTTGGGGATCCAGAGTTGATTGGTTACTGACATATCAATAGCCTTGTTCATGTAATTTCTGCTCTCTCGCGCTACTAGAGAAATCAGATATCAGTAAATAATGGAACCGATAAACTGAACTGCGCTTGTGTAATTTAGTTTTGAAATGAACATAACCTTCTCAGTATAATTGATCAATATTGATCTAAGATGTGCTTGAAATTTTACTAACTACGAGAGTGTCAATGAATGATTATTGGTGCGCAGTGGAAGCAACTAAACAGCATCCATCGCCACGGCCCATTAATTGTTGGATATCTCCCCAATGTCATTAGCAGGCGAATTGCATCGGTAATCCAAAGAAGCTTTGGGATACCCTGCTGGTTTCACTGATGATGATGCATCGCCCAGCTCGTTGGTACTGGTTTTGTTTTGTTCGCTCTCCCCCCAAATGATCTCCATGATCTCGCCGGCAAGTATCACCTCAGCATGATTGCTCAACCTCGCGACCATGGCAGCAGCACTATCTTCACTCTGCTCTCTTTTCTTCACCATTATTTGTGTAGTAATACTGTTCAGTCTGCTTCTGTTCTTCAACATTATCTGAATTCAGAGATACATTCATCTGCTTCACACCAGCGTTTCCACCTTGTTTGATTTTTCCATGATATCCATACTCTGCCGCAGTATGATCGGTTGTACTAGTGACTTTGGTCTGCTTCAAGCCAACACCCTTTGTTGCAAGCTTCTCCCGGTCTTGTTCAGCTTCCTGTGCTTCTTTAGCATTCTTAACCAAGCACTTCAGGTTATGCCGTATAGTTAACTTGTTTTCATAGAGATATACAGACTCCTTGTAGATTGCCAAGATTTTGCTATCATCCATCATCTCTCGATATTCAGCGGCCTCATCCTGTATGATTTCTAAATCCCTGAGTGAGAACATGTGACATAAAAATACCACTTCAGTCGATAGATAAAAATGACAAGTTTCCTGGCATATGCATTGCATACTAAAATACCTGCAGGAAAAGTTGGCATTCACCACATAAGGATCACCAAGGAAAATTCCTTCATAAGGATAACACATCTTCTTCACAACTGTTGCAAGTTTGAGTAAACTCCAGTCCTCGATATCAACTCCGAAAATCATCATAAACTCCTCATCAAGAAGATTGTGCAGGTAATCAGAATGCGCCCTCGATATCTGAGGAGCTTGTCATCAAAGTTTGATGATTTTCTCACTTTTGCTTCATTTTAGCACAAAACATTTCAACTGAAAAACAAAAAGATCAAGACCCGTTGGACCTTGCCAGAGACCTCGCGGAGTCGTCCTAGCAAAAAAGATCATTGTGGTACTGTAGAAAAAAGACCTCATCAGAGACATCGATGGAGACCTCAGCGGAGACCCCTCGTAGCAAAAAAATGTTATGCTATTGTAGCACAATCGCATGAAAGTTGAAGCAAAAAAATTATTCCTATGTTGCAAAATCCAGGCAACATTTGTAACATCATTGTAGCAATTTTTCCCAAGTGTTGAAATATGCAAAACAAATTACAACATTTCAATAAAAGAGACATATGAAAATAAATATGAGCATGTAGCAAAAAATCACCTATTGCCGTCACCGATCTATGGCCCAGTTCTTCTGGTGGCTTCTGGGAGAAGCTGCTCTCCCCCCAGCTTCCTGGGGAAGCCGGAGACAAAATTTTGTGAGACTTCCAAATTAGTTTAGCCTTAACTATTCTAGAAGCCTCGGAAAATTTTAGAACCGGCTTCCCGAGGAAGCTGGGGGGAGGGAGCTTCTCCGAGAAGCTGCCAAAAGAACTGGGCCTATATATGTTTCCATCACACGAATTATGATTCATTGCTAGTCTGATCCCTCTACGACCGGTATATCTGAATAAAAAATGTAATAGACTAATGGTCACTCGGGGGATCCCCACGTTCGCTTCCTCCGGCTTCTATGCCCGACGCATGTCCTCCGCATGACTACAACGATGGATGGACCCCACCCACGACCTAATCCCTTCACATGGCTCCTCCTCCACTCGTTCTCATATCTCATGGGCGCGACTTCCATGCTCCGTGTTGACTGCGGCAGAGGCCGATACCCTTCACCATCGAAACCCTTACTGGCGATGCCCCCCTCGTTCTCCTCCCTCTCTCCGGCCCCCTCGTTCTCCTCCCTCTCTCCGGCGTCCGTGTTCTCCTACCTCTCTCCGGCGTCCGCGCTTCTACCTGTCTAGATCCTCCCCTGGGCAACGCCGACAAGCTTTGTCCGGAGCCACCATATCGTCTGTTGCCGCCGCCGGTTACTACGCATTTGGCGCCACCAATTCCTACACGAGCGCGCTGCTGCTGCCGATTCCTACTCGTGTGCCGACAGATGCAGCTCCTCGTCGTCCTATCCTACCGGCAATAGTGACCACAACGAGGATGGCGGCGCTGCTCCGCGCCAGGCGACCACCACGGCGAGCCCAGCTAGGGCCAGGTGACGACGATGTTGCAGATGGCGTCTCCCTTATGGTTGGAAGTCGTGAAGGTGTGTGTAGCTACATAAGATGGCGGCGACCACTACAACAGGCAGATATCTGTGCTGCAAGCCGTTGGCCTCTGATGCTACAAGGCTCCATCGCTGATGTTGCATATGAAAAGTGGCGTTGCTACTGTAGATTCACGATGGTGCTACCATAGGTCATTGATGTTGCCACTATCGGTATGTTGCTACCTCGTGTGGGAATTTTTTAGCGGTGGTGGAGATTTGCTACATACCTTTTTTGCTACAACCATTTTGTGGTTTTGCTACAATGGTATAATATTATTGCTACAATGTCTCTGATGAGCATCTCCGGTGAAGTCAGTTTTGCTACATTAGCACTTGTTTTCTCCCACGATGTTTTGGTGGCTGTCATTTTTAGTTACAAAAGCATATATCTGTCGCTACGATCGGGTTGGTTTTGTTGCGTTGGTGTTTTATGGAAGCAAAAGTGGAATTTTAGGTGAAAATAGAATTTATTGCAAATGAACCGTCTTTTGCTACAATATGGAAGCAAAAAAAACGAAATTGGGGCCTAGTGTGACGGCTAATCTAACGGCCCAGGGGCACGCCCATCACTCCCCTTAAAAAATAGAGTTTTCCTAATAAACACCTTGCTATTTTGCAATTGGGGCATAAATTGCAATTAACTAAAAAAGAATATTTCGGTTAACAGTAAGAAGTGGTGCACTCGTACGTGCTGTTTTGTTGAACACAAAATTATAAAATAATACTGGTCAAATTATGAGTTATGCATAGTCTGTCTGGGGCAAGACTTGGCCGGAAGGCCCCTGGGTACTGCAATGCGTGCTTGCACATGATTGATCGAAACAAAACAAAAAGCTTCATCAATCGTAACAAACTACGAGTGAAATTACTTGCTCGTTACATAGAGCCTCAACATATTCAAGATCGTGATATGCGCAAGATTACATCTGGTTTATCGGGCAACACAGAAGGGTACAAGAGAGGACGAATCAAGCTATGCAAAAGGAGAAATTAAAGATGGACCGACCCAGGACGATCACGCGTACTCGCCGTCATCGTCGTAGTACGAGTCCCGGGGAGCTTGCTCGACGCCTTCGTTGGCCTTCTCGCACTCGTCGATCCACTCGCCGTAGACGTCGATGGGCTCGGTGAGGGCGTGCGCCTTGGTGGAGTAGCTCTCCTTGCACACGAAGCAGGTGGCCTCGGCGATGCAGTTCTTGAGGTCGATGGTGCACTCGACGCTGCCGGCGTGGTTGCAGAACGGGCAGCAGAAGAGCGTTTCCAGCTTCTCCACCTTCTTCTTGGGGGCCGACTTCGCGCGCGTCGACTTCCGCTTCCCCATCGGTGTCGATCGACCAAAGCTAGGGCACAGCTTCGCTATGTAACGACGGCGGTGACGGCAAGTCGATCTAGCTGGGGTTAATCGAGAGAAGGAGATTGAGGACGCGACGAGGGTTTTGCGATGTGCGTGCTTATATTGATGGAGCCGGTTGGTTTGTTAACTGTGTCGTTGTCGAGGTTGTTTCTTGTTCCGCGCGTCCCGGTGGTTACAACCGGTGTAATTGCGGATCTCTCCAGAGTTGGGCTCAAAACTGAACGGCAAGTGTCCTGGCGCGGGGCCGGCCTGCATCATCTCATGGGCCTGAAGAGGCTCACTTCCTCAGATAGCAAACCATCGCCACCATATCCGAGGCCTTGTTCGTGCCATTGATTGCAGTCCTAAAACTATCCACAAACTTGGCAGTGCCAGGTTCCACTAAAAAACACTTATAAATTTCGATGCCATTGAGATGGACCAATATAAACATATTTTTGAATGCGAATCTGGAGCTTTACCTTTTAGATATTTGGGTATACCAATCCACTATATATAGAACCCTTCGTAATGTAGAATGGAGTCCCGTGGAGTCTTGTTTTGTGTCCAAGCTTGGATGTTGGCGTAGTAAAATGTTATCGTATAGCGATAGGCTGGTCCTTATAAATTCAATTTTAACTAGCTTACCTATGTTTATGCTTTTTTTTTTTGGAGCTTCCAAAAGATGTCAGAAAACTATTAGAATTAAATCACTTAAATTTCTTTTGGCAATTCGATGAGAATAAGAATAAATATAGATTATCAAAGTGGAACATTGTCTGTAGACCTAAGGATCAAGGGGGGGGGGAGGGGCTTGGGATTGAAGTGGTTGAGTTAAAAAATAGATGTTTACTCAGCAAACGACTGTTTAAGCTTCTAACTGAGGATGGAATATGGCAGCGCAATTGTTGCTTAATAAGTACCTTAAAAATAAAAATCTTTCGCAAGGAGAGGTTAAACCCACTGATTCCCTTTTTTGGAAGGTCAAATGCGTGTGAAGCAGTCAGTAGAGGGTATTTTAAAATTGGTAATTGGTACATAAGTGCGATTTTGGGAGGATGTCTGGTTGGGGGATTTGGCTTTTTCTCAACAACATTCTTCTCTCTACAACATTGTGCAACATAAGAATGTTTTGGTCTCGACTATTTTCACCAATAGGCCTATTAATATATCTTTTCGAAGGTGTCTCAATGATAATAAATGGGCGGAATGGCTGCATCTATGTCAGCGGTTAATTTATGTCACCTTGTCAATTGAGTCTGATAGATTTGTTTGGAAACTTACTGTTGTGGGTATACTTCATAGGTGTACCATCGACAGTGCCTAGATCCGGCAAGCCCGGGTGGCCCACAGACGGTGATGAGGCATGTGGCCCATCGGGCGGCCCAGTTGCTGTTGATCATGAAGGAAGAAGTCCAGCCCAGATCGGCAGGCCGGATCCGTACCGACATAGGAGTAACCCGGATCCATGGAGGCCCATGAGGAACCCGGATCCAAGACGACGTATATGGAAGGCGGATCCGTGACGTGCACGGCAAGATATTGTACCGTAGTTAGGCTGTCTCGTAATCCGGCTAGGACTCTCCGTGTAAACCCTAGATCCGTGCGCCTTTATAAGCCGGATCCCGGGAGCCCTAGAGGCACAACCACAACTCATTGTAACAACGCGAAAGCGCCCGCATAATTCCGGCACAAGCAGCAGTAGGCCCCGTCATCGTGCAGGTGTTCCGAAGCCGGGTAACTCGCGTACCACCGTCCCGTGTGCACTCCGCCCTATGGCCCCTACTTCTTCTCCCCTCGTGAGGATCCCTCCTCCGAGGTACCGTCGATTAGGCAACGACGCTGGCGCCCACCGTGGGGCCTCGCGGCGTCCGGAGGCCGGAACCGGGAGGGTTCCGCCATGGGAAGCTACGACGACACCATCGCCGTGGGGCGTGTCCTTTACGCCGGAAATCTGCCGATCGTCCCTCCGGATGAGTGTTGGATTCCGGCTAAAACCGACCCCGTCAAGCTCTCCATCGTCCCGCTGGCGGCATACACATCTTCATCGGGGAAACCGTCGATTCCGACGGAAACCCACCGGTAAGTAGCGCCGACGCGACCGCCGCCGAGCGGGACGCAGCCGCGAAGATCCGATCCGAGACGCCGGAACTTCCTAGCGAAGATTCCGCCTTAGATCCGGAAATTTCAAAACCCACCCAATCCGCCCCCGAGCAGGAAACAAAGGTGGAAGACCAATGCAGCATCCGCCCGGGTTTCCTGTGTGTTAGAGAAGCAAAGGTGTCACTTCGTACACTTCTTGGCCCATACCGCCGGAACCGCCCCTCATGAAGTCGGAGCTGGTCCCGCGCAGGTCGAGGCCCCGGAAAACAACGCAGATCCGGATCAGTGCTCAGCCTCGTCGGAGAAAGCGAAGCTCCGGTCGAAGAATCGATCTTGGGCAATCCGAGCCCAATTTCCGGAGACACCCCGTCCATGGAATCTCGATGACTTCGTGCGCAAGTTGGAGGAGTATGGTCTCGGCGATCAGCCCGAGGTCAACTCCGCCCAGCCCAGCAGTGTTCTCGCAACGGTAGCAGCGCCTGGGACAAACCGGATCCGGAGACCAAGTTAGCCAATCCGAGCCATCCCAACAAGGATCTCCAATGTCTCGGTGCGACCCCAAAGGGATTCTCCTTCGGAGGAAATCCCGTCGCCGAAGAGGTGGCCGCGCGAGCAGCTCTTAACACACCTATAACTCCGGGCCACGCCGCGGATCCGGAGGCTCTAGAAACCGCCGTAAAGGAGATGCCGGCCACAGCCCAAGAGGCTCGCCGACGCCGAAGCCGCATTAAAGATAGGAAGGGCAGATCATGCAGCCCGGGCCGGAAAACTTCGACGGACAGACCGCGAGATTACTAACACACTCGAGCACGTCAAGAGCATGAGGGCTGAGTGGGAAGTAAAGATGACCTACGCGCAGAGCGGAGGCTGATCGTATTGTCGAGAAGCAATTCCGCCTCGCAGATAGCCTTCAACACGCCCGCAGCTCACCAGCCGCCGGAAACTCCAAAGGACAACATGCTGAAAGCAGCGGAATTGTCGAAGAAGAAGGACGAAGAAGTTGATATCAACCATCTCCGCACACTTGTCGCTTCAAGCAATGCAGCAGCAGAGCAAGGCAGATACTTCGCGCAGGTTGGAATCCAATCCGGATAACTGTGTATCTACCGCGCAGAAGGACGCCCGCGCCGATCGGCATCCCGACGATGAATCACACACCGGATCCTCACAGCGCAGAAGAAGGGCCAGGGAACACCCAAATCCGATCCCCGTCCCATCACAGACGCCTCCGTCGGATCCAAGAAAGGGAAAGGATGCGATGTACTCCGGACGAGACAGATACCGCAACCCCTCTCCTCCGCCCAACGGTTACCCGCGACCCCCTCGCCGCCGTAGTCCAGCCGGAAACACCAGGCCCATAGGGCACGGTGCGATTGTTATCCGCGACAACGTGCTGCCAAGAAACGAAACAGGGAGCGCTCGCCGGAACCTCGCCGGAACCGAACAATGTTCCCGAGCCCGAGCCCGGAGGAGTCGGAATGAAGACCGCGGTCCAGTAACCTCGCCGGAACCGCGATCCAGAACCTCGTCGGAGCCGCGACCCGCAGCCTCGTCGGAGCCGTGACCCGAGCCTCGCCGGAATAACCAGGGCAGCCGCCGCCAAGGCGAAGGCAGCCACGTGAGCCGGAGTCGCACCAGGAAGGTCGTGGAGATTCGGATGGCGGAAGCAAGAAGTCGGACCGCCCACCTCGCAGGTCTCCTCACCACCACCTAGCGGTGGCGGCGGAGGTGGAGGCGGAGGCAATGGCCGGAGATCTCGCTCGCGCTCAAAGTCTCCCCGCCACGGCTCGCGCGACGCACGGGACCGCCTTAACGAGTACAGTAACCGACTACATTGGTCCGAAGTGCTTTGGCAGTAATGATTCGAGAGGAACCAAAGCCAAGGAGCTCCCTCAAGCTACCCGGAAATCTGAAGCATTATGATGGCACCGAAAGGCCGGATACCCGGATTGAGGACTACTACAATGCAAGAACCTTCGCCGGAGGAACCCCTAACATCGCCCGCCGCATGCTCCAGCTTGTACCTTGTAGGACCAGCCCGGATCCGGCTCGCTGACCTCGAGAAAAACTCTATCTTTTGCCGGTTCGACCCGAAGACCGCTTTTGAGAAACACTTCAGGGGCACCTACAAAAGACCTGCCACAAAGCAAGCGACTTACAAGCTTGTATCCGTAAGAAGGGAGAAACCTCAAGAAACTTCCTCACACGATGGTTGGCATGCAGGAACGAGTGCGAAAACGTCGATCACACCACCGCCATGTACGCCTTTATTGGTGGACTGCAGAGAGGAGGATTGCCGAGGCATAAGCTTACATGTTTGGCTAACGCCAACAAACCGACTTTGGATGAGATGATCTCCATCGCCGTTGATCACACCGCCGCCGATGACGACGCAGGCGGTGACATCGCAGCTACAAGAATCCCCCCGCACCAGCAGAAGAAGAACCGTGATAACGGTAACAACAGCGGCCACAAACGCAAAAACCCCGATGACCGTAAGAGTGGCGGATCCGAGATGGTCGCCATGGCGTTCCAACGCGGAGGTTCGGGAGGCGGAAGAGGACGCGGCCGTGGAGGCGGAGCCGGCAGGGGTCGCCAGCATGGCACCGAGGTCACCGCCGGCGGATCCCGCGCCCCGCAAACCTACGAGGAGTACAGAGACATGCCCCGCCTGGCCCACTTGGATCCGGCTACAGGGAAGTCCACTCATACCAACCGCAACTGCAAGTGGGTCAACGACCTCAAGAACGACCCGGAGGCAGGATACAAGCGAGCCCGGAAGCACCGCCCACGCGGCAAAGGAGGCAAGGGCAAGAACAAGGACAAGGAGGAGGACAGCTCCGAGGCGATGGACGAGGATGATAACTCGCCGGATCCCAAAGCCGGATCCGCAGGAAAATCCAACCCCTTCGAGAAAAAGAGCGTGGGGGCTTACCACACCTTCCTCGGAACCCCCACAGTCCGTGCTACAAAATCAGCTACCCGGTTCCCGAACGCCACGCTTCCGGCCGTGCCGCAAGCATGTCGTGGTCGGAAGTTCCGTGCACATTTGACAGGGGGGATCATCCCGCCACCGTGCCAAAAGAATACTACGCCTTGGTTGTGAGTCCCCGCATAGACGGGTATGACTTCTCCAAGTGCCTCATGGATGGCGGAGCCAGCCTTGAACATCATGTACCCGGAGACTCGGAGCGGATGAACCTCACCAAGGAACAGCTCAAACACAGCACCACCGAGTTTCACGGCGTGGTTCCGGTAAGAAGGCGAACTCCCTCGGCAGCATCACACTTCCCGTGGCTTTCGGCGATGTTCATAATTTCCGCGAAGAAAAGATCACGTTTGAAGTTGTGCCCTTCAAGAGCTCCTACCACGTCATCTTCGGCAGGCCCACCTACCACAAGTTCCACGCAAGAGCATGCTATATCTACAACAAGCTCAAGATGCCGGGTCCCAATGGTATGATCACCATAACCGGAGACTACAAAAAGGCTCACGAGTGCGAGTTGGGCGAAGCCGCCTTCGCAGAGTCCGTCATATCCGGAGAAGAGCCGAAAGGCTACAGTGGCCGCGGTGGATCCGACCGAGATGCAGACCACCAAGAAGCAAATCTCCGAGCAGTAAAACCTCCTTCAAGCCCGCGATAGAAACCAAGAAGCATGACCTTATTCCGGGTGACTCTTCCAAGCAGGTTTCAGGCGGGGCAAACATGGACCCCAAATAGGAAAGCGCGCTCGTCGAGTTCCTCCGCGCTAACATGGATATCTTCGCATGGCAACCTTCTCGACATGTCCGGAGTACCTAGGGAACTCGCCGAGCACTACCTCAACATAAATCCGGGGCTAAACCGGTGAAGCAAGCTATGCGACGCTTTGGAGACAAGAAGCGCCGCGCCATAGGAATGGAACTAGCAAAGTTACTAGAAGCAGGTTTTGTAATAGAAGTTATCCACACCGATTGGGTCGCGAATCCCGTCCTTGTACCCAAAAAGAACACCGAAATACTAAGAATGTGCATCGATTACTCCGGCTTGAACAAACATTGCCCGAAGGATCCGTTTCCCCGCCGCGCATTGACCAAGTCATTGATTCGACGGCGGGGGCGGAACTTCGTGTTTTCTTGATGCGTATTCCGGTACCACCAGTATCCGGATGAAGGAATCCGACCAAAAGGCGACTTCATTCATTACCCCGTTTGGTACTTACCGCTATGTTACTATGCCTTTTGGTTTGAAAAATGCAGGTGCTACTTACCAACGTACGATGCAGCGGTGCCTGAAGGACCAAATAGGCCGGAACGTGCACGCTTACGTCGACGACATCGCGGTCATGACCCGGAAAGGATCCGACTTGATCAGCGACCTCACGTAAACCTTCGACAACCTCCGCAGGTACAAGATGATGTTGAATCCGCCGAAGTGCGTCTTTGGCGTACCAGCCGGAAAACTCCTTGGCTTCATAGTCTCTCACAGAGGCATTGAGGTGAACCCGGAAAAGATCAAGGCAATCCTGTGCATCAAACGACCAACTTGTCTCAAAGATGTGCAACGACTAACTGGTTGCGTCGCAGCAATCAGCAGGTTTGTTAGCCGTCTTGGCGAGAAGGCGCTACCTCTGTACAAGCTGCTGAAGAAAACAGACAAATTTGTCTGGGACGACGCAGCCGACGCAGCTCTTCGTGGGTTGAAGGAAATACTTACCTCCCCACCTATCTTGGCAGCCCCAGCAGAGTCAGAGCCAATGCTCCTTTATCTGGCGGCTACCAACAAGGTCGTCAGCCTCGTCATCGTGGTGGAGCGAAAGGAAGAAGGTCATGAATATGACGTCCAAAGACCTGTCTACTACATTAGCGAGGTGCTGACAGAATCAAAGCAAAGATACCCTCACTTTCGTAAGCTAGCTTATGGAGTTTTCCTAGGCAGCCGGAAGCTGAGACACTACTTCCAAGAGCACCCAAGAATAGCTATGAGCAAAGCTCCGCCGTCAACAATTCTCAACAACGCCGACGCAACAGACGAACAGCTAAGTGGGGCATCGAATTATCCGCCTTCGACATCGCTTACAAGCCAAGGACCGCGGTCAAATCCCAAGTCTTGGCAGATTTCGTTGCAGATTGGACGAAGCTCCGGATGCAAGTCCGGAGCCGGAACCGTAAACATGGGTCATGCACTTCGACGGATCCAAGCAGCATCAAGGCTCGAGAGCCGGAGTCACCCCGAAGTCCCCTACCGGAGAAGAACCGCAGCATGTTCCGCAGATCCACTTCGAAGCTACAAATAACATGGCGGAATACGAGGCTCTACCGCACGGATCTGCGCATCGCTAAGGAAATAGGGATCAAGCACATCATTTGTTGCGGAGATTCCGACCTGGTGGCACAGCAAGTAGCCGGAACCTGGAATGCCAGAAATTCCGTCATGGCGGCCTACAGAGACGAAGTTGACGAGATCGCCAAGAGCTTCCTCGGATACGAAGTCAAGTACGTCAGAAGAGACGACAATACAACGGCAGATATGCTATCCAAGCTCGGATCCGGCGTAAAGCCAATTCCGCCCGGAATTTTCCTAGAGCATCTCCGGATACCCTCCGTGAAGGGCGCTAACCCGGAAAACCCGTAGTGGCAGAGTGTCTCCGGCTAAAGAGGTGTTGGCTACCATTCCGGCTTGGACACAGCCTTTCCCGGACTACCTCATCGATCGAAGTTGCCGGAGGACGAGGTCCTCGCGCGCCGCATCATCGACGAGCACGATCCTACACAATTGTTGATGGACAGCTCTACAAACGAAGCGCAACAGGGGTATTTCTCAAATGCGTCTCAAATCAAGATGGCATTGAAATCCTCGTAGAGATCCACGCAGGGGACTGCGGGCACCATGCCGCTCCCAGATCACTCGTTGCAAAAGCTTTTCGGCTAGGCTTTTATTGGCTCACAGCCTAAAGAAGACGCCGATAAGATAGTCAAGACCCGCCGAGGTTGTCGAGACTACGCTACTCAACCAAACGCTCCAGCCCAAGAGCTGAAGACCATACCTATCACCCGGCCATTTGCGGTCCGGGGGCTCGATATGGTTGGTAAGTTAAAAAGATCATCTCCCGGTGGTTGCGAATACCTCCCGGTCGCCGTTGATAAGTTCAGCAAGTGGATCGAGGCCAAGCCGATGAGAAAAGCCGACGGTGCTACGGCACTAAAATTTGTCATCAGCCTCGTAATGAGATTCGGCATCCCACACAAGCATAATCACGGATAATGGCACAAACTTCGCTCAGTGGAGAATTGAAGGATTACCGTGAGACAATGGGGATTCGATTGGACCTTGCATCCGTGGCTCACCCACAATCCAATGGTCAAGTCGAAAGAGCTAACGGTCTAATATTATCATGAATCAAGCCACGCCTTGAAGAACCGCTGCGACGAGCAGCTGGAGCTTGGGCCGATGAACTAGACGCTGTTTTGTGGAGTTTGCGAACTACCCCTAACAGATCAACAGGGTTTACCCCTTTCTTCCTGGTATACGGATCCGAAGCCGTGATTCCCTCCGACATCATCCATGATTCACCGCGAGTTTCCGCCTATAACGATGAAACAACTCGACGAGGCCGGACAGCCTATCCGTGGACCCGATCGAAGAAGCTCGGAATCTAGCTGACCAGCGTTCCGCCATCTACCAGCGAAGCTCCGACGCTATCACAGCCGTCGAGTTCGGAAACGCTCCTTCATGGCCGGAGACCCGGTCCTCCGCCTTCGACAGTGAAAGACCATAAGCTGCAATCTCCATGGGAAGGACCCTTTGTCGTTAGCAAAGTGCTTCATAACGGATCGTACTACCTTGTCGATTTCCGCGAGCTGAGGGATAGACCTCGCTAACCGGCGCCGGAAACGCAAGCGTGAGGATCCGGATGACATCTACGACGAAACAGATCGCCCTTGGAATATAGCACAGCCTACGTCCTTTCTACACTTAGCATATTTTTCCGAGTTACAACACTCGTAATAGTTATACATGATCAATGAAATAAAGCTTATGGTTCACTCTTTGAGTCTTTTACCTCCTTTACTTGTTCATTTTAGATCGTGTATGTTTTTTCCGACTAAAACCGCAGAGCTGGATGTTTTCCGCCTAGGCGTGTATAAAAGTTGTGATTTCTAAAATCGTCCTTTAGGACGTAAGCTTAAGTTTTCTCGATTAAGTGGTTATCTCGTTGCAAACTCGTGGATTCCTAGTAGCGATTTCCGGCACCTATGCCCGGGGGCTTGTTTCCGCGGTTATGGACGGATTGCCATTGGGCTTCGCCGCCGCTGGCGAGCATCTCCGGCTAAGGTTTTCCGGCTCGTGGAAGGTCAAGCGGGCAAGCCGGAAAATAACGAGATCAGCACTTGCTTTCCGACATAAAACGAAACATGCACATAATATTAAACGGATAGCAGGATAAGTGTTTCCGCCCCATGCATAATCGTTTCGTTCCTAGCTACTTAAGAATTTAAAGTTTTATTACAAACCCTCGCTGGGGCCAAAATGATGCATTGTTTTTCCCGCAGGAATAAAAGTTCTCATTCCCCCTTAGCCGGAGAAGTCTTGCCCTCTCGGATCTTGTTCCTTGGCGCCTTCGGCCGGAGAAGACACATCTTCTTCACTTTCTTTTTCGAAGCAGCAGCCGCTGGTCTTGGGTTCCTCTTGGGGAGTTTCCTTGGAGCTGGTCCAGGTGAATTGGGTTCCGGATTCCGCAGGTCGCGCCTTGGCAGCAAGCTCCTTCCGAAGTTCAGCTTCTAAGGGCTCGTCGACAGGGAGGACGACCTTGTCGTAGAATTCCTCGTGCCGGATCCTGCGCGCGATACGGGTGTCGTAGCCGCTCACCGCATCCAAGAGCGCGTTGACATCCGCATCCGGAGGAACGCCCGTGGTCACTTCATCAAGATCAAGATCCGGAGTATGTGCCGTGCACATGGTTAAGGCCATTGCAGCTGCGCCTGGCCGAGGATGCTTGCAGTATCCGTCACCAGTTCCGGCAGGATATCCATCTTCCTAATAAGTTTCCGGACGTCGCAAGTGCGGCTCCTCTTGATGGATAAGTTGTAACATATCTTGCGGGAGGCGGAGATAAGATCTTTGCAGTCATCGCCTGCAAGTTGAAGGAGGTCATCACGGGGGTACAAGTTCCGGCGTTCTTCGGAATACCCAAGCGGCTCGCATAAAACAAGTGAGGGTATAAGCATACAGCTTTGAGCATAAAGTAAAACGTCGGAGCAAATATCTGGGCAAGGTGCTAGTCCTGGTACCCAATATGTTCTCATTGAGCAAGTCCCGTGCTGCTCCGCCGTCCGCATAAATTTCCGGAGGCCGTCAATCTCTTTTTGCCGCCTCTTGATGGTCTCGCTGTCGCATTCTTTTTAGCACCAGCTCGCCCTTTTCTCTGGCATGCTCGGAGTTTTTCTCCGCCAGCTGCTTTTCGGCTTGCTCCCTCTTAAGTTCCGCCTCCTTTAGCTTCGTCTCCAATTCTTGGTACGAGGAGCGCAGGTTCTCAAGTTCGGTTGAGGCTGTAGCAAGGGAAGAGGATGCGCCTATAATAATATAAGTTAACAATAAGTTCAAAGTCGGAATTTGGTTAATGACGAAGAAGGCGGAAACCAACCTTGGGCGTCCGCCAGTTGTTTAGCCAAATCTGCTTTTTCATCCTTCAGTGGTCCGGATATTCTCCGCCCGACTCGTAGTAACGCGGCGCTGCAAGGCAATGTTCTTGTGCAGCTCGTAGTGCAGCGCCCGTTGTTCCCGTAAATTTTAAACAAAGGCAGGAGTAAAAATTCCGCCCGTAACAAGTGGTTTCTCTTAAAGCATCATTGCCGGAACCTTTCCGCCATGATGCTTGGGGGCTACCGGTTCATTCTAAAAAACTTTCCCGGAAGTAATCTTTCTCTAAGCATCTAAGCGCTAACTACTTTTTCAGCTTCCGCTTACATGCTTGGGGGCTACCGGGGAGTACCTTTTGCTTGCGGATGAGTTGGTCGCAGAACCGGCCAACATTTTTCTTGAAGTCTTGGATTTCCGACGTCCCGGAATCAGGCTTCCCTAGCATTGTTCAGCATGGCGTTAAGCAGGTCTTGTTGAAGCTCCCACTTTTCCGCCTCGCCGCCTTGTTGAAAAATTTAGTGGCGTAGGCCTTTGGGGTGGAAGTGATGTCACCGGATCTCCAAAGTTCTTCGGAAAACGACCATGTCGCCAGCACCTTCTCCAGCCTTTCTCGTAAGAAGTTACTTCCACCTCTCCTTGTACTTGTTTTCCCGCCTCCTCTTGGGCTGGGCCTTTGGCCTTAGGATCTTCATCGCCCACATTCTCGCTGCTAACCGGAATTATTTCCGGTGGAGTGTTTGCAGCAGGTGGGGGAGATGGATCCGCCCGAGGGGGCGACGGTTGGGGAGTTGGGTGGGTGACGCTTGGTGGAACCGGGGTAGAGGGACCAATAGCCGGAGATTTCTTCATATATTTAGTGATGGGCTCTTGGCTGGTGGTCCGCGTGGCGTTGACTTTCGGATTCCCGCGAACAAGTGAAAGGGTTTAGACAAGAGATAATTTCGTTAAGTTAAAATCGCATCATGACTCGGAAACTTACGGGGCGCCGGGGATGATGGGGCGCGTGCCTTGGCCGGCCGTCGAAAGCATCCTTATGCGTGCACGCTCCGCTTTCCTTGAGTCTAGCGGAGGTGGTTTTACCGTCTTCGGTTTCTTGGCGGAGGCCTCGCCGCTAGCTCCGGCTTCATAGCCGGAAGCCTTGGCGCGGGGACGCTTTGTAGGTCGAGGGGCCGCCTTGCGGGGCGCCTGTTCCTCTTCCTCCTCGTCGTCGTCCGGAACCTCCTCCGCCGTGTCTTCGGTGACGGGGACGCGGAGAATAGCGCGAAAGTCTTCCTCCGCCAAAGTGTTGAGCTGGAAGGAATATGGATAAAAGTTAAGTTAAAACATCTAAAAACTCGTGAAGTTTGAAGCACAGAAAGGAACAAAGCTTACCGGAGGACACTGGTCGTTTGTAAAGATGTCTTTGGTCAGCTCCGGACTTGTTGGCCCCTCGGAATCTTCACCGTTGTCTTGATCCTTCTTTTCGCAGAATCGGCCGAAGGTCGTGGCGGGTTACTCTGAGAAGATCATCCGCCCCGGTATAGGCGCACATCGTGCGCGCGTTATAGCGTAGAGGCTGGATTCTCCGAGAAAACCAGCTAAGTGTGAGCCGGGCTCCGGCTAGTCCGTCGTGGACCAGCCAGAGATTCTCCGCGCAGCCTTCTCCGCACTGGGGTCCGGGCGAGCGAAGGGACGAAGCTCCAGCCTTGCAAGCTCTTCCGGAGGCTCGTTGACAACCGGGGGAGGCCTTCATGGACCTTCGGAACCGAGGCGTTCCTCTCATAAAACCATCCGGCGTTCCAAGCACCGGACGGATTCGTGTGAGTCATGAGGAGGGTACATGCGACTAGGGCGGAGCATAAATGTCATGCTTCCGCAGCTCACCATAGCTTTCTCCTTGGTTTCTTTCTTTACCCGGAAAAGAACTGCCACAACTTGACGTCCGGCCGGATCCCAAGATGTCCTTCGCAGAGAGTCACGAAGTTGGACAAAAGAAGGTATGAATTTGGGCATATGTTGTGGGGCCGGAGCCCGTAGGTGCCGAGGATGGAGAGGAAAAACTCCGAACAAGGAAGTGAAAGTCCGCGTTCCACCCAAGCCTTAGTCATAACAACTTCTCCGGCTTCTGGCTTGGGGACGATGGAATCACGTGTGAAGCTCCAATGCGAGGAGATCATTCCTTCGTTCTGGAGCTCTCTAAGCTCCACATCGGTGGTTTCGCAAGGCCACCATTGACCCCGTTCTCCTTCGCGGATCCGGGCCTTGGACGCCTTCTTGTTTTCCGCCTCCCGCACCTTTGCCGCCATCCGAGCTTGTCCTTCGAGTTCTTCTTGGAGCTCTTGAAGGGTGGGGATCCGGCTTGGAGCGGTGCCGGAAGATGCGGAAAAAGGTTGAGCTAGTCTGATGTCGGAAACATACGGTGGCAGGAATGATATGGGATCCGGGCATATGGGTTCTATCTGATTTGGATCCGGGCTACTCGAAGAGCTACCAGGGCAAAGTGACGATTCGAGTGGCATGCTTCCGGCTGCACCCATACAAAGTGTTTGAGTACCCGGATCACTAAACCTATCTTCTACACTAGGTTGTCTTCTACAAAGCCGATGAACTTACCGCTAATGGCGCGGTGGCTCGACGGAGCTCCGGCGGAGATGGGGTCGCCGAACTTGGAGGAAATCAACCCGCGTGACCACGAATCGGCGGCGGAGCGAGTTTCTCGTTCAACCGTGAGGATCTTGGTGCGAGGGGAGCCTTGGTTCGGCGGCGCGCGAAGTTCACCGTGACGAAGCTCGCCGGAGTCGAGATCTGGCGGGCGGCGCAGCGCGAGGAGGAAGACGATGTGGTGAGAGGGGGTGAAAGAATGAGTTTTTACCGAGCCGCGGGGTATTTATAGGCCGCGCTCGGAGATTCGGGATCCGGATCCAACGGTGGAAACCGAACGGTCGCGCCGTTGGATGGATGACACGTGTTTAGGTCAAATGCGGTAAAACGACGTGGAGGTAAATTGACCATGCACTCCCGAAAATTCCGGCTGAAGATTTGCATCTCGCGAAATTTTAGCGCGGGAAACAAGGAAGTTGTGCGCGGGAAATACGGAATTTCCGTTATTGAGCATGATCTGAAGATGAAGGATTTCCGAAGCCGTTTGAGTCTCTTAAGATTCCGGTAAATACGTTGTCTCTCATTCGAGCGAGGAGTAACCCGGAGATGTTCATTTGGACGTCGATGGATGAAGTCCCGCGGGGTGGGAGTATTTTCCGGCTATAAGTTGGAAAAAAGGAAAATGCAAAGTTGGAGCTCTTCAAGTTTCTCCGCGTTACCAACGTTTGCCGGAGATTATTATGAACCAGCAAGGCGGAAACTGCAGGTGAAACTCGGAGAACTCGGGGGCTACCGTTGTGGGTATACTTCATAGGTGTACCATCGACGGTGCCTAGATCCGGCAAGCCCGGGTGGCCCACGTACGGTGATGAGGCATGTGGCCCATCGGGCGGCCCAGCTTGCCGTTGATCATGAAGGAAGAAGTCCAGCCCAGATCGGCAGGCCGGATCCGTACCGACATAGGAGTAACCCGGATCCATGGAGGCCCATGAGGAACCCGGATCCAAGACGACGTATATGGAAGGCGGATCCGTGACGTGCACGGCAAGATATTGTACCGTAGTTAGGCCGTCTCGTAATCCGGCTAGGACTCTCCGTGTAAACCCTAGATCCGTGCGCCTTTATAAGCCGGATCCCGGGAGCCCTAGAGGCACAACCACAACTCATTGTAACAACGCGAAAGCGCCCGCATAATTCCGCACAAGCAGCAGTAGGCCCCGTCATCGTGCGTGTGTTCCGAAGCTGGGTAACTCGCGTACCACCGTCCCGTGTGCACTCCGCCCTATGGCCCCTACTTCTTCTCCCCCTCGTGAGGATCCCTCCTCCGAGGTACCGTCGATTAGGCAACGACACTTACAGATTCTGGGGTGTTTACGGTTAAGTATATGTATCTATACTTAATGAATGGTCATGCCAGATTTCTTCGTAAAGACTTATGGAAATTAGAGATCCCTTTGAAAATAAAAAATTTAGGTGGTTTTTTTTAAAAAGGAATACAGTAGGGGAAGCCTCTACAGTCGTTTTTTTTTTTGTAAAATAATAAGAACCCACATCTGCGTCTGTGGGGACTTGAACCTAGGTGGCTGGATTGTACATCCACTTCCCTAAACAAGTGAACCTAATTTAGGTGGTTTCTTAGTAATAAGGTGTTATTAACTAAGCATATTTGGCTAAACGTAAGTGAAATGGTTGTCAAAAATTTTGTTTTTCTGATTATGCGTGAAACCGTTAATCATTTGTTTCTTGCTTGTCATTTTGCAAAAGTAATCTGGCGTATGGTGTACTTGACATACAATATCTCGCCTCCATCTAATATTACTAATATATCTGGTAATTTGAATGGAGTTCGGAATTGAAGATAGAATTTGTATTTGCGTTTCTGCTCTTTGTTGGTCCATTTCGAGAACTAGAAATGATATCATTTTTAATAAACAAAGGGGTACTAATATCTTGTAGGCTATACGACGGGCTACCTGTTGGGTTCAGCTTTTGGCATTTCTGCTCCCGCAGGGCCACTGGGAGGATATGGTTATTGGATTCAACCGGATGTTGACGGTTGCTCAAGACTTTTTTTTTCAGCCTACTGGATGACGGTATATTGGTAGACAAGATAATAGATAGTCTCTTTTTATGCTTTAGCTTCATTTTTCTATGGTTGATTCATATATCGATCCTCTCAGATCCATGATTGTAAAATAATGAATATTTTGTTACTCGAACTTTGAAATAAATGAAGTCGTATGCATGGAACGATGCAGAAGCTGGAGCTATGCTCCTATATCGAAAAAAATAACATTGCATCTAAGAAAACACTTGTCATAGTCTGCATCCGTTTCAAATTAACTGACGCAAATTTAGCTACATTCAATCTAACCAGGCATGTATCTACACGTGTTTTATTACATATAGGTTCGGTTATTTTAGAACAAAGTTATATCACTTAATTTGGAAGGAGGGAGTACTGGTCAGTTAATTTGGAAGGAGGGAGTACTGATGACGATCCTCTCTATAGTATAGTTGTTCAAAGGATGGTCCCTAATGCAGCTTTTGCTTCTCGATCGAACCAAGAATAAGACCAAAAAAAGAAGGTATTAGCACCCTAGGTACATCAACTTGTCAAGCCGAAGTAAATTCATACAACAACTTGTAAAGTGAACTCTGCAGGGGAGGGAGTAATGTTTTGGCTCTGGCTGCGTATGCTCCCTTTAGTTTGAATTACAAGTTTAATATATTTTGGAATGTTAAAAAATTTAAACAAAAAATTCATTTGTATATCTTCACGTGCTAAACGCACAAAGTCTTTTCATGAAAAATCAACTTGTCTTTGGGCTGTGTAAAAAAGACAAAATTTAGTGCTAAAAACAAGATTTTTTGTGAGACTTATTTTGTCTTTTTTACATCAACCACAAAAAATATCGGTTTTTCGCAAAACTGCACGAACGCACGTAGACTATCGAGATGTACACGCCAAATATTTTTGTCAAATTTTTTTGACAATTAAAAATATGTTTTTTGGGTGAGGGAGCATATGCACCCAAGAGCCGAATTGAGTATACTTAAACTACCAAATATAGCCTAGAAGTGATATACTCTAACACGCATCACAAATTGGTGGCAGGAAGGGGGGTGAGGTGGAGTGATGCTGCACCCTCTCGGCTGCATAGACTTTGCAGCATAGTCCAGTGAACATCGCGTTCCATACGGGCACATTCCCGTTCTGACATTTCATCGAATACCTTGTAGGCTTCCAATGTGCGACCGAACAGTGATGCACCGAAAATGAAGATGCTTATGCATACGGGCCCACAGTAGTGTACGTCTTACACTTCACATGATTACTCAGCTCTACCTTTTTTGTGTTCTCCAAATGCCAAGACTTTCATTAATAATACTGCAGGAGCAGATGAGCAAATATGTTGAAATCCAACCACCCTCGAGACCCAAGCGATGGCCAACTTTTTATCAGTTACCAACGAGCAGAGCGTCTATAAATTTATTCGCCAACCTCGCCGCCACTAGATCACCATGAAATAGGTTAAGCTTAGTCCAAGCGAAATATTTTTGGGTGATCAATTGAGCTAGCCTCCATGACACTCCTAGGCTTCTACTTACTTTCGACGTTGTTCATGGGCTTCTTGGCCACCCAACCGATCATGGCGATGGCCAGTGGTGGCGGTGGCGCGTCCTCAATGGCAGCACTGAAGAAATACAATGCCATGTTCACCTTCGGCGACTCAATGGAAGAGACCGGCAACATATGCGCAACCAGCAGCAACAAGACGGAGCTCGACGTACTCACCTGCACCCACCCTCCGTACGGCCAGACTTACTTCGGAAGGCCGTCTTGCCGGTGGTGCGACGGCCGCGTTGTCGTTGACTTCATCGGTAAATACATGACCCGTTTTGTTCCCTCAAATTAGTAGTATTTTTTTCTAATTATTACAGCATACATGCTATTGAGAATTGCAGATGTGCCCTGTTTCCACACGCTATACAAATTACTAATTGTTGTTTCAAGGAGCATGATATAGTTTCAATTTATACACAAAATCAACCAGTTTGATCTTTTTTTTGACATATTACCAGTTTACCAACGAAAAAATAGTACGGGTGAACATATAATCGCTTATTTTTTAATGGACATGTTCTCCAACACATATGTAGAGCCTCTTGGGACCAACATAAGGAACACGGCTTGTGCATGATAAAATTTACAAGGCTATATATTGTCCATGAGGCAATAACTTGACCGCCTACTTGATTCTCAATCAATCTCCGAGGGTAGGCCAACATATAGTTTCATATATATTATTAAGCTTCTAGTTTTGAAATTATGTAAGTGCACTATCAAAAACATAATATTGACTGTGAACATGGCTAATTATGGCATATTCAAATAATGGTCATTTGCGATCAAGTTTATTTTCTGATGCATATAAAGGTTTTATTTTTGCTGTGGAATGCTATCTAACAATCACCTGCTAGATAACATCCTAACCGTCTTGGACTAGTTCCCTACCCCTTCTATTTCTTTCTATTGAAAACTTCAAATTTTTCGGACTTATATCCTTCCCTTTTATTCTGTTTTTAGAATGTATGGAAATTTCAAATTTTTGAATTTTCATCTTTTGAAATTTTCAAATTTTTAGAAATTTGCAGCACATGTGAACTGATAGAAATTTATCTGTTACCGCAACATTTTTATTTTGTCACTTGGCCATACAGCACAAGCACTTGGGCTGCCATTACTCCCACCATCAAAAGCAAAAGATAAAGATTTCCGGCGCGGCGTGAGCATGGCCATAACCGGCGGCACGGCCATGAACTTCTCCTTCTACAAATCTCTGGGCATCGAAGATCCGGTGTGGAACCATGGATCACTAGACACGCAGATCCAGTGGTTTAAAGAGTTGATGCCCTCTATTTGCGGGACAGAACAATGTGAGCACTCAATCAATTTTCTCAGTTCTTCATAACCCGATTTTTTCTACTTATAAGTATGTAGCGTATGCAAGTATATTTTTCTTAGGTTTTTTCCCTCTGAAATGTTATATTTGTGGTATTTTCTTAGGTATTTATTTTCAGCTGTAATTTATCTTTGATAAAGGTTATACTTGTTGCATGCAGGTTGCAAAGGATTCCTGGGGAAATCGCTGTTTATGTTCGGTGGATACGGAGGAAACGACTACAACGTCCAGCTGCTTGAAGTTGGCCTGACACCACAGCAGGCAATGAAGCACACCCCAAAGATTGTCAACGCCATCGCTAACGGCGTCGAGGTCTCTCCACATAATTAACCATGAGCGCATACATGTTTTATAAAGATCCATTGATCCTGATATCACACACCCATGCATTTTCTCTGGGTAGAAACTGATCGCGCTGGGCGCCGTCCACATCGTCGTTCCGGGCATCTTCCCCACGGGCTGCCTCCCGATCTTCCTGTCCCTCTTCGGCGACGCTGCCAGCAAAGCCGACTTCGACCAGACCGGCTGCCTCAAGCCCTACAACCGCCTGACCGACTACCACAACACGCTGCTCCGGACACAGGTCGAAGCCCTTCAACGGAAGCACTACAACTCGACGAGGCTCATGTACGCCGACTACTCTGGGCTCATGTACCGGGTCGTTCAGGAGCCTGAGAAGTTTGGTGAGTTTATTTTCGTTTTCTGCTGAAATGTGCTGGAAAATTTCTGAATAACTGGTTGGTTGAATGTGTTCTTCTATATCCATCGATCTGTAGGGTTTAGCTCTCCCCTGGAGGCGTGCTGCGGCGCGGGAGGGGGGAAGTACAACTTCGACGTCACCGCGAGGTGCGGCATGGAAGGGGCGACCGTCGCCTGCGACGATCCATCGGCGCGGCTGAGCTGGGATGGCATCCACCCGACGGAGGAGCTTAACAAGCTGATCGCCGGCGCACTGCTCAAGGGCCCCTACTGCACCCCTCCAATCCTCGGCTGAACGGATCGTCGATGGCTCGTACGGACCAGAACCGAAAAATTGTGATCGAACACGAACAGGCTGGAAATAAAAGGTGTACGAGAAGGACCAGCTGCAATCTAAGACGATTGATATACACTCACACAATCAGGCTGGAAATAAAAGGTGTACGAGAGGGCATTGCAATTCACTACTCAGCATATATGTCTTTTGTTTTGACCCGACTTCCCGAACTCTTCGATTGATGTGATGTGGTTCGATTACTTTTTCAATTGATGGAGTAGAGAGCGAAAAGGCAATAAAGGTGACCTTTTATATAAAAAGCCATTGAATTTGTATTTGCTTTTTTGTCGAGGTATTAGCATCCCAGGTACATCAACTTATCAAGCTGGAGCAAATTTATACAATAACTTGTAAAATGAACTCTACAGTACACAAACTTGCACTGAGGGGGCAAATAGGTACAAGAGCAATCAGAAGGTGACATGTGGTGTTGTATTTTTTTTGCAAAAAGACCCTTCTATGTTTTTTTAAAACTTTGTAACCATGGAGCTGCCTTACATGCTGGTTGCGCCTATTAGTCGCCTACACAAATAATTAAAACTATATAGACAAAGTGGGGATTCGAACTCGCGTCCAAACAATACAGCCCACACATGATTATCACTAAAACACGCATCAATTTGCTAAACATGCTTGACATTATCTTTTATCTTTAGTCTGTGAATACTTGTGTGACCACAACACGGAGTGGATGACGTAGCTGGGCCTGCGTGGCGTCCTGGCCTCCGACAACGACCACACTCGCATTTGAAACAGAGAAGGGTGAGGCTCAGTCATATGACGAGCAGGAGTGGGCGTGCGGCCCTCAGTCGGCGGCGCACGAGAAGGAGAAGTATGGCAGCGACGAGCCGGCAATAGAGGATGAGGATATTAGCGGGTGGTCGCAGCGGCGGCCACAAGCCATTGCCACTTTATTCTCTTTTTATTTGGCTTGTGCTACTTGCTTGCTTTCCTTTCCGGAAGCATTTGCTACTTCAATAATCTGTATGTGTGTGGATAAGTTATTGTATGCTTAACCTCTATGTTGGATGATTATGCTTGTTGTCTAGATCTTGTTATATACTTGTATATACCATGCTTTCTTCCTAAAGATATTGGGAGAGCTTATCATATTTTATAAATGTTGCGCTTTGCATTCAAACGCAAATTCTCCAATTGCATACATTATGGGGGAGCTGTCTTAATATCTTGGATGGAATCAAGGTTTTTAATCTTATCATAATATCTATGTGTGACTCTAGCTTAATTTGTCACCGCATACCAAAAAAGGGAAGATTGTAAGGCTATTTTACCCTTATCCATTATTTTGGTAATAATGACACCGTAGCTAGAATATTGGACTAATACTTGCCTACAAGATTATTCCAGATTATTCCCATGTTTTAGTTCATCAAGCATAATGGTGTATCAATGGAACTGGAAGGTGAAGGGAGACCCCCCCCCCAACCCATACACTTCGATGTAAAGAGGGGAGACATTATTTTCCATGTGCCCGCACCTGGCCCGGTGCCACCGGCTGGCCCGGCATCGACCGGCTGCGGTGCCGGTGCCAATTGGACACAATCCAGGGGCACTCAACGCTCGCCCGGTGCCGGCCCAGCGCGTTGCCCGATCCCTGCCGGCTGGCCCATCGGCACCGGCTGTGGCACCGGCTAGCCCGACGTCGACCGGCTGTGGTGCCGGTGCCAACCAGACACAATCTAGGGGGCACTCAGCACTCGCCCGGTGCCGGCTCGGCGCCTCGCCCGGCCCCTACCAGCTGGCCCGGTCTGAGACCCGACAAGACTGGTGTCTCACCGGCTGGTCTGGCGCCACGCCCGGCAGGTCGGCCACTTCGACCAGATACCAAGTTGGACACTCCCCAACGACGGAATTTCGACCAGGACTATCAATACCCCTTCCCTTACCTCAGAACAGTTAGGGAATTACACCGTACTATGTTCTTGAGCTCTCTCATACGCCATTGTTGCAAGCACCAAATGTTTCAGATCTCCCTCCTCCTCCTCCACTCAAACTCAAGTCCCTCTAGGGAAAAGCTAGAGGAGGTCTTGATCTACAGTCTCACCGATCCAAATCTTGTTCCCCCCTTGTATTCTTCAAGATACCTGTTCTGTTCTCTAGGATTTCTTGGAAACCCTAGGTGGCCAGAATCGTCCGGAAGCATCTAGGCTGTGGATTTACTCCTGGCAAAGATTGTGAACGTTTGGAGGCTGCCCCAAAGTCTACCACACGTGAAAGGGCTATTACTTTGTGGGATAGATTCGGAGAAGAAGGTGAGCCTTCGGGGCGTTGGGAAATCCTTTGTGGGATCCCACACCTCTCAACCGTGATGTACTTTCCTCTTGAGGAAAGGAACACGATAATACATCTTCGTCTCCGCGTGCTTTTCGATTATCTCTAACCGCAACTCTTTATTTGTGTTATTTAACCTGTGAGAGCCTTCGTGCTTGAGTTACTTGCATCATCATCTAGGGTTGCCTCACCTAATTTGTATTAGGCTCACATTTATATTCCGCAAAGCCTAATATTGCAAAGAAAGAATTAAATTTGTAGAAACCTATTCACCTCCCTCTAGATTTACCATCTCTGATCTTTCACATCATCGCTGACAACCGCATCGTCGCCAACACTCGTGGTCATCGTCAACAGCAACGGGGATCTTGTTCGACACCGCGACAATCCACGCGGAACCCGGATTTAATCCCTGGAATCAACTTCAACAACTACATCATCGTCTTCGTCCGCCACGACCTCACCGCCAGAGCTGCTGTCTATTTTTATTTGCACGCTCGTTCTTAGTTTTTCTTCTAGAAGCTATTTCGTCTACTCTGACATATCGGTGGACAACTTCTTCGCACCAACCGTTCACATAGATCTTCTCTGCAACTCCATCCAACTCTGGCGCGCATGGCTCATGGTGGTCTCTGTCTTTGCACGTCATGTACTAGCAACACGGGCGTGTGCCTTCATCCCCGACGCGCTCCCGAGCCCGTCAAGCTCGGCGCGACAAGTCGCCTACTACTTCGACCACAACAACTACGACAATGTCTCCCTCCTTCCGAGCGTCTTCCCGGGCTCAACAACGACAACGACCAAAACACCATCTACCTCACCTACGTTCTCCAAGGCGACTACATCAAACACGGCACCATCGACTAGGACAACAACGGCTACATCAACATCGGCATCAAGGCTACACCACGTCTTCGGCTTCTTCTCCAGTTGGACCATCCGCGTCACTACCGATCCGACTGCGGAGGGGTGTTAGAGTATATCACGTCTAGGCTATATTTGGTAGTTTAAGATTGTACTCCAATTCTATTCTCTATTAGGCTTCTTGCCCTGCAAGTCTTCTCTACTATATAAACAGTCCAAGAGGCTCAATGTAATCACCAATTACTGCATATCAATACATCACAATATTCTGCAATCTATCAATGCGGAGTGGTAGGGAGTCACCTCGACCTTTGAGCGCCTCACAAGACCATTTATCTGTGGCTCGCCAGCAGACATCGGTTGTGCCAACCCTACTACATTGCTTTGTTTTTATCTCGCCTTATGTCCTCAGCGATCTCGAGGTCTCTGAGCAGGCCGCCGCTTAAATTCCCATCTTACTTTCGTGATTGTGCCTTACCGATGAAGTGGATGTAGCAAAATTTTGTGCTTTGTCGCGTGAATTTGGTGTTAGGTTACACCTTTCTTCAGTTTCAG
This sequence comes from Lolium rigidum, assembly GCF_022539505.1. Taxonomy (NCBI): domain Eukaryota; kingdom Viridiplantae; phylum Streptophyta; class Magnoliopsida; order Poales; family Poaceae; genus Lolium; species Lolium rigidum. Next base: position 5,158,224 of record NC_061508.1, on the reverse strand, counting down.
GCATTTTCTCTGGTGTAGCTTACATATATTGGGATTGAAAATGACAAGACAAATTTCAACCTTCCAGTAGAAGTTGAGCCTTTGTGTTGAAAGCATATATTTGCGGTACATAAGTTATGATTTTGGACAAATATGTTAGCCAAGCCTATATTCTATCAGTTTGGACTTGCATTTTCCTTGTCCACTGAAAAGATATTGTGTTCCTGGAACTTTTCAGTAATTCTAGATAGACTTGTACGAGGGGATGCCTTTGACACTGATCTTTGCTTATGCATTGTTGCTTCAGTGGCTGAGCAAAAGCTTGTAACTGGGAATCTGCTTACTAGAATTTGTGGACCAGTGACGTTTTTTATATATTACTTGAAATGTCTGAGAAGTACAATAATGATGAAGACAACATTTTTTCTCACATGGGCCTGATTCCCGCAACTAATTAAAAATATAAACTAACCCCAAGAAACGAAATAAAGTGGAAATTTGCTAGGTACATACCTACAAAGCTCCCACAATCAACGGCAGATTTTTTTTTTTTGAAAAGGGAAAAACCTGGCTTCTGCATCATGGTGATGCACACAGCATTTTATTGAGAAACAGTAATCTTTGTTCAGTAGATATGAAGCATAATACTCCCCAACAGTACTAGCAAATTGTACCCTAAAAATCCTACGAGTTGCTTGCCTGCTTACGTACGGATTCCTTAAAAACGATGAAGGAACTTGTCAGTAATCACCGGGATGTTTTTCTCCGCTCACAAGTCACAACATAAGGACACATATATTTATCACGACAAAAGAGACATATTATACTGTATGTCTGTATACAACATATAAAAGAGATATAGTGTGTGTAACTGGAACCAAGTGGTGAAACACTTTTTTTCTCAAAAAGAAACATAGTGTAAATATAACATATGAAAGCAAGAAGTGATTCCCAGCTAGTGACTTCAAATTTCAGGATTTGTGTGTTTCGGGAGATCTGGAGGGCACGGTGAAGGCTCCACAGGTTGCTGTGAGATAACTGGTGGATCAGGAACTCCGACATTAGCCTGCGACAGCCCATCCCCAGGGACAGGTTCAGGTTCAGGTTCAGGTGTTCCTATATATGAACAGTAATCAGGAGTTGCATGTTCAGGATGTTCGTCGACGGCGCACAGAACTAACTCTTCATGATCAGGAGACTTGTGACTTGTGCAGTCTAGCCGAGCTGCAACGCAATGAAAGAGTAATGTTAGTGGGAGATCGGGTAGAAGAAAAGGACATGCGTTCGTGCACCTACCCGGAGCGGCTGGAGGCTGAACGGCAGGAGCAGCCGAACTAGGCGTAACAGCGGCGGCAGAGGAGCAGGAGGAGAAGAAACAGCTCAGCGGCGGCCTCCCGTGTGACATGAGCAGCACCAGCGAGCGCAGGGACGAGCGTGCAGGAACTGCCATCCCCTCTCTCTCTAACTCTAAGATAGCTATGGGGAGAGGACAAGCTAATGATTCGTTGAGATGACTGCCTTCTGGTTCCACGCTTGTACGTCTATTTATATGTTCATAAAATGGCAGGGTTGCTGCGCTTCAGTCAACTACTCTACCGACTACCGCTAGCATACCCAGCTTCATATGAAGGGTTGGAAGAACGAATTAACATGGCCACAAGCGGTGTTTGAAGTTCGAACTAGTAGGAAACAATTTAAGAAGTTCATAAAAGTATTTTGCAAGTTTGATGCAACGCTATATTTCCATAGTCAATTTAGAGGGTTGTGGATCCTATGGCGAGACATGCGTTCATACCATGTTACTATCATCATCATGGAGAATTGAAGGTTATTCTTGAGGCAAGTTGCTCTGCCACTGGCGTATTTTTTTGACAAATCTGATCCCTAAGCGATTTTTTTTTGTCTAGCCACTTGGCAAAACTATTTCGGAATTTGACTCCTAGATTCGGCGCCATCAAGAATGGAGCCAAATTTGTGGAGGTCGGCGCCACTTCGGCACCATTTGGCTTGGCACCGACCTGCTTTGGCACCGTGTTCCATTAGCGCCAATCTGGACAGCTTGGTTCGATTTTTTATGGCACCCAACTTAGGGGTCAGATTTTGAAATAGTTTTCCTAAGAGACCGGAGGAGGTATCTGTCAAAAAAATAGGCCACTGGCCATATCAAGGGGGCGTTGTTTGAGTCATATGTGGATATGTATGGACGACCAGGATAGCACGCCATGGACATGTGCGGGTACCCGTATTTTTCATTCTTGTTCAGGCAAGTTTCTCTGTCTCTAGCCGATCCAATATTGCACTTCAGTCAACTACTCTGTCACTATAGCATACCCGCGTTCAAACTTGTAAAATTAATTTCAGGAGTTTATTAGAGGATTTTGCAAGCTTCCTTGATTTAACGCTATTCTCATGGTCAATTCAGAGGGTGTGGATCCTATGCCAAAACATGTGTTCATACAATGTGCCTATCATCGTCATAGAGAATTTCCATAAGGTTGTTCTTGAGGCACGTGCTATGCCACTTGTCATGTCAACCGGGTGCAGATAGAGCAATGGAGGTTTAATTAGCGACATGTTTCACTATCATTAAAAAAAAGTAAGGACGTCTCACTATATTAGTCCCAAGTCGCAGTCCGGAAACTGAACGGTCAAATCTCTTAGCGCTGGCGTGTTGGCTTCAACAACTACTTGCAATTTACAACTAATTTATGTGGTCAGCAAATGGCTTCAGCGCACACTAGCAGTTCTGATTTTCCAAAGCATGCGTTCATGCCTCTTCCATGTTCCCACCATATGAATCGCCAATCCGTAGTTGAACAGAAAGTCTAATTGTTACATGGTTACCTCCTATTACACTCTATAGTTGAGTATTTAAACATCTTCCGGCGAACGAGATTCCTCGTCTCCACATTGCATAACTGCAAACGACAACAATGGCTCATTTGAGTGTCTTGTTTCCAGGATTTGTCTGGTTTCTGTACCTCTTTAGCTTATTTTTGAACCTACCAATAGCCATCTGCAAGGAAACTGAAAATGATAGGCAAGCTCTCCTTTGTTTCAAGTCCCAGCTATCAGGTTAAGCTCATTTGCCTTTTACTATTTCTTATCAGTTGTGTGCATCCTAGCTATGTTGGGCCAATTGTTAACTCTTTGCTTGTATCATTTTGAAACGTTTGAGTCTAATAGAAATTATCCTTTCTCGGAAAAAAAATCAGATCAAGCGGGAGTTTTAGCTTCATGGAGCAACACTTCATTGGACGTTTGCGGCTGGCATGGCATCACCTGCAGCACATCATCTCCTCGCAGCGTGATTGCGCTGGACCTTGAATCAGAAGGCATCTCAGGCTTCATATCACCTTGCATTGCCAATCTGACCTCGCTTACAAGGCTGCAACTCTCAAACAATAGCTTCCATGACAAAATACCTTCCGAGCTCGGCAGCCTGAGACAGCTCGGCATCCTCAACCTCAGCATGAACACTTTGGAAGGTAACATCCCATCTGAACTCTATGCATGTTCCGAACTTCAAATCCTGGATTTGAGGAGCAACTCTCTCCACGGCGAGATCCCCCCTAACCTAGGCCAACTCAAGAATCTTCAAGAGATTGATCTTAGAAACAATAAGATACAAGGGACCATGCCTTCTTCCTTTGGGAATCTTCCTGAGCTGCGCATACTAGTTCTCGATAGCAACAGGCTTACCGGCAACATACCACCTTCTTTGGGCAGCAGCCGTTCTCTCACATATGTCTCTCTTGGGATGAATGCTCTAACAGGCATCATCCCAGAGTCCCTAGCAAATAGTTCTTCCATACAAGTACTTCGCCTCATGAGCAATAATCTTACCGGAGAACTACCAAAGGCTCTCTTCAACACATCGTCTCTTATTAAAATTTTCCTCCAACAGAACAATCTTGTTGGTTCTTTGTCAATTGTTACTGCCAACTCTCCCCCTATTCAATACCTCGACTTAAGGAATAACCATATTTCAGGGAAAATACCTTCCTCACTAGGGAACCTTTCCTCCCTCGTTGATCTTCGCCTTACAGAGAATGATTTATTTGGGAGCATACCCGAGAGCTTAGGTCATATCCCAACACTACAGGTATTGGCCATGAATGTGAACTACTTATCTGGGACAGTTCCACCATCTCTCTTCAACATGTCATCACTGACATTTCTTGCCTTAGCAAACAACTCTCTTATTGGAAGCTTACCCTCCAACATTGGTTACACACTCCCAAATATCCAGACATTAATCCTCTCAACAAACAAGTTTGATGGTACAATCCCAGCTTCTCTTGCTAAAGCATTCAATCTTCGTATGCTTTACTTGTTTAACAACAGCCTAACTGGGCCCATACCCTTGTTTGGGTCATTGCCAAACTTGGAGAAACTTGCTTTGTCATACAACAAGCTAGACGCAGGAAATTGGGGGTTTATCTCTTCACTCACAAATTGTAGTAGGTTGACTACACTGGTACTGTCTGGGAATAATCTCCAAGGAAAATTGCCAAGTTCTATCGGAAAACTTTCCAATGGGCTTGAATGGTTATTGCTAAGGGAGAACAAAATTTCTGGGTCCATACCACCGGAAATTGGCAATCTTAAAAGCCTCCAAAATCTATACATGGATTACAATCTCATCACTGGTAATATACCACCAACAATTGGGAATTTGTACAACTTGGTCTATCTATCCTTTGCTCAAAACAGACTTTCCGGGAAAATCCCGGATACTATTGGTAATCTAGTTGAGCTAAGATCTCTGAAATTGGATGGGAACAACATTAGTGGTAGTATACCTCCAAGTATAGGACGTTGTAATCACCTCGAAATACTGAATCTTGCACACAACTCACTAGATGGCAAGATACCAAGTAAAATCTTCAAAATTTCTTCGCTTTCTGAAGAGTTGGACTTGTCACACAATTACTTGTCTGGAGGAGTGCCAATGGAAGTAGGCAGTCTCATTAATCTGAAGAAAATTAGCATATCAAATAACAGGTTGTCTGACAGCATCCCAGCTAGTGTTGGCCAGTGTGTGGTTCTGGAATATCTTGAGATGCAATGCAACTTCATTGTCGGAAGTATTCCACAAACTTTTTCCAAGTTACTCAGCATAAAAAAGATTGATATTTCACACAACAGCTTGTCCGGAAAACTTCCCAAGTTCTTCACATCCTTGAAAACCCTGGAAGATCTCAATTTATCCTACAACAATTTTGATGGAACAGTTCCAAGTGGTGGTATTTTTCATAATGCTAGTGCAGTATCAGTTTTAGGAAATGAAGATTTGTGCACTGCTAGCACTCCAATAAAAGGTCTACCTTCTTGTTCCACATCAGTTGGCAGGAAGGTCCTACAGATAGTAATGCCAACTGTTGTTCTTCTTATATTAATTTTGCTATGTGTTGCAATAATTTATTGGAGGAAGCGGACGCAAGTAGTACCACATTTGCAAGAATTCAATGAGCACATAAAGAATATATCATATGAAGACATTGTGAAGGCAACAGATAAGTTTGCATCAGCAAACCTAATCGGATCAGGATCATTTGGAGTTGTTTACAAGGGCAGTTTGATGTGTAAGAAAGATGGAGTTGCCATCAAGGTTTTTAACCTGAACATTTCTGGATCAGATAGGAGCTTTATTGCAGAGTGTGAAGCCCTACGGAATGTCCGTCATCGAAATCTTGTAAGAATCATCACTTCCTGCTCTTCCGTGGATTCTGCGGGAGAAGATTTCAAGGCCCTGGTATTCCCATACATGCCGAATGGGAACCTAGAAACGTGGCTACATCCTAAAGCTCATGAATGTGGTAAAATATTTTTTTTGACATTGAGGCAAAGGATAAAAATTGGTTTGGATGTAGCATTTGCTTTGGATTATCTCCATAACCAATGCGCATCTCCACTAATACACTGCGATTTGAAGCCAAGCAATATTCTTTTGGATCTTGACATGGTTGCCTATGTCACCGACTTTGGCCTATCAAGGTTTCCTACATCAAATGCACATGAAGATAGTTCAACAGATTTTGCGTGCCTAAGAGGATCAGTCGGATACATCCCACCAGGTGAGATTACGCATATTCGCATTATGTTGGTTATGCCTTTTTATCAATTTGTGAAAATACTCGAGAATCTCTCATTTGTGTCGTAAATCTAAATGCAGAATATGGCATGAGCGAAGAGATATCAACCAAGGGTGATGTGTACAGTTTTGGAGTGCTTATGTTAGAAATGATGACAGGGTGTAGTCCAACTAACGAAAAATCCAATAATAGTGCAAGCCTTCATGAATTAGTTGGTAGAGCATTCCCAAATAATATTTATGAGGTGGCTGATCCAACAATGCTGCAAGATGAAAACAATACAACCGAAGTGATGAGGAGCTGTGTCATTCCACTTGTAAGAATTGGCCTCTCCTGCTCCATAACATCTCCCAGAGAGCGGCCTGATATGGGACAAGTTTCCAGAGAGATCCTTAGGATCCTGCATCTGGCCTCACACATGGGTGTGACATGAAGCAAGGATTTGGCAGCATGGTAGGTAGCAAGAGAAGTTCATGTATACTAGAAGGATTGGGCTTGGATGTGATCAGTTGTCGGCATGTTTCCGTGAATAGAGAAGATAGGCCCATATAGAGTTACAGTTTCTAGTTTTCTATAGCAATATACTCATAACGAAATGCAATAGAAACATATAAACCAAAAAAAAAACAGTGTGTGATATGCTTTAATCCCTGCACTACAGTTTACATTCAACTACTCTCATGATAGGCTCGGCATAAGTTCATTCTCATAGCACTGAAATAGCAAATCGTTCTCCCCGAGAGTGATAAATGGAACACTTGGCCAAACCAGATGATTTCATCGCAACACAGTACCATGATGCCACAATCTTTGCATGAACCAATGGACTTACTCATAATGCCTACTGTCCAGAAACTGAACAAGGATTCAGATTTTGTGAAGACTAAGCAATGGATCACAAGTATCACAAGTAAAAGTGAAGCATTCAAATTCAGCCTCGTTACACAAACACTCATGATGCACCGACTACTTGAACTAACAGTTTCAAAAACTTCACTTTCCCTTTAAATAATTTGCAGAAAATGAGCCTAAGCACCATTTCTTCTACATTTATTGTAATTCTACAAACGAAACCTTAGATGCCAAGCACCATTTAATCCAAAGGCTAAAATATAAACCAATTAATTTCCAGTAATACTGCAAAACAAACAAATATAACTTTATTTTGTTGTTTGAGTCGACTCGGTAGGAAGGTTTACTAGTAATGAACAAGAACAAATTACATAAACAGTAAAAATTGTTTGACTATGATATTATAAAGTGATGGTTTCCGTTGTGCAAGACTTCAGTATGCTGCTCCTGGTGTTCTGAGTACGTTCATCTGCATTTTGTAATAAGGTTTAAGCCCAGAGACAGATCTCAGAAGCTAAGAGCATCTCCAGTCGCGTCCCCCAAACCGTCCCCCAAAGAGATTTGGGGTGCGCCGGACAAAAAAACGTTCCCAGCCGCGTCCCCCAAAGCCGCTTTTTGTCCGGCTCGCTCCCATACGGTGTCCCACGCCCTGAGCCCGTCCCCGCCCCACAGGGGACACACCGGGGACGCCGGATGCACCGAAAAGCGAGGCGGGGAGTGGCGCGGCCGACCCGTCAGCGGCACATTGAATTTTAACCTAACCGTCGCCTACCTCACGATGGAAGTTATTGGCGCGCAGCGACGGTGCAGTTCCCGCAGAGGCGCAGCGAAGCGTCTCGTCGCGCCTAGCTCTGTGTGCCGGTGTTAATGAGAGCAACCGCTCCCTCGCCTCCCTTCGGCTATAAAAAAGAGCCGCCTCTCATCATCCCTCTCACAAACAAATCTTAGCGCCTCTCTCCCCAATCTAGTCGCCACCATCTCAAGAGTCGACGCCATGGCTGGTAGAGGAGGAGGCCGAGCTCGCGGCCTTGGTCGTGGCCACGGCAGAGCTGCACGCTCGCCGTCGCCTACGACGATGTCGTCGTCCTCATCGTCTAGGCAGGACGAGGAGGGCCCCGTGCTGTTCGAGTTCATCGTCGTCCTCAAGGGCGACCCACACGACATCCAGAGGGTGCCGGACGACTTCGTCGCCAACGACGAGCGCCCGGGCTCGCTGCATCTGCAGGAGGATGGCTGCCACTGCTGCCGGTGGATCGTCAATGTGATCTACGACGCGCGCGGCAAGATGTACCTCCACATCAGCTGGGAGAAGTTCGCGCGCTACCACCGCCTCGAAGCCGGCTTCGTGCTCGTGTTCTCCTACTTCGGCGACAGGGACATGAGCGTCAAGGTGTTCGACGAGACGCGTTGCCGCCGGAACTACCACGGCGACAGCGCCGAGGAGGACGACGACTGAAGAGTGTTGTTTCTTTGCAGCGAAAAAATGCACAGTCTGGATGTTATTCCTCAGAAGAACCAATAGGGGCACCCTCACCAGTTGGATTTTCCAGTTTGGGTGACTGGGTGTGCCATCGAGTGTTCTTTCTTGGCAGCGAACACACGAAACCTTCGATGCCCGGCCTAGTTAGGTTTAGTTTTTTTGCAATCTTTTATATTTGTGTCAACCATGGTTCAAACTATGTATTAGTTTGTGGAAAACCATGTTCCAAACTATATCTTCATGTAAACCACGTTCCAAATTATGTATTAGTTTATGGAATATTTCTTCTCTTTTTTAAAATAAAAATGCAAAAACATAAAAGAAAAGTATTTCAATGTTTAGGAGCGGTGTTTGGGGGACGCGGCTGGGGAGCGATGTCTCCCAACGCGGCACGAACGAAACACGTCCTCCAAACGCTCGATCCAGCGCCATTTAGGGGACGGTTTAGGGGACACGTATGGAGATGCTCTAAGCCTTTTCTATAAAAGGCCCAAAGTGGTACTGTATGTAGAACAAGGGGCAAGCTCTAGTATGTACAATTAAATAGCTAACTATCTTACTCAAGCACATTTGGAACTTCTGTAAAAAAATAGGAACATTTGGGACTCGATAAGAAGGTTTAGATCAAGGTACGGCTTGAAAAGTTAAGGTGTACAATGGCTTTTAGCAAGAAAAATTAATTTTTCATAATTATAACACTGTTTTTAAACATAGGCATTACGCCCAACTTTAATTTTAACAAAAGCCACCAACGGCTAGAGTTACAAGGTGCTGAGGAGAACAACAATAAAAACCACCGACGTCATAGTTCCGATTTCTGGATATTGTTTCCTAACCAGGGTTTACCCTTTCGTTTTAGGGTTTACTTTTTCCTCCTGCGGCGACAACGTAGGAGTCCACCATATTGGTCTAGATCGAGGATTCCCTTCGATCGACGCCGAATCAAAACCACCAGATCATCTGGGAGTGTTCTGCACCTTGGGAGCTTCGTTTTCCTGGGTCATGGCGGAAAAACCTGGGGAGGAAACATCGGATCCGTTGTCTGATGGAACCGCCGCGGGAGGGATGGATGCACGGGACGATCCAGTCCCGGAATCAGCGGGAAACATTGATGATATGCTCAGCCGCCTGGCGATCACGGCGGAGGAGGAAGAGGAGGTCGATCTCTCGGGATTGATTGAGGAGCACCGCGCAGCTATGAAGTGGGCGGTGATAATCAAGGTTTGTCTGAAAACATCTTTCAGCCATACTGCTTTCTACCAGAAGATGCAGGTAGCCTGGGCAGTAGCACAAGAGGTCTCTTTTAGAGATCTGGATGATTTTACCTTCATAGCGCAGTTCAAGTGTCTTGGAGATTGGAGAACAGCTATGCATGGAGGGCCGTGGCTTTTTAGGCGCAATGCAGTGTTCATTGAAGAGTATGATGGGTTGGTGAATACTGAAACAATTCCTTTAGATTCAATCAGAGTTTGGATCCGTATTATGGGACTGCCCGATCTGGTCCGGAATTCTGCGGTGGCTAGAACATTGGCAGGGAAGATAGGGAAGGTGATTGAGGTGGAGATGGGAACTAATGGTGTTAAATATACAAAATTTGTTAGAGTTTATGTGAGGATCAATCTGAAAAAACCACTACTTAGGTGGGTGACAGGGAATGTCGACCCTGGGAAGAAGGCGCAAAAATTTTGTGTGTTATATGAGAAGATGCCGCGATTTTGTGCTATCTGTGGTGTCATTGGACATGTGGCGGATGAATGTGGTGATGGGTCTCATGACCCGAAGGATTTTCAGTATGGGGATTTCATGATGGTGCCCGAAGAGGATTTTTGGTATCAACCGAAGAAAGAGTACGTGATCCGCCCCCAATCAAGCAACATTAGGGGAAGAGGTGGTAGGGGAAGGGGTGGTAGGACTGGTCCTAGCCAGGAACACCATGAGATGGATGAAGAGCAATGCACTGGCTATTATTGCATCATCGCATGTGGCCAATGTGGTGGAGGCGATTGAAGGGAAGTCTGGTGAAGGGATATCTGTGGGAGAGACCACACCACAGAAAGTACAGGTGCAAAAAAGGCACAAAGCTGGTGGTCAACCCTCTGTTTCGGCGGGCTCCAGTGAGGAGCGCCGCCAGGATTAAATGAAGACATGCGGATACAACTGTCGGGGACTAGGCAATTTTCCGGCAGTTAGATCGCTTTCGGATATCCGAAGGCAACATAGGCCCGATATACTCTTCTTGTCTGAGACCCATCTGGATAAGGAGAGTGGTGATAGGTTGAGAATTAAGTTGGGGTATGCACATATGTTTGTGGTACCGAGCAACGGAAGGGCTGGAGGTTTGATGCTGCTTTGGGATGAGCATGTGAAAATCCAGCTGAAGTACAAACATACAAATTATATTGATGTGTTAGTATCTGGGGAAACACCAGATAAAGATTGGAGACTGACTGGTCTCTATGGAGAATCGGTTTGGCGCCACAAACATCGTACATGGCGCTACCTTCGAGAGTTACGCCAGCAAGCTAACATTCCTTGGCTGGTGTTGGGTGATATGAACGAGATCATGTCGGAATCGGAGAAGGAGGGGGGTGCACCTCGTCCCCTTTCATACATGCAAGCTTTTCGGGACTGCCTCTTTGACTGTGGGTTAGAGGACCTGGGCTATATTGGTTATAAGTTTACTTGGAAGCGTGGACAAGTTCGAGAAAGGCTGGATAGGGCAGTGAGTAATGGAGGCTGGGCAAGCTTATTCCCTCTTACGGGAGTTCACAATTTGACGTCGTCAGGATCAGACCATAGACCTATTTTGGTTGATACTGAGACTTATGCGGTGAAGACTAGGTCTAAGGGCCGCCGACGGTTTGAGGGTCGGTGGTTAAAGGAGGAGAAGGTAAATGATATTGTTTCAAATGCATGGGTGCACTCTCCACCAAATGCACCTGTAATGGCGAAACTAGCTACTGTCCATTCGGAACTACACGAATGGGACAGGAAAGTACTTAAAGCTCCGCAGAAGAAGGTTAAAGATCTGACCAAGGAGTTGGATCAGTTGGTTAATGGGCCGATGGATGAGGATACGACCCAGAGACAGAAAGAAATTACCAGGCAAATTGAGGTGGCACTCGAACAGGAGGAAGTGCACTATATGCAACGTAGCCGTGCAAATTGGCTCATGCATGGAGATAGGAATACGACGTTTTTTCATAACTATGTAAAGAAACGTCGGAAACGTAATACCATCCTTAAGCTGAAGGATGGGGACGGTAATTGGATTGAGGGCAATGAGGAGATCAGACCCTTGATACATGGATATTTCTCGACTTTGTTCACATCGGAAGTGCAACAAACCAATGAAGAATTACTTGCTAGAGTTTTTCCCCGGGTCACACCGGCAATGAATACTGCTCTGTTAAAACCTTTTACAGAGGAGGAAGTAAAGGAAGCCATGTTCAGTATTGGTGACTACAAAGCACCGGGCACAGATGGACTACACGCTGTGTTTTATAAGAAGTTCTGGTCAGTGGTAGGAGATGAGGTTACTAAGGAGGTTTTACAAGTGCTCAATGATGGAGTTATTCCCAGGGAGTGGAATGAAACGGCGATAGTTTTAATTCCTAAGGTTGAAAGCCCGGAGTTGATTACACAATTCAGGCTGATCAGCCTATGCAATGTTATATACAAGGTGGTTTCTAAAGTGTTATCGAAAAGGCTGAAAGGTATCCTGCCGGAGATAATCTCGATTACACAAAGTGCCTTTGTACCAGGACGTTTAATTACAGACAATGTCCTGGTGGCGTATGAGAGTTTCCACACAATCAAAAATAAGAGACAAGGAAAGAGAGGGCTCTGTGCGGTGAAGTTAGATATGCACAAAACATATGATCGTGTGGAGTGGAGTTTCCTCCGCGATATGATGATAAGATTGGGTTTTGATCAGGCGTGGGTCAATCTTATCATGTCCTGTGTTACTTCTGTCAATTACAGAGTTTGGTTTAATTCTGACGAGACTGAGGCTTTTGTACCTACGAGGGGAATTAGACAGGGAGACCCGCTGTCGCCGTACTTGTTCTTGATCTGTGCGGAGGGTTTGTCAAGCCTTCTAGCGTATGAGGAGATGATTGGTGGTATTCAAGGGATTAAAGTGTGCAGGGAGGCACCGTCGGTTTCACACCTTCTTTTTGCTGACGATTCTTTGATCCTGATGTCTGCTGATATGTCCAACGCCACGGCTCTCCGAAATGCGCTAGATATGTATTGTGCAAGCTCTGGACAGCTTGTAAGCGAAGCAAAATCAAGCATCTTTTTTAGCCCGAATACAAATGCTTTGGTTCGGGAGGAGGTTTGTGTACAATTAAATATTCTGGTAGAATCATTATCAGACAAATACCTTGGATTACCAACGCTTGTTGGGATGGATCGAAGTGACTGTTCCAGCACTTGGTGGAGCGTGTATGCAAACTGATTTCTGGATGGAATGAGAAATTACTCTCTATGGGAGGGAAGGAGATACTCATAAAGGCAATTGCCCAAGCCATTTCGGCCTATGCAATGTCAGTGTTTAATATTCCAAAACAGATTTGCAAGGCTATATGTAATGCAATTGCGCGATTTTGGTGGGGAAGTACAGACACCCAACGCAAGTTACATTGGATGGCATGGTGGAAAATGTGTATTCCCAAGAGTGAAGGGGGAATGGGTTTCCGGGACCTTCACTGTTTCAACCAAGCAATGTTAGCAAAGCAGTGTTGGCGGTTGTTGAGTGTGCCTGATTCCTTATGTGCACAGGTGCTCCGCGCAAAATATTACCCGGATGGTGATTTGATTAATGCAAGATTGAAGAAGGGTTCTTCTTTTACGTGGCAGAGTATTATGGCTGGGCTGAAAACCTTCAGAAGAGGTTGTATTTGGCGTCCAGGATCTGGTAGTACAATCAACATTTGGACTGATCATTGGGTGCCGTCGAGCCCGTCACGCCAGGTGATAACACCAAGAGGGAATTGCGTCCTATCTCGTGTTGAAGAATTGATTGATCCAATAACAGGTAGATGGGATGAAGGTTTGATAAGTGAGATTTTTAGTGAAGCAGATGTGACTCGGATCCTACGGATACCGTTGCCAGACTTTGGACAATCTGATTTTATTGCATGGCACTTGAATAAGACAAGTTGTTTCTCTGTTAAGTCGGCTTACCACACGGAATGGCGAGCTGAATTCCGTCGGAGGGTGCAACGATCTGATACATCAGATAGATCGTCACCACATGAAGTTTGGAAGAAGATCTGGAGAGCCAAAGTATCCCGTAAAGTCCAGATCTTCATATGGAGAGCCTTGCATGGAATCGTTCCTTGCTTTTGTGCGTTGGCCAATCGACATATTGGTTCTGCTGTTAATTGCCCGGTTTGCATGACTGAAGCTGAAGACATACGGCACATGTTATTCGGATGCCCAAGGGCAATGGAAATCTGGGAGGGTTTAGGCCTCAGTGATTTTATTACAGCCTGTAGTAGGTTGGATCGATCAGGGTCTATGGTGTTGGAAGAACTTCTATGCTCATCAACGCCAGGAGGTATACCACACAATATTGAGTTCTTTGCTGAAACTACTATGATCACATGCTGGTATCTATGGTGGTCTCGGAGACAGATTAAAAACAAAGAACCAGTGCCTTCACCGGGAAGATCTATTATGAATATCCATGGAATCATAGCTAACAGTGTTAAAGTTAGAGGATCTGGGAACATTGTCCGGAGAGGAAGGTGGACAAGACCAGCGGCTGGGGTTTATAAACTCAATGTCGATGCTGCGTTTGATATTAATTCTGGCCGTGGTGCCTCTGGAGCTATCATCAGAGACACGGGCGGAAATTTTGTAGCGGGCTGTTGTGATTTTACTGACCATGCTATTGATGCTATGGATATGGAAGCAGTGGCGCTCTTGGCGGGATTGAAGCTAGCCGAGCAGTTTGGTGCCCAATCTCTGTTGGTGGAATCTGACTCAATGGAAGTGGTGAATGTTGTTCATAGTCCATCAGAGTTTAGAGGAACTAGTGCGGTGGTGATCGACGATTGCCGGCATCTCCTTACGATGCTAGGCATGGCAACATTAAAACATTGTTCGAGAGAAGCGAATGGTGCCGCTCATGCGATTGCTCGCCACGGATCTTCTGATAGTATTAGGCGTTTTTGGTTTGATGAACCTCCTGTTTTTATCATTCCTATTCTTGTAGAAGACCGTGTGAATATTGATTAATAAAGTTGCCTGAAGTTCAAAAAAAAAAAACCACCAACGTCAGAAGGCAAGAAGATATAAAAAGATATGCAGCCTACAAGCCTAGGTCTTCAGACGCCGAAAAATTCGCTGATCAAGGTAGAGGAAGCGTAGTAGAGGAGGAGAACATCACACCATCGAAAGAGAACTAGATGGACCTAGCGCGCTTTGCTGCGCCGTTTTTTCTACTATCATGCAATCTTCTTTACCTTTTGTTCAGAGAGTTGAATAGCTAACCTGCTTATTGGTGACAACCCCAACTCATAAAACTTAAAGAGGTGGGTTTTTCTATTCTAAATGAGAATAGTATAGTCAGTTTTATGGACAAATGCTTCTTCAGAAGATCACAATATCACATTGAGACTATTCACACGGTGATCACCTAGAGACAAAGGGAGAGGAGGTCCATGTCCGGCGTAGACTAAAAAAAAGTTTAGACCGTAGGCAGTCGACATCAGCTGCTAGGAGTGAAATAATCTAGCAGAACACGTCGATGTTAAATTTTTTTGAGAACCCATAGAAGATCTGTGCGTCATTTCATAAAGAAGAAGAGAAACATAATCGAGCACAAGTCCAAGAGGACTACGCGACCACCCAGCCAGCACCGGGAGGTGAGGGAACCACACGGATAAACATGGTCGATGTCATTTTTGGCTGCTTATGAGACTTTTCTTGGCCCTTGTCTACGGCGTCTAAACTATTCAAACATATTAATACATAAAAATGGAGATGTAAACACCAGATTTTATCAAGAGGGATAAAGCACAATGAAATTCATAGGAAAATCATTTATTTTAGCTAATAAAGTTTGTAAAGTATGAGCATACAATTGCAATCACCGGTTCACCACTGATCAATATGCAACAAGGTGCCCATAAGACACATAAAATTGCACTCAACTCAGAAAATTCATTAGTCACAAGATTAACATCAACATGAGGCTACAATGCTAGAGCCGCGTGCCATCGAGGTAAACTCATAGTATGCTCTTGTCATATCTAGGGATGCTTCTCCTAGACAAAGGTATGTGTGCTGGCGCTACGCATCAATGGCTTGTGTCAGCTTATTTCCAAGTGCAAAGGCAAAGATGGGATGGGAAGACTTCGCCAATCTGCATGTTCTTGCTCTTGATGGTGCCCGCAAACTGGTAGCTGTTGGGAAATTCCTAGACACGTGCATAAGTTCAACTCAGATTGAGTACCATCCTTAGCAATATCCTAAACATGCTTAAGAGCATTTGTATGCATGTGGGGACAGACCTAAACATCTTAGCTCACATGAGACCGCGCGCATTCACCTATCATGATTATCATGTCCCTGTTAGGGTAGAAGCACATGTCAACCTTGCCCGGTTGGCAGGAACTGTCAAAAATGTGGGAAAATTGCCCTCCCAAACCAACCTCCCGTAAAGCCATTTCCACTGGTTGTGCCTTTAAGCGGCAGGCAAACACCAAGGTATCAGGCCACCATTTTCCAAGAAGATAGCCTAACATAGACACACATTTCTGGAATTGAAATCTCACTGACAATATGAATGCATAGAGTGGGATTAATATAAACATGGTGAATGCAACTGCAGAGTACATGGTCATAATGTTACCTTCTCATCTAGTAGGATATATCTTAGCTGCCGACCGAAAACAGAGGCCCGTGGAGCAAGCTCAGCCGATTAGCCCCATGTTGAGCTTGTTTGCCACAGCTGATCTGTAAATTGTAATCAAATGGGCATATCGGTGATCTAGCTAATTCTTCATAAATAACGCACCAACGGCTTTTAAAACATAGCATTCAAAAAGTTATTCAACTCACACTTCCAAGGGTCTAACTACTTTTAATAGTCTCCGGCGACAAACAACATGTTGGCAACATATGAACAAACTCTTATTTATCTCTGATAGCTATATTATTCAAGAATTAAATCCACAAACTTGCTGACAAAACATATAGAGAACAGGAAATAGCTACAGGTTTCCAGCGTCGGAAAAAATAACTCCTTAAATAGCTATATGCCTCATGTCTTATCATTTTTTAAAGATCATGTAGAAATATGTATGTGTCAATAATATCCTGAAGGAGCACTTAGCTTCAACAGGCCGAAGCACTTGATCAGCCAGCCCTACCACTGTAGGCAGCAGGGCGACCTGCATAGGCGGGCATGACACCCCCTTCCGTTGGGCTCTGCGACTGCTAGCTATCAATACCTCCTTCACTCAAAAAAATGCAAAATTCGCATAACTCAGGACCATATGTAATATTGTCAGATGCATGTGGGCTGCATAAAAAGTGTACTCTGAAGTGCATTTAGAGCATCCACAATGCAAATTGGCAACACTTAACTTTTAATATTCAGATGAACTAACAAAATGTAAACATTTAATTCATAGGAATTGTTCCAACTATTATTATAATGAAACTGGAAGTATTCTCCATGTAACAGAGAAATTTTACCAGACATACTCGCAGAATCAAATGAATAATTGTAGATACAAATAGATAGACGTGTTTTGTCAAGCATGTCATATATTTTACATAGTGAAATGGACTAAGCAGATAGGTAAGATTACAAAGAAATCACACTTTTTCATCATCTCAGCACTGGTTATATGATGTAACACGCATGGAACCAAGAGCATACTGAAATACTACCGAGGAAACACTTCAAAATATAGCTTAATTAGCCATCCCTTTTGCACCCCCAACACTAATTAGTGGAACCCAGGGTATCTGCTACTTTTTTTGCAAATTCCAGAGAACAAAGAAAATGGAATCACCGGAAAATGCAGGTTACAAATTTTGTACTCTTTTAAAAAATCTGCACATTAGCAAGACCACCTTCCCTGTGATAGTTGTTAATGTCTCCAGAAATAAGACATGGTTTTAGTTCAATTTACCAATATTTATGAAGACTCCGTCAAGTTCTTTAAATACATGATGCAATCAGTTCACCTAAGCTTTGGCACATCCTATGTCACCTTAAGTAAAAAACAAAGGCTACTCAAGCAACAAACAGAGATATCTGCAAAAATCAAGTAACACTGAATCAGAATCTTCCAATTGACTGAATAACATGACTACCAATTAATTGGTCTCAAACGATGTACAAACCTATCTTGCTAATGTTATCAGAATGGATCGATCTTATCAAACCACATTGAGTATGAACTGAATTATTAAGTAACAGCTACCATGATTTTCAAGTTCAACTGAACTCGCTGACTTGGAAGTCCAGAGCAGGCACATGAACTGAACGATGAACATGAGAAATAAATGTCCGCAATTTCTCTCTATAATTACTTTCCAGTGAATCAGAAAAGGCATCCAACTAAGTGAGAACGAAATCAAACTCACCTCTTGTAGCTGCAATCGGCTGATCAGTGGCCCTCTGAGCAGGGACTAATCAGTTAACTGGCCAATTTTTAACAGGGCTTTTAGGTTATGATTTCTTCAAGGTAGCTCTTATTAAATAATAAAGCATATGATAACTAACTATACAGCACATTAGGTAATTCTTGAGTTATACTGTATCATAAGCAAATGATTGATTTAACACCCTGGCGAATGAAAGTGCAGCATGCCAAAATATCCTTGGATGATATAGCGAGACTGATGCTTGGCATCAAAACATCTGATGTGGACCCTCCGTCAATCACGCCAGTTTGCACGCACAATCCATTCAAAAGAACACATTCAGATCTATTTATTCAACAGCTTGTTCGAGCTACACCATATAATTACCAAAAAAAAAAAACAAAGATGGGGAAGGCAGACCATACCTCCACGCTCCAGCAGGTGCGACCTGGAGACTGGAGTAGGGGCAGATCGGAGAGGGGGCGACCACCAGCAGCTCGTGGAAGAACCTGGCCTACAGATCCGGCGGTCGTTCAGGAGATCAGGTCGAAGGCAGCTCGGACCTTCAAAGGGGGTCAGGACCCAAGACTGGCCGTGGCGCCCGCGACCTCCATGGCGGCCCTGCCGTGCTCACTGGCGACCCGGAAGCCAGCAGGTGGGATCAAGGGCCGGTGGGGATTATGGGGAAGGAAAGGCCGACGACCCGGTGGCGGAGAGGCACACGCGAGGAGGACAGCGCCTCCAGAATCCATGAGGGGGAGATATCCTCCATCCGACGAAGCAACAGACAGAAGTCCCCACTCACACCTGCTACAGCGCCAACACGAACAAATTTCAGTCCACGCAGAAACAATCACCGACGAACAAAACGCGTGCCCAAAACACCAGCCCACCCGAAACAAGCTCGTCCGGCGAGAGAGACCAAGACGATCACATGCCGAGAAGCACCGCCACCGAAAGAAGAGGAAGATAAACTGGCTAGTCAAAGCGGCAGCCAACCGACCCCGTAACACTCCCCCGGCGAGACACGTGTAGAGGAAAAAAAAAGAAGCCAGACGGCACCGCGCACAGACACGCGCAACGGAAACGGCTCAACCAAGCAGTTCCACCCGAAAAAATGAACCCCACGACAGCGACTTGCCAATCCTGGGAGCTTAGAGCTCTTAGGGATACCATCATCTGCTTCAAACACGGAGGAACTTCATCGCGCTACAACCCGTCCATCACCAAAGAGGGCCACTACCCTCTCACCAGGTTCGAGGCCGCTGTAATGGAACGCTCACCCTAGAGCTGAAATTGCAACCGATGGCCGGACAACCAAAGAAGAAGAGATTCTGAGCACACACCCCTCCCCCCCCCCCCACGAACGCACCTCCAGCAGCTGCAACTCCGCCACGACGAAGCCGGCCCCGAACAGATCCGCGCGGCCTGAGAAGCCCACGCCCTAAATCAGCGCTGAGGCATGGATTATGGCTGCATATCGACCCCCTGGTCAGATCTGGCCGCGGACTGACCCTAGGTCAGATTCGACGGCGTACCGGCGCTTTCGAGCCCAAGCCAGCGAGACCATCTTGCGTCGCCGGCGAAGGAGCAGCAGCAGCACCTCCATCCATAGTCCAGGACCTCCAGCGCCGCCACGAGACGCAGAACGGGACTTGCCAGAGTTGGGGCAGAATGGGCGGCGAGGGAGAGCGTAGGTGGGAGAGGCGGCGCTAGAGGAACCCTAATCGCACCCCGAGTCGCCCAAGCGAAGACCTTAGAGCATCTCCACTCGCGTCCCCCAAATGAGCCGCGGACAAGAAAAGGGGAAAAAAGTCGTCCAGCCAGCGTCCCCAAAGTCTATTAGCGCTCATTTGTAGTTGAGCGTCCCCGGTAGAGACTCTATGCATAGAATCTCTACCGGGGACGCCGGACACAAAATGAGGCGTCAACATGCATGCATGCAGCCCCTAGTTCCCACATGCTAGTCTCTTTTCCCACACTTTCTCTCACCTACTTTTCCCACATGGGGTGGTCCCCTCTATTAAAATGCATGCATCCGGACGCTGTTTGAGGGACGCGGCTGGGAAGGGTCTCTTTTTTGTACAGATTTTTGGTCACTTTTTGTCCGGCGCGGTCCCAAACGTGCCCCAAATCATTTGTGCGGACGCTTTTTGAGGGACGCGACTGGAGATGCTCTTAGACCATCTCTAACAGAGCCCGTAAAAGACCCAAAACCGAAAAATAACCGCCACTTTACGGGTTAGGGCCAAAAAAGGACGCCGAGCGAAAATTTAAAAAAAAAGTTCGGGCGTTCGGTTCGCTCCGTCGGCCCCTCGAGCTGCGTTCGGTTCGCTCTGTCGGCCTGTATTTGTAGGGGCCGACGGAGCGAACCGAACGCAGCCCAAACACAATCCCTAATTTGCGCGCGAGGGAACTTTCAGCTCCTCCCAACCGCCGCCGCCGCCGATCTGTGCGCCCTCACCTTCCTCTGCGCCGCCACCCTCCGATTTGGCTCCGATGAGTCTCGAATCGACCCCGCCGGCCGTCGTTGGTACGTCGCAGGCGCCGCCACCTTCTCCCGTGGTCGCCGCAGCTTCCGCCGCTCCTCCAACCACCCCGGTGATCCCTGCCATCCCTGCGACCCCAGCGGAGGAAGCAACGTCGGTGTCGGCGACGAGCGGGGTGAAGCGGCGGCGCGTTCGCCATCCTGTCGATCGGACCTACCGATCCCTCCAAGATCGTTGGGACGCGATCAAACCGGCGTGTAGCCGGTGGGCAGCAGCAATGGACCAAGTGGTGTCCAATCCTCCAAGCGGCGCAACTGTCGATGAATATGTGAGTGCATATTTGGTAAAGCTAATTGTAGTTTAGCTTGGATGACATATTGACGATTTGTTGGTTCCTTTTGCATATGTAGGATCGCATTGCTGATGCTAGGTACAGAGACATGTCCGGCAGCAAGGGCAAGAGCTTCACCATGCGTCATTGCTTTGATGTGCTCCAGCACCTCCCCAAGTGGAAATTGAGGATGAAGAAGTCGCACCGAAGAAGGCTGCAATGGTTGCGCTCGATGACACCGAGGACGAGAAGGATGGTAGGAACGCCGACAAGCCGGAGGGGAACAAGAAGGCGAAGGAAAGGCTAAGGCTCGAGGGGGAGGCTGCATTGTTGAGGGACAAGTTTGATCAAATGATGAAGTTCAAGGAGGTGATAGCGACCAAGACTTTGGAGACCAAGCGTGTCATCATCGAGACAAAGAAGGAGGTGAGCCTTGCAAAGCTTGAAGCCATCCGAGAGGAAGCAAGGAGCAAAACCAAGTTGGAGGAGATGAGGATCAATGTCAAGAAGGACAAAGCAACGAAGCAACTTTTGGCCGAAGAGAGGGAGATCATGATGATGAACACTAAGGACATGAATGAGATTTAACTGGATTGGTGGAAGGAGGCCACGGCGGAGATCACAACAAGATGAAGAGCAGCTCGTGAAGAGGCAACTGGTGCAACCGATGTGACTCCAGGAGGTGGTGGCGATGGTGCTGACGGCGGGCCAACCTCGGTTTGATGCCGGCGGTGAGAGGAGAGGGGAACTATGAACTGTGTCATTTGATTCTGTCATTTGATGTCTGTACTGTGAACTATGCATGAATTGTTTGCATTTTATTGTGATGTTTCTTCGATCATATGCTAAAATAATTTCGTAAACCCTGTTTTACAGTTTTTGTTTACGGGCTCTGTTTTGCGCCATTCATTTTACGACCCGAATATGCGAGTTCGGTGAACTGAACTCGCCTTTTTCGGTTCGACTTTTTACGGGCTTAGAGCATCTCTAACAGAGCCCGTAAAAACTCGAACTGAAAACTCGGAGTTCAGTTCACCGAACTCGTGTTTACGGGTTGAAAAATCGCTGGCGCAGAACAAACCCCGTAAAGGAAACTGTAAAATAGAATATTCCCCAAATATGCTATTAAGGCCCACTCGTCAGCTATTTTTTTCTTTTTTCCCTATTTTCCTTCTTCTTCCCCAAGCTCCTCCCAAGCTGTCCTGGCCGGCCCCGTCGCCCCTGCCCTGCGCTGCCCCGCGCCACCGCTCGCCCGCCTGGCTCCGCGCCGCCCTGCGCCGCCGCTCGCCCGCCTAGCTCCGCCCCGAACCGCGCCCGCACGGCCCCGCCCGGCTCCGCGCCCGCCCGGCCCGCGCCGCCGTGTGCCCGCATGGCACCGCGCCGCCGCGCGCCCTCCCAGCCCCGCGCCGTCGCGCTCCCGCCCGACCCTGCACCGTCGCGCGCCCGCCTGGCCCTGACCCGCACCGCCGTGCCCTTCCGGCGCCACCCATGCCATGGCCGCTCGAGCCCCGCCAGGGCAGTCTGTCGTCGCGCGCGCGGCCACCGATTCCGGCGACCAGCAGCCAATTCCAGCGAGGATGTGCTTCTCTCCGGCGCCTATAGTTCATCTCCGGCGGAAACTAGTCGAAATTTGGAGGAATTTGGTGAATTTGATAGTGCCCTGGCGGGCGGAAGGACGACAATGAAGAGCAACTGCCATGAACTTTCAGCGCGCGTAAACGTTCGGTTTCGCTTCGGTTCGGCATTTCGCCCCTACAAATAGGGGTCGAGTTTGGTTTTTTCAGTTCAGACTGAACTTTTTTGTTTTGCCTCGTTTTCAGGCTATGATCTGCGCCATTTTTCTCATCGAACCTGTAAACTGGCGGTTATTTTTCGGTTTTGATCTGTTTTCAGGCTCTGTTAGAGATGCTCTTAGAGATGCTCTTAGACGCGGGGGCGTGCGAAACCAAACCATTGTAACACTGTTGACTTCCATTTGGTAATCTTATTACCAATGCAACGTTCTTGGACCAGAAATCTTACTTGCATGAAATGAAATGAAAGCTAACTTTGCAATGCTAAAAATAGAGGATAAAGCTAACTTCTGTTGATGATTCATCTATGGGATTTCGTATCTGAATCCGGTGCAGTCGCGAGTACAGAAGTACAATGCATATATGGGCATAAAACATGTTACCATTATTCCTCAGATGTAGCAGCTCTGCAAGAATCGGTTGCGAGATGACGCACCCAAGGATAATCTCTGAAGTCTGAAGAGGAATAGAAATCACCCGCCCACCAGATTATAGAGTTAGGAACTGCGTCGTCAAGAACAATTACCAGAGTCAGAATATTAAATGTGGCATTGAACTAAAAGAGAAGGTAGTCAGCAGTCGCAGTTGACACCACCTCAACTATTGGATGCATCTCAGAAGCAAAGCAAGCACGCATGAACAATAGAGCAAAGACGGGGGAAAGAAAAGCATGATATACCTGACGGTAGAACGGTTTGCCTACTGATAATGAGGCGACAATGGAAAAGGGGTCATTGCAGGTCTGCAGGCCGTGTTGCCACTGGGTCAAGCACCGCCGAGAGGTGTCAAGAGCTGGGAGCCGGATGAGCGTCCCCATGGAGGTGGTCCAGATTTGCGATGAATCGTCGCCAAGGCGGTTCCGACCAGGGCGATCTCCCCCCCCGAACAGCATCCGGACGGCGTAAATCGGCCCAGTCGCGCCCCCCCGGTTCCTCGTTTTCGTCCGGATTTGGCCCTTCATCCATCTGGCGAGCCCACGCCATCCCCGGCCCCCCGGGGCGCGCTCGGGGACTCCGGACGAAAGATTTTGGCGCGAAACATCGTGTGGACCCGCGTAGTCGGCGACAGGAAAACCAAATCCTGTCGATTTTCCCTCCAATTTGCTTGCATATCCCCATTCCCTCCAATTTGCTTGCATATCCCCATTCTCTCCCGCCGAATTTGGCCATTCTCCTCGTCTTCCGAGCTCCAGTTCCCGGCGGCGTCTTCTCGTCCACCACCACTCTCCTCCTCGTCCACCACAATGCCGCCGAAGGCGCCGGCAAGGAAGCCGCGGGCGAAGAAAACGAAGCCGCCGGGCATGTCGAACGCCGAGTGGGCGGCGGACGAGAGACGGCGCGACGTGGAAACAAGCGGCAGGGCGGAGAGGGTGAAAAGAGCCGCCGCGAAGAGGGCGGCGGCGGCCCAGGACGAACAAGCGAGGATGATCATCATGGCCATGAGCGGCGGCGGCGGCGGCATGTTCCCCGGCCAATGGCCGACGCAAGGTACAACCAGTTCCCCGTCGTCCTTCTCCCCTTCGCTGTACTCGCCATCGCCGACTGCCGTGTTCCAAGAGGGCGCCTACGTCCAACCGTCCAGGTCCACGACGTCGCCGCCCGAGCTTGACGTCGGCGACGGCGGCCTGTTCGAGGGCACCTCGCCGGCCCTGCGACGAGGGCCGCTCCCGTTCGGTGCGATGGCGGCGCCGAACGAAGAGGAGATCCACGAGATGATCACCTCCGGCTCCATGGCCGCCGCTGCGATCCCGGGGTTCTTCATGGCCGCCGTCGCTGCGTGCCCGGGGTTCTTCACGCAAGAGGAGACGAGGGCGACGGTGATGGCGTGTATTTCACACGTTCGTTGGGAACCCCAAGAGGAAGGTATGATGCGCACAGCAGCAAGTTTTCCCTCAGAAAGAAACCAAGGTTTATCGAACCAGGAGGAGCCAAGAAGCACGTTGAAGGTTGATGGTGGCGGGATGTAGTGCGGCGCAACACCAGGGATTCCGGCGCCAACGTGGAACCTGCACAACACAACCAAAGTACTTTGCCCCAACGAAACGAGTGAGGTTGTCAATCTCACCGGCTTGCCGTAACAAAGGATTAACCGTATTGTGTGGAAGATGATTGTTTGCAGAGAAAACAAGTAAAAACAAGTATTGCAACAGATTTGTATTTCAGTATTAAAAGAATGGACCGGGGTCCACAGTTCACTAGAGGTGTCTCTCCCATAAGATAAAAGCATGTTGGGTGAACAAATTACAGTCGGGCAATTGACAAATAGAGAGGGCATAACAATGCACATACATGTCATGATAAGTACAAGTGAGATTTAATTGGGCATTACGACAAAGTACATAGACCGCCATCCAACCGCATCTATGCCTAAAAAGTCCACCTTCAGGTTATCGTCCGAACCCCTTCCAGTATTAAGTTGCAAAGCAACAGACAATTGCATTAAGTATGGTGCGTAATGTAATCAATAACTACATCCTCGGACATAGCATCAATGTTTTATCCCTAGTGGCAACAAGCACAACACAACCTTAGAACTTTCTCGTCACCTGTCCCAGGTGTCAATGCATGCATGAACCCACTATCGAGCATAAATACTCCCTCTTGGAGTTACTAGCATCAACTTGGCCAGAGCCTCTACTAATAACGGAGAGCATGCAAGATCATTGATACGTCTCCAACGAATCGATAATTTCTTGTGTTCCATGCCACATTATTGATGTTATCTACATGTTTTATGCACACTTTATGTCATATTCGTGCATTTTCTGGAACTAACCTATTAACAAGATGCCGAAGTGCCGCTTGTCGTTTTCTCGCTGTTTTTGGTTTCAGAAATCCTAGTAAGGAAATATTCTCGGAATTGGACGAAATCAAAGCCCGGGGGCCTATTTTTCCACGAAGCTTCCGGAAGTCCGAAGGAGAGACGAAGAGGGGCGACGAGGGGGCCACACCCTAGGGCGGCGCGGCCCCCCTTGGCCGCGCGGCCCCGTGGTGTGGGGCCCCCGTGCCGCCTCTTGACCTGCCCTTCCGCCTACAAATAGCCTCCGTGACGAAACCCCCAGCACCGAGAACCACGATACGGAAAACCTTCCGGAGACACCGCCGCCGCCGATCCCATCTCGGGGGATCCAGAGATCGCCTCCGGCACCTCGCCGGAGAGGGGAATCATCTCCCGGAGGACTCTACGCCGCCATGGTCGCCTCCGGTGTGATGTGTGAGTAGTCTACCCCTGGACTATGGGTCCATAGCAAGTAGCTAGATGGTTGTCTTCTCCCCATTGTGCTATCATTGTCGGATCTTGTGAGCTGCCTATCATGATCAAGATCATCTATATGTAATTCTATATGTTGCGTTTGTTGGGATCCGATGAATAGAGAATACTTGTTATGTTGATTATCAAAGTTATGCTTATGTGTTGTTTATGATCTTGCATGCTCTCCGTTACTAGTAGATGCTCTGGCCAAGTAGATGCTTGTAACTCCAAGAGGGAGTACTTATGCTCGATAGTGGGTTCATGCCCGCATTGACACTGGGACAGTGACGAAAAGTTCTAAGGTTGTGTTGTGCTCGTTGCCACTAGGGATAAAACATTGATGCTATGTCTAAGGATGTAGTTGTTGATTACATTACGCACCATACTTAATGTAATTGTCTCGTTGCTTGCAACTTAATACTCGGAGGGGGTTCGGATGATAACCTGAAGGTGGACTTTTTAGGCATAGATGCAGCTTGGATGGCGGTCTATGTACTTTGTCGTAATGCCCAATTAAATCTCACTATACTCATCATGATATGTATGTGCATTGTCATGCTCTCTTTATTTGTCAATTGCCCAACCGTAATTTGTTCACCCAACATGCTGTTCGTCTTATGGGAGAGACACCTCTAGTGAACTCGTGGACCCCGGTCCAATTCTCTTTACTGAAATACAATCTACTCGCAATACTTGTTCTACTCGTTTTCTGCAAACAATCATCTTCCACACAATACGGTTAATCCTTTGTTACAGCAAGCCGGTGAGATTGACAACCTCACTCGTTTCGTTGGGGCAAAGTAGTTTGGTTGTGTTGTGCAGGTTCCACGTTGGCGCCGGAATCCCCGGTGTTGCGCCGCACTACATCCCGCCGCCATCAACCTTCAACGTGCTTCTTGGCTCCTCCTGGTTCGATAAACCTTGGTTTCTTTCTCGAGGGAAAACTTGCTGCCGTGCGCATCATACCTTCCTCTTGGGGTTGCCCAACGAACGTGTGAAATACACGCCATCAAGCTCTTTTTCCGGCGCCGTTGCCGGGAACCGAAGAAAAGGTACACCACAAAGATTTCTAACTCCCACGTCAACTACGCGCCGACAACTCTTTTTCCGGCGCCGTTGTCGGGAGATCAAGACACGCTGCAAGGGGAGTCTCCACTTCTCAATCTCTTTAATTTGTTTTTGTCTTGCTTTATTTTATTTACTACTTTGTTTGCTGCACTAAATCAAAATACAAAAAAATTAGTTGCTAGTTTTACTTTATTTGCTATCTTGTTTGCTATATCGAAAACACAAAAAAATTAGTTTACTTGCATTTACTTATTTCATCATGTTTCCTTTTAATTTTACCACAAAAGACATACCGGTAGGACGTGGGTCTATAGTTGGGAGAAATAATATAGAAGAATTTTTCAACCACGTTAGTACCACTGAAAATTTTGAAGATAGACACTTGGTAGACCTTGCGCCTACTTATGAAATTGCTGCTGCGCATTTAGTTCACCTGTTGGAAACTAAATTTGTTAATCTTAATCCTATAATCCAACACATGTTTTTCACACTTGGCGATATGGAAGAGGGGGAAAAGAAACATTTTGTATTAGAAACCCTTCTTAGAGAATTTGGTGGTCTAGCAAGAGAAGCTAGAAAGGTGTTTGCTAAATTTAATATGCTTGGTTCTCCTACTAATTTTGTTAGTCTCCTTGAAAAGATGGATATGGATAGAATAAGATACACTAATAATATTGATGATGGAGGGGAGACCAAAGCACCAATACCATGTAAGCTCCTAGCTATGAATGATGCGCTAGAAAATAACTATGCTTGGCTTGTTCCTGAAAATTTGTTTGATGAGAGTAGCACGCCTAAGACTAATGAAAAGGGAGATGCTAAAACTTATGTATCTAATATAATATGCCTGGTTGAGAAAAGCCCACACCCCGCTGTAGAAGTACCACCCTTCGATAATACTTGATACACACTTTCTGCGCCTAGCTGAAAGGCGTTAAAGAAAAGCGCTTATGGGAGACAACCCATGTTTTTACCTACAGTACTTTGTTTTTATTTTGTGTCTTGGAAGTTGTTTACTACTGTAGCAACCTCTCCTTATCTTAGTTTTGTGTTTTGTTGTGCCAAGTTAAGCCGTTGATAGAAAAGTAAGTACTAGATTTGGATTACTGCACAGTTCCAGATTTTTTTGCTGTCACGAATCTGGGCAAAACCTCCCTGTAGGTAACTCAGAAAATTATGCCAATTTACGTGCATGATCCTCAGATATGTACGCAACTTTCATTCAATTTGAGCATTTTTATTTGAGCAAGTCTGGTGCCATTTTAAAATTCGTCAATACGAACTGTTCTGTTTTGACAGATTCTGCCTTTTATTTCGCATTGCCTCTTTCACTATGTTGGATGAATTTCTTTGATCCACTAATGTCCAGTAGCATTATGCAATGTCCAGAAGTGTTAAGAATGATTGTGTCACCTCTGAATATGTCAATTTATATTGTGCACTAACCCTCTAATGAGTTGTTTCGAGTTTGGTGTGGAGGAAGTTTTCAAGGATCAAGAGAGGAGTATGATGCAACATGATCAAGGAGAGTGAAAGCTCTAAGCTTGGGGATGCACCCGGTGGTTCACCCCTGCATACATCAAGAAGACTCAAGCGTCTAAGCTTGGGGATGCCCAAGGCATCCCCTTCTTCATCGACAATATTATCAGGTTCCTCCCCTGAAACTATATTTTTATTCCATCACATCTTATGTGCTTTTTCTTGGAGCGTCGGTTTGTTTTTGTTTTTGTTTTGTTTGAATAAAATGGATCCTAGCATTCACTTTGTGGGAGAGATACACGCTCCGCTGTAGCATATGGACAAGTATGTCCTTAGTTTCTACTCATAGTATTCATGGCGAAGTTTCTCCTTCGTTAAATTGTTATATGGTTGGAATTGGAAAATGATACATGTAGTAATTGCTATAATGTCTTGGATAATGTGATACTTGGCAATTGTTGTGCTCATGTTTAAGCTCTTGCATCATATGCTTTGCACCCATTAATGAAGAAATACATAGAGCATGCTAAAATTTGGTTTGCATATTTGGTTTCTCTAAGGTCTAGATAATTTCTAGTATTGAGTTTGAACAACAAGGAAGACGGTGTAGAGTCTTATAATGTTTTCAATATGTCTTTTATGTGAGTTTTGCTGCACCGGTTCATCCTTGTGTTTGTTTCAAATAAGCCTTGCTAGCCTAAACCATTGTATCGAGAGGAAATACTTCTCATGCATCCAAAATACTTGAGCCAACCACTATGCCATTTGTGTCCACCATACCTACCTACTACATGGTATTTTCCGCCATTCCGAAGTAAATTGCTTGAGTGCTACCTTTAAAATTCCATCATTCACCTTTGCAATATATAGCTCATGGGACAAATAGCTTAAAAACTATTGTGGTATTGAATATGTAATTATGCACTTTATCTCTTATTAAGTTGCTTGTTGTGCGATAACCATGTTTACCGGGAACGCCATCAACAATTCATTGTTGAATTTCATGTGAGTTGCTATGCATGTTCGTCTTGTCCGAAGTAAGGGCGATCTACACCGAGTTGAATGGTTTGAGCATGCATATTGTGAGAGAAGAACATTGGGCCGCTAACTAAAGCCATGTTCCATGGTGGAAGTTTCAGTTTTGGACAAATATCCTCAAATCTCTAATGAGAAAAGAATTAATTGTTGTTGAATGCTTAAGCATTAAAAGAGGAGTCCATTATCTGTTGTCTATGTTGTCCCGGTATGGATGTCTAAGTTGAGAATAATCAAAAGCGAGAAATCCAAATGCGAGCTTTCTCCTTAGACCTTTGTACAGAGCGGCATAGAGGTACCCCTTTGTGATACTTGGTTAAAGCATATGTATTGCGGTGATAATCCAGGTAGTCCAAGCTAATTAGGACAAGGTGCGGGCACTATTGGTACACTATGCATGAGGCTTGCAACTTATAAGATATAATTTACATGATGCATATGCTTTATTACTACCGTTGACAAAATTGTTTCATGTTTTCAAAATCAAAGCTCTAGCACAAATATAGCAATCGATGCTTTTCCTCTATGGTAGACCCAGATTCGTGACAGCAAAGAAATCTGAAACTGCGCAGTAATCCAAATCTAGTACTTACTTTACTATCAAAGACTTTACTTGGCACAACAAAACATAAAACTAAGATAAGGAGAGGTTGCTACAGTAGTAAACAACTTCCAAGACTCAAATATAAAATAAAAATACTGTAGTAAAAACATGGGTTGTCTCCCATAAGCGCTTTTCTTAACGCCTTTCAGCTAGGCGCAGAAAGTGTGTATCAAGTATTATCGAAGGGTGGTACTTCTACAGCGGGGTGTGGGCTTTTCTCAACCAGGCATATTATATTAGATACATAAGTTTTAGCATCTCCCTTTTCATTAGTCTTAGGCGTGCTACTCTCATCAAACAAATTTTCAGGAACAAGCCAAGCATAGTTATTTTCTAGCGCATCATTCATAGCTAGGAGCTTACATGGTATTGGTGCTTTGGTCTCCCATCCATCATCAATATTATTAGTGTATCTTATTCTATCCATATCCATCTTTTCAAGGAGACTAACAAAATTAGTAGGAGAACCAAGCATATTAAATTTAGCAAACACCTTTCTAGCTTCTCTTGCTAGACCACCAAATTCTCTAAGAAGGGTTTCTAATACAAAATCTTTCTTTTCCCCTCTTCCATATCGCCAAGTGTGAAAAACATGTGTTGGATTATAGGATTAAGATTAACAAATTTAGTTTCCAACATGTGAACTAAATGCGCAGCGAAGCAATTTCATAAGTAGGCGCAAGGTCTACCAAGTGTCTATCTTCAAAATTTTCGAGTGGTACTAACGTGGTTGAAAAATTCTTCTATATTATTTCTCCCAACTATAGACCCACGTCCTACCGGTATGTCTTTTGTGGTAAAATTAAAAGGAAACATGATGAAATAAGTAAATGCAAGTAAACTAATTTTTTTGTGTTTTCGATATAGCAAACAAGATAGCAAATAAAGTAAAACTAGCAACTAATTTTTTTGTATTTTGATTTAGT
The DNA here is from genome assembly GCF_022539505.1 of Lolium rigidum. Lineage (NCBI taxonomy): Eukaryota > Viridiplantae > Streptophyta > Magnoliopsida > Poales > Poaceae > Lolium > Lolium rigidum. The sequence continues at coordinate 5,127,223 of NC_061508.1, read as the reverse complement.
GCAGCAAACAAAGTAGTAAATAAAATAAAGCAAGACAAAAACAAAGTAAAGAGATTGAGAAGTGGAGACTCCCCTTGCAGCGTGTCTTGATCTCCCGGCAACGGCGCCGAAAAAGAGCTTGATGGCGTGTATTTCACACGTTCGTTGGGCAACCCCAAGAGGAAGGTATGATGCGCACGGCGAGCAAGTTTTCCCTCGAGAAAGAAACCAAGGTTTATCGAACCGAGGAGGAGCCAAAAGCACGTTGAAGGTTGATGGCGGCGGGATGTAGTGCGGCGCAACACCAGGGATTCCGGCGCCAACGTGGAACCTGCACAACACAACCAAACTACTTTGCCCCAACGAAATAGTGAGGTTGTCAATCTCACCGGCTTGCTGTAACAAAGGATTAACCGTATTGTGTGGAAGATGATTGTTTGCGAAAAACAGTGAGAACAAGTATTGCAGTAGATTGTATTTCGAGTAAAGAGAATTGGACCGGGGTCCACAGTTCACTAGAGGTGTCTCTCCCATAAGACGAACAGCATGTTGGGTGAACAAATTACAGTTGGGCAATTGACAAATAAAGAGAGCATGACAATGCACATACATATCATGATGAGTATAGTGAAATTTAATTGGGCATTACGACAAAGTACATAGACCGCCATCCAACTGCATCTATGCCTAAAAAGTCCACCTTCAGGTTATCATCCGAACCCCCTCCGAGTATTAAGTTGCAAGCAACGAGACAATTGCATTAAGTATGGTGCGTAATGTAATCAACAACTACATCCTTAGACATAGCATCAATGTTTTATCCCTAGTGGCAACAACGACAACACAACCTTAGAACTTTACGTCACTTGTCCCAGGTGTCAATGCAGGCATGAACCCACTATCGAGCATAAGTACTCCCTCTTGGAGTTACAAGCATCTACTTGGCCAGAGCATCTACTAGTAACGGAGAGCATGCAAGATCATAAACAACACATAAGCATAACTTTGATAATCAACATAACAAGTATTCTCTATTCAACGGATCCCAACAAACGCAACATATAGAATTACATATAGATGATCTTGATCATGATAGGCAGCTCACAAGATCCGACAATGATAGCACAATGGGGAGAAGACAACCATCTAGCTACTGCTATGGACCCATAGTCCAGGGGTAGACTACTCACACATCACACCGGAGGCGACCATGGCGGCGTAGAGTCCTCCGGGAGATGATTCCCTCTCCGGCAGGGTGCCGGAGGCGATCTCCTGGATCCCCCGAGATGGGATCGGCGGCGGCGGCGTCTCTGGAAGGTTTTCCGTATCGTGGTTCTCGGTACTGGGGGTTTCGTCACGGAGGCTATTTGTAGGCGGAAGGGCAGGTCAAGAGGCGGCACGGGGGCCCCACACCACAGGGCCGCGCGGCCAAGGGGGGCCGCGCCGCCCTAGGGTGTGGCCCCCTCGCCGCCCCTCTTCGTCTCTCCTTCGGACTTCTGAAAGCTTCGTGGAAAAATAGGCCCCTGGGCTTTGATTTCGTCCAATTCCGAGAATATTTCGTTACTAGGATTTCTGAAACCAAAAACAGCGAGAAAACGAGCAATCGGCACTTCGGCATCTTGTTAATAGGTTAGTTCCAGAAAATGCACGAATATGACATAAAGTGTGCATAAAACATGTAGATAACATCAATAATGTGGCATGGAACATAAGAAATTATCGATACGTCGGAGACGTATCACACACTTTATGTCATATTCGTGCATTTTCTGGAACTAACCTATTAACAAGATGCCGAAGTGCCAGTTGCTGTTTTCTGCTGTTTTTGGTTTCAGAAATCCTAGTAACGAAATATTCTCGGAATTGGACGAAATCAAAGCCCGGGGCCTATTTTTCCACGAAGCTTCCGGAAGTCCGAAGACGAGACGAAGAGGGGCCACGGGGTGGCCAAACCCTAGGCGGCGCGGCCCCCCTTGGCCGCGCGGCCCTGTGGTGTGGGCCCCCGTGCCGCCTCTTGACTTGCCCTTCCGCCTACTTAAAGCCTCCGTGACGAAACCCCCAGTATCGAGAGCCACGATACGGAAAACATTACTGAGACGCCGTCGCCGCCGATCCCATCTCGGGGGATCCAGGAGATCGCCTCCGGCACCTCGCCGGAGAGGGGATTCATCTCCCGGAGGACTCTACACCGCCATGGTCGCCTCCGGAGTGATGAGTGAGTAGTCTACCCCTGGACTATGGGTCCATAGCAGTAGCTAGATGGTTGTCTTCTCCTCATTGTGCTTCATTGTTAGATCTTGTGAGCTGCCTAACATGATCAAGATCATCTATATGTAATTCTATATGTTGTGTTTGTCGGGATCCGATGGATAGAGAATACTATGTCATGTTAATTATCAAGTTATTATACATGTGTTGTTTATGATCTTGCATGCTCTCCGTTTCTAGTAGAGGCTCGGCCAAGTTTTACTTTTAACTCCAAGAGGGAGTATTTATGCTCGATAGTGGGTTCATGCCTGCATTGACACTGGGACAAGATGTGAAAGTTCTAAGGTTGTGTTGTGCTGTTGCCACTAGGGATAAAACATTGGCGCTATGTCCGAGGATGTAGTTGTTGATTACATTACGCACCATACTTAATGCAATTGTCTGTTGTTAGCAACTTAATACTGGAGGGGGTTCGGATGATAACCTGAAGGTGGACATTTTAGGCATAGATGCAGTTGGATGGCGGTCTATGTACTTTGTCGTAATGCCCAATTAAATCTCACTATACTTATCATGTCATGTATGTGCATTGTTATGCTCTCTCTATTTGTCAATTGCCCGACTGTAATTTGTTCACCCAACATGCTTTTATCTTATGGGAGAGACACCTCTAGTGAACTGTGGACCCCGGTCCATTCTTTAATACCGAAATACAAATCTGCTGCAATACTTGTTTTATCGTTTTCTCTCGCAAACAATCATCTTCCACACAATACGGTTAATCCTTTGTTACAGACAAGCCTGTGAGATTGACAACCTCACCGTTTCGTTGGGGCAAAGTACTTTGGTTGTGTTGTGCAGGTTCCACGTTGGCGCCGGAATCTCTGGTGTTGCGCCGCACTACATCCCGCCGCCATCAACCTTCAACGTGCTTCTTGACTCCTATTGGTCCGATTAAACCTTGGTTTCTTACTGAGGAAACTTGCCGCCGTGCGCATCACACCTTCCTCTTGGGGTTCCCAACGGACGCGTGTCGAACGAAAAGACAATACGTCAACCACGCGCATCAAACCCCAAGAGGAAGGTATGATGCGCACAGCAGCAAGTTTTCCCTCAGAAAGAAACCAAGGTTTATCGAACCAGGAGGAGCCAAGAAGCACGTTGAAGGTTGATGGCGGCGGGATGTAGTGCGGCGCAACACCAGGGATTCCGGCGCCAACGTGGAACCCGCACAACACAACCAAAGTACTTTGCCCCAACGAAACAAGTGAGGTTGTCAATCTCACCGGCTTGCTGTAACAAAGGATTAACCGTATTGTGTGGAAGATGATTGTTTGCAGAGAAAACAAGAAAAAACAAGTATTGCAAGCAGATTTGTATTTCAAGATTAAAAGAATGGACCGGGGTCCACAAGCTCACTAGAGGTGTCTCTCCCATAAGATAAAAGCATGTTGGGTGAACAAATTACAGTCGGGCAATTGACAAATAGAGAGGGCATAACAATGCACATACATGTCATGATAAGTACGATGGAGATTTAATTGGGCATTACGACAAAGTACATAGACCGCCATCCAACCGCATCTATGCCTAAAAAGTCCACCTTCGAGTTATCGTCCGAACCCCTTCCAAGCATTAAGTTGCAAAGCAACAGACAATTGCATTAAGTATGGTGCGTAATGTAATCAATAACTACATCCTCGGACATAGCATCAATGTTTTATCCCTAGTGGCAACAACACAACACAACCTTAGAACTTTCTCGTCACTGTCCCAGTGTCAATGCGCATGAACCCACTATCGAGCATAAATACTCCCTCTTGGAGTTACTAGCATCAACTTGGACAGAGCCTCTACTAATAACGGAGAGCATGCAAGATCATAAACAACACATATGCAATAACTTGATAATTAACATAACATGGTATTCTCTATACATCGGATCCCGACAAACACAACATAGAGTATTACAGATAGATGATCTTGATCATGTTAGGCAGCTCACAAGATCCAACAATGAAGCACAATGAGGAGAAGACAACCATCTAGCTACCGCTATGGACCCATAGTCCAGGGGTGAACTACTCACTCATCACTCCGGAGGCGACCATGGCGGTGTAGAGTCCTCCGGGAGATGAATCCCTCTCCGGCAGGGTGCCGGAGGAGATCTCCAGTAATCCCCGAGATGGGATTGGCGGCGGCGGCGTCTCTGGAAGGTTTTCCGTATCGTGGTTTTTCGTATCAGGGGTTTCGCGACGGAGGCTTTAAGTAGGCGGAAGGGCGGAGTCGGAGGGCTGACGAGGGGCCCACACCATAGGGCGGCGCGGGCCCCTCCTTGGCCGCGCTGCCTTGTGGTGTCGCCACCTCGTGGCCCCACTTCGTATGCTCTTCGGTCTTCTGGAAGGTTCGTGGCAAAATAGGCCCCTGGGTCTTGATTTCGTCCAATTCCGAGAATATTTCGTTACTAGGATTTCTGAAACCAAAAACAGCAGAAAACAAGAATCGGCACTTCGGCATCTTGTTAATAGGTTAGTTCCAGAAAATGCACGAATATGACATAAAGTGTGCATAAAACATGTAGGTATCATCAATAATATGGCATAGAACATAAGAAATTATCGATACGTCGGAGACGTATCAGACGACAGTTGTGGCGGCGCGCAACGAGCATCGGGAGGATGTTGCCGACGGAAGCCAAGCCGTCGAAGAAGAAGACGAGGAAGAAGAAGAGCCAACTCAAGCCGCCGCCAACCTGTCGAAGGGGAAGAAGAAGAGGAAGAAGGACTCGCCGCCTGCCGAACCGCGTATCAAATGGACGCCAAAGGAAGAGGAGTGCCTCGCCGAAGCTTGGATGACCGTGTCCACGAACGGCATAATCGGGGCCAATCAGTCGTTCGACACATACTGGCTTCGAGTGAGGCAGGCGTACGAGGAACGCAAACTCGTCGATCCCTACTTCAACAAGACGAACATGAACGTGTACCGGGGAGACAAGGCAATGGCCACCCATTGGGGGATCATGCAGACGGCGTGCAGCAAATGGCACGGCATACAGGAGGAGGTCGACAAACGGCCGATCAGCGGCCACGACTTGGAGCAAAAGGTATGCTCCGTCGACCCTGCATCACCGAGGTACATCGTCGTTAACTGACCCGTATCGCCGTGCTCTTTTTTACGCAGCTGCGCCGAGCTTTGGACATGTACACGGACGACACCGGCCTGCAGTTCAAGTTCCTCAACGTCTACGCCCGCCTCGAGAACTGCGAGAAGTGGAAGGAAACTCGCACGACCCTCTCGAAGAGCAAGACCAAGCAAGTACAACCCCGACGCTCCGGCGGCTTGCGCGGCGGAAGGGCGCCCGAACTCGGCCAGAAGAAGCTCAAAGAGCTCAAACGGACGGACAATCCCGCCGACAGGATGCATGCGTCGATCGACAAGTGCTGGACCGACTTGAGGTCGCACGCCGACGGGAGGAACGACAAGTTCGACGGCAGGTGGCGGGAGATGCTCGCCAACCAAGGCGTCCGGATCGCCCGCGTCGAAGACGACGGCGGCGGCGAAGAAGAGGAACACAGACTTGGCGTTCCCGATGGGCGGCGGCGACATGGAAATGATGGACGAGGAGACGAGGAATTGGTACCGGTGGCCACCGCAGCGACATCCTCCGAGCCACTCCGGCCGCTCCTTCGTCGTCTCCGCCGGCTCCTACCTCGGCTTCCTCACCATCTACCTCGTCGACCGCGGCTGCTTCGACGTCCACCGCCGCTGCTTCTCGTCGGCTGCCGCAGCCGCTCGGCCACGGCGTGTGAGGAAACCGGTCCATCGGATACCGCCGTGCCGGCCGGGACCGCCGACGAGCCTCGTCTCCGTGTAATTTCCCTCCGATCGCCGATCTGTGGCTGATCCTTTTGCTCCTTTTGCCGATCAACTGGCCGTACTTGTAGCGCGGGACGGCGCTTTGTTTGAATTTAAACTATGTCCGCCGAACTCCGAGTGAACGACTGGAAATACGGTACTCCCCACGACTTAATTTCGTCCAATCGGACGGTTGTTTCGTCCGGATTTGGGCGTGGGGAGCACCAACAAGTGGGGATGCTCTCAGGCTGGGAAGGCAGTTGGATTGGAGCTGCCGCTGTTACTCAAGGGCGCCCTGTCGGCTGCTGGCGGCCATTGCCGCCTTCCTGGACTCGATTCGCCAATCGCCGTGCGCCTAGGCCTAGTCTGATTCCATGGATGGCCGATCTGGCCCGCGCGCATGGACATCATAGGGGGCTCCTCCTCGGCTCAGAGCGGCCAACACATCGATGGCGAGAGCTCATGGCGTATAACTTTACCGAAATTTTCGGGCTATATTCGGTTAAAAATAAAACAAAATACTCCGTACGAATTTTGTTTAAATTTGACGAAATTTGAATGTAAAATCCAAAATAAATCACAAAAAATTGATTTTGAGTATTTCGATGTGTTTGGATTATTCCTCTTTCTGAGGTTGTTTCCCCAGAGAGGTCTCTCCCTGGTGTGCTATGAACCTTCCACTTTATGCTACGTGTGTGCTATTTATGTGCTTATGTATGAGAGACATGAACTACTAACTTTGTGCTATTTCTTAGACAAACAACTATTGTATCCATGTTTAATTGTTGTTGGGACTTGACAACTATTTTGTGCCATGTTGTGTTGTTATTTCCGCCTTATTTCCTTTATTTTACTGTTTTAATATGTGTGTAAAATAATATATACATTTTAATATACACGTGCTATATTTTGTTTACATGTACGCCAAGTTTATATTGTTGGAACTCAAAAAACATCAAATTTCATGGTTTGTACATCCAAACATAAATTGGAATTGAGTACACCCTTTGATTTCAACAATAAATTCCAAGTGCACCCAAGCGACAAAATTTGAATTATAAGTCAATTCATTTCCGTTTTAAATTTGAAAATTTTCATTCTAATTTAATTCTAGATCCAATTCACTGCATCCAAACAAAGCTTAATAGAATTTATCTGTCCAATTCAAAAATGAAAAAGAAAGGTAAATGCATGGACGCTTTAGACACTACTGTATCATTATTACTCACTGTTTTCCCCACATCTTCATCGCTTATATGAAACACCTATGTCCCAGTGTCCCACTGCGATCGCAAGTTCGCAACTAGCATCCCCACCATGAGATGATGTGTTGGTGCTAAATGGGTAGCTATATAGCTAGCTAATCTTGCTGCCGATGATCTAGTGCAGGATGGGAGGGTGGCAGTAGGGTCCCCTGAGCCAGCCGTCAGCAAAGAGCTTGTTCACCGCCTCCGTCGGGTGCACGCCGTCCCAGGACTCGTGGCTCCACGGGTCCTTGCACGCGGTGGCGCCCTTCATCCCGCACCGCGCGTCGAACTCGTAGTTGTAGGCGCCGCCTCCGGCGCCACAGCACGCCATGACGGCGGTGGTGAAGCCGAAGCGCGGCGGGTCGCGGAGCATGTCGGCGGCGTGGGTGTAGAAGTCGGCGTACATGACCCGCACCGCCGAGCCGTGCCTGGCGCGCACGCCGCGGAGCCTGTCCTGGAGCAGCGTGTTGTGGTACACGGCGAGGTCGTTGAGCGGCCTCAGGCACCCGTGCTCGTCGTAGTCAGACTTGTTGACGCTCGGCAGCATCGTGAGGTAGAGCGCGTAGCACCCGATGGGCAGCGTCCCAGGCACCACGATGTCCACCGCGCCCAGCTCGATCAGCCTCTCGACGCCGGCGGCGATGTTGTCGACGACGTTGGGGACGTAGCTCCTGGCCCGGTCGACGGTGAAGCCGAAGAAGAGCATGGCGTTGTAGTCGTTGCCGCCGATGGAGCCCAGGACGAAGAGGGACTTGGCGAGGTAGGGCTTACACGTCTGCGGCGTGCCGCCGCAGATGCGAGGGAGCAGGTCGCGGAACCACTGGAGCTGCACGTTGATGGCGCCGTTGTTCCAGATCGGGTAGCCGAGGCCGATGGACTTGAGGAAGTCGAAGTCGAGCGCCGTGGCGCCGACGATGGCCATGTTGGCGCCCTTCCGGAAGTCGGCGCCGGAGAGCTTGGACGGCGGGAGGAGGGGCAGGCCGAGAGACTGGGCGAGGAAGTCGACGACGAGGCGGCCGTCGGAGCAGCGGCAGGTGGGGTGGCCGAAGTACGTCATGCCGTAGGGCGGGTTGGCGAAGGTGAGCAGGAGCTGCGCCGTCGCCGACTTGTTCACGCAGATGTTGCCCGTGTCCGACAGCGAGTCGCCGAAGTTGAACATGGCGTTGTACCGCCCCTGACCATCTTCTTCCGTGGCAGAAACCATCTGGAAGAAGAAGCTGGCGCCGAGGAGGAGGCCGGCAGCGGCGGCAATGACAGAAGTACATTTGACTGGCGGAGCCATGGCCGTCGGTCGATCGTGCGTTCACGGTGCACCGTGCACGATCTAGCTAGCCAAACGGGATGAACACATTGAGCTTTCCCGGCATGGAGTAGTAGTATATATGGTCGCAGACAGAGCGACCACGTGTGACGGATCGTAGCTGGTTCGAGCTTAGCCGATCCTGCCGGCCGGTGGAGTTGGAGCTAGCTCTGCCGCTCTGGCCTCTGGGTTTTAATGCCCGGTTTGGACGCATCCATGCAGCCGAGCGGCGTCTCCGGTCGGTCCGCTCGGTCACTCAACCGCTCGCTCGCTAGCTTCCTCCCAACAAGTTCGTCGTCTCACGGCGGGATGCAATGCCGCACGGCGGCACGCGTTCGCCGCGTGTGTAGCTGACGGACTCCTCCGCCGACAGACGCGAGGATGCCCCCCAAAAAAAAAACGCTCGTTGAGCTGGGAGCTATCATAGAATGCTGTGTTTGGGCTGGGCCGTTGAAGACATCACGTCCAAGTGGTGTGCTCTGCGGTTCTGTACTGCTAAGAGAGAAAAATGGTGTTCTAAATATGGTGCATTTTTTCTTTGTACGAATAGGAAAAGCAAAGCTAGCTTGAAGGTTGGTCAATTACTTTTTTAATAAAGAAAATATATTAAAGTCACGAACTAAGCCTCTGCACCGACAACGTTAGGTCCGAAAATATCAAAAATATACACAACCAAAAAAAGCGAAAAAAGACTCGTCACGACAATCAATCACACGCATGAGCGGCAGTCTAACCACCGTCAAAGATAGTAACCTAACTATAAAATAGGTAACAACGCCTCTAAGAAGAGAACCATGCATGGGCTTTGTCATCGCCCGATCAAAGATCTTAGATTTTTAAGTAGCAGAAAGTTCGAATTCACGAAACAATGCCTCGAAAAAGGCTAGTGCCAAGTACAACCAGACCTTTGGGGTTTTACCCTAAATATCAGGACTTCATACTTAAGGTGAACCATCAAGGATGAAGTCCTCCGTGCTGCTTCCCCCGCTTGTCGAGGTTGCTGCTGCAAGTCACCAAACACTCAACCCATACCAATCGCATGCCCGATATGGAAAGGAACATCGCCCCTGCTGGCCATATCTGTACAAAGGCCTAGGCAACATAGCCTTAATCGCAACCAATATACCCCTTCGCCATAACTCCAAGTCATCCAATCGCTAACGCCGTGACTTTTCTCACATCTGTCAACACCATTGAAATCAAAACTTAGACATGTCCCACGACACCAACAAGAAACCGAAGCTTCGTGCCACACTTTCCGCGCTGGCTGATAGTTAATATGTGTGAGCACTTTTTTATAAACATAAGGCCTCAACCCAGCTTTATTATAAAGCCCCACATAGCAACTGTAGTCATACAATCAGTTCTGATCCCAAGGATCACACACACGCACGAAACACCACCAAATACAGGGTCTCAAGGATTATAAGCATACTAAGCAAATTGTCGTACGGGCTCAGCATTTTTTTTTGACGGTTAAAGGCAGGAGCTCTGCCAATTCATTATAGTAGGGAGAAATACTGTACAAGACAGATGAACTATCTAAGAGTAGTACAAACTCACACAACAAGGCTACATCTTACAGGCTAACTCAAAGGAGTTTAAATCCTCCCGTATCAATTGAACAACAACGCTAGAGATAATAGATGTATTCTCGAAAACACGCCTATTACGCTCCTTCCATATGCTCCACACGATATACACCGCAGCCGTCGCCTGAACCTTGGTCGTCTTGTCCCTATTCAGCTTCCAGATCCTTCTCCACCAAGCGCAGATGGAGGTTGCCGAAGTGCCAATAGCAGCAGCCAAAGGGTGATCGCTTGAAAAGGCTTGCCAAACTTCCTTCGCGAAAGGGCAAAGGATGGAGAGGTGAACAGTTGACTCGGAAACCTGATCACACAGAGGACATAGGTCTTGCGTAGGCATGCCACGTCGATGCAGACGGTCAGCAGTCCAAACTCTGTTTTGCAACAACAACCAGCAATGGAACTTGATTTTTGGTTCAGCTTTAACTTTCCAGACTTGGCTAAGGTGAGGAAGAGGTAGTCAAGTTTTGAATTGAAACTCGTAAGCCGATTTAGCCGAGTAGCAGCCGTCCTCAGTGAGCGACCAACTGATGGAAACGTAAACCTTTGTGCCGCAAACGTAAACCATACTATACTAAACTGCGAAAGGATCTTGAAAACCCGTGGGTAATTGCTAGGAAGTTCCTAGGCTCTCCTGGGTTCCAATCGCAACGCTCGTATCCTGGCCCACTCTAACCTTGCTATCGAGCAAGCAAAGAAAATGTGGTTGCAATCTTCCGGCTCTCCACACAGATAAATAAGCCGTTTGAAGCCCCCTGCCTTTTTGCCACTCAAGGGAAGACGCCCCCTGATTAGTTGCAAAAGAAATATCTTAATCTTGAGCGGAACCATGGTGCGCCACACATTCTTAAGGTGAGTGACCGCCACCCCCTGCGACAGTCGGAGGTAGATGGATTTTGCAGTAAATATCCCACAGGGCTCCATCTTCTAGGACACCTCGTCCACAAAAGGAGACGAGGTGGGGTCAGATTGTAATTCCCTACACAAGTTGTCCCATTCGAGTTTTTCCGCTATCCCCAGTTGCCGGCGGAACCCTACTCTCCAACCAGCCGGAGAGTGGACCCCACACTAATTGTGACGTGCGGGTTCGTGCAGCAACCATACAACAGCGGGAATCGATCCAGGATCGGTGCACTCCATGTCCACCAATCCGACCAAAAGAACGTTCGCCGCCCATTTTGAACCTTATGCTTGGCCCCCAGTTTGATGTACCATTTGATTTTCTGTAGCGAGTTCCAGAATTGGGATCCCTTGGTTGGGACCTCGCGTGAATGTGTGCACACTACGGGATCCTTTCTGATCCAGATATCCAGGAGAGCACCATGCACCAATTCGTCTAGATGTCTGATCGATTAAGAAGACCGGAACACGACCGCTGGCAGATTAAGATGGTCGACAACAGTAAGATCAACAACTTGGCACGAAAAGACCAATCTTATTCAAACCATACCCACGAGGCCCCCACTCCGCTTGCCGCCTCTCCGCGATTCCCTCGACGCCCGGCCTAGCTAGGCGTCGATGAGAGGAACATGTTGCACCGTCGTTACCAAGCATTAGCAGCAGGCGAGGGCTTTGTGTATCACCATCAATAGAGAGGTCCTCGATGCCTCCAAGGGTCACACCGAAGTGCAGGGACCACTGCAACATCATCCGTACTCTGCAACTCTCACACCACATGGAGCTAGCCAAGCATGTGAAGTCACGACCGTCCGTCAGGCGGATCAAATCACCTTAGTACATACAGAAGGTCGTTGCTAGGATACAAATGTCACCCCTAGATAACGAGCTCGGTCACATCAAGAACGGCAAGAGAACCCCTATCCCGACCCTTTGGGAAATGGGGCCCGCCACCATCATGGCTAGAGCCAAGGCAGCGACGGGCGGAAGGGGCTAGTGAGAGTAAACAGTGGCCAGAAAAACTAGGGTTCCCCCAAGCTGCCGATGATAGGCGATCCGGTGGTCACAATCGCCTCGATCCATTTGCCTCGACTAAGAAATCAAATGTGTGGAAATACAATTCGAGTTAAGGAGAATTTGAAGCTGTTCCTATGGTCCAAAAATATATTTTAGTTTAAATTTTTGTTGTGAGAAAAAGAAAATTGATTCTAATATTCTCTCCGATCCTTAATAGGTGTTGGTATTTTTTTCCTCAAATTAGCTTAAATTTAACTAAACCCCTAATTATTATTATAGGTCTATCGTCCCAGACTCCCCACACCTGAATCCTGAAGTGTAGTCCGTACGAAGGGGAAAGGAAGCTCGCTTGAAATGTTGGTCAATGCTGGACGGAGAAAGCAAACTTTGAAGCTTACTTTCGTCCTAGTACTCCGTACTAGTGATCCAGTACTGGCATGGTCTTGCGATTGAGCCATGGAGAGCCCAGTGCCAACGGCCAAAGGATCGGTTTTATGAGGACAACTCGATATGTCATCATGCACCGCTCATTCTGGGGAAACAAATCATTGCCCTGTTGATCAGAAAACTAAGGAAAAGGACACAGGACTTTCGACATTCGATACTAATGAATTGTTACTGGTACGGTTTCTTCTAGACTTTGATCACCTCTAATCTCTCCATGTCTCGCTGGGCAAAAATTTAAATGGGTTTAACCTTGCAGAAACTCTTTCTTTTTTGAGTGAATTCCACTTTTTATCCCCTAAGATCAATTTTGTGTCACTTTTTACCCAATTTAACATAAATTTCTCAAAACTAACCCATTTAGCGTACTTTCTTTCATTTTTTACCCTTTATTTATATTAGTGGCTGCATCCATCTCTGAAATTTCAAAATTAGCAATCATTAGTGGCTGCAGTTTACACACGTAATAATTGCAATGTACACAAAAATCATATTCACAAATTTATGTCTTTTTTTTCGAAAAGGGGGAAAAATCGCCCCAGCTTCTGCATCCAAAGGATGCACACGGCTTTTTATTAGATTATTCGCAAACCTTACAAGAAGAAATACAAAAAATCAACCTCGAAGCCACCTCACTAGACCTACAGTGGGATGAAGGGGGTGACAATACACCAACCGACATCATCCAAAAACCAAATGCCTTCCCAAACCGCCCAATAGCAGGTGAGAAGCACATCCAGTCAAGCAGACTCTCCGCGCATGCCAACGCACACGCCACCGTAGTTGCTCCCGCCGTCTTCCTCGACTCCATCTTCAAGAGAGATCATCGCATTAACCTTGCAAGACCCGCCGTCGATGCCACCATGACGCCGGACGGCCCCGCCATCCCGCACGCGTCCAGCCTGACCTCGCCCGTCTTCGACACCCCGCAGCTCCACGCCGCCGAGAATCATCAACGACAACGTGGTAGATGAACACCACACCACCAAGATCCACCTCCATCTAGCCGCTGCTCCAAAAACGATGCCCCAAGAGGTAGAACGACGCAGGGAGCGCCGTCATCGTCCGATCCTGGTTGGATCTAGAGTTTCCCCGGAGCGGCACGAGTGAATAGCCGCAGACTGCGACGACGATGCCTTCAAGAAGGAAACGACGCTTAACGCCGCCATCGCCCGCCAATCGAGGCACGGTTTTCACCGGCAGCCGCGAAACCCGAACTCGGCGAGAGCAAGCGAAAAGGCCAGCAACGATGATGCCTTCGCAAGGGAACGATGCCAAAAGCCGTCGCCATCATCGGCCAAGAACAAAGTCAAGGCTCGGTTTTCACCGGTGGCCCCTTCGCCGCCATCTCGTTGTCGACTAGATCTTCATCACCGGAGTAGACGGATCTCGTGATCCGCCACCCCGGCAACCAGCCGACCTCCTCCGGCGAAGGAGAAGGCCGCCTCCACCGTCGAACCCGAGGCTGCTGCCTCGGGCGACCTCGTGCCGCGGGAGAAACCGAAGACCACCTCCACGCGCCGGCGAGAGGCGGGCGGGAAAGGCTCAGAGCCGCCGCCCACCAGTACCAGCGTGCCACCACCAGCCACCACCATCAGCCACCACCGGCGGGGGAGAGCTGAAGGGTATTGCAACTAAAAAAATCATGTCGTAGTCAAGTACAACTTCAACACATATCTAATCATCCTAGAAACAAATGATTGAAAGCTTTCACTCAAAGAAAAGTTCAGGCATCCTATATATGATCCACATGTTTATGATTTAAACTGTGTTACTACATGTATATCCATCGATGAAACAGTTTAAAGTTAACTGAACTATATTTACTTTCTGAAGTTTGCATCAACATGGCCAATTCAGATCTTGTCTCGATCTAACAAATTAAAAAATGGAACCTAATGGCAACACACTCTGTAATACTAATTCGCGAAAGGTTCATTATTTTAACCATTGATCACTACCATTAGATTCAATCTAAACCCACTCTTGATGGGAGGGTTATACACCTAAATCATAGCCGTAACACCTGGGACAAAATAGCCTACCGGTGAACCACCTGTTTCTCCGGTGATCGCCCCCGATCTCCGGCCACCCGGTGAACTAGCGCCCCTGTCACCTGCCTCTGTTCGGTTTGTTCGGTTTTCTCTCTCATGTGATGCTAGAGCGCGAACGGGTCTGGTATTGGGAGATGGGTTGGTTCGGGTAAACAAGCGAGGCACGTCCGGGTCGATCAGGTCTGGCTCGGCCCAACTAAGGTGTGACGCCCTGACTAAATCGGCTCGGCTCGGCTCAAGAGCTGACTAGGACACGCCACACCATACTTTGTGTAGGACCCACCAGCGAGGATGGGGCAAAATATAGAAAAGGGTAAAAAATAGAAGAAAGTATACTAAATGGGGTAGTTTTGAGGAATTTCCGTTAAATTGGGTAAAAAATGGCACAAAATTGATCTTAGAGGATAAAATGTGGAATTCACTCTTCCTTTTTACTACCGTACAAGGTTCTCAGGCACATGTTACTTGTTTCTTTATGCTTCAAAGAAAGAAGCTTGTTCAACGCAGCTGTCAGGGCATCAATTAGGGCATGAGCAATGGAAACGGTATGTTGTGTTGCTCTTGTACAACTACATAGATATGGATAGATGGAGATATAGCTAATTATATGTACACCTAAATTCTCTAATTATTGATGAACTCGTCAAAGTACAAAGGACCATTTTTCTTGCGTTTTTTTCCTCTCTACTTATATTCTCTTTCTTACTTTTCTAGTTTAGGAACATCTGAACCTTTGTGAAACTGCGAGGCGCTATGTTGAGACGCACCATTGGCCATGCTCTCGGATACTTAACCGCCTCGCCGGCAGAGGTTGTACTACTTGGGTGTCAAAATTTTGTTGCTTTTTTAGCGCCAATGATTAATTTTGGTTGTGTACGCTCTGGATCTTGAGTGTTCCAACCGCACTATACTGCATTGACCAAGCTTTCAATTGAACACATAAATAACCGCCCCAGGCGCAAATTACACGAGAATTAATTAAAATGATGCTTATTCTCGCAGCACTTGTTCTTCATCTTTTCTGCTAAGCAAATAATAATCACCTCCCCAGCTTTTTGGGTAAAAGCAATTTCCCGCCGGCCGGAGCTAGAGGTTAGCTCCTAGGACGAAAGGGCCGGGTGGCAGTAGGCCCCGCTGACCCATCCGTCAGCGATCTTCTTGTACGCCGCCTCCGTCAGGTGGATCCCGTCCCAGCTCAGCGACGACGCTGGGTTGCCGCACGCCGACGCGCCGGACATGCCGCACCTCGCGCCGTTCTGGTAGTTGTACTTGCCGCCGCCGGCACCGCAGCACGCCCTCAGGTTCGTGCTGAACCCTGCATCACAGACAAGCAAACCGTCAGCTCACCGGAGTCGGAGAAGGAAGGGGAGGAGCTCGATCACGAGCAGCGACGTACCGTAGCTGGAGGGGCTCTTGACCATGTCGTAGACGTGGGAGTAGAAGTCGGCGTACATGATCCTGGCGCCGGGGTACTTGCTCTGGAGGCTGGTCACCTTGCTCTGGAGCAGCGAGTTGTGGCGGGCGGAGAGCGCGTTGAAGCGCTTGAGGCAGCCGTACTGGTCGTAGTCGCCGGCGTTGGAGGTCTGGTACAGCGTGAGGTAGATGGGGAAGCACCCCACGGGGAGCACGCCGGGGATCACCACGTACTTGGCGCCCATGCTGAGCAGCTTCTCGGCGCCGGCGCCGATGCCGTTGACGATGGTCGGGCTCTGCCCAGCGGCCTGCTCCGGCGTGTACCCGCCGAAGATCTGCGCGTTGTAGTCGTTCCCGCCAAGCTCGCCCAGCACGAACAGGGAGTTGGACAGGTACGACTTGCAGCCTGCACGTACGGGAGGTTAGTCAATTAATGGCGGCCGTGATCGTGGGGGCAGGCAACAGTTTCTTTGTTCTCTGGACCAGGCGGCGTTAATGGCGTTGTTGGGTTACTTACTGGAGCCGCAGATGGAGGGGAGGAGGTTCTGGAACCACTGGATCTGGGTGTCCAGGGGCCCGTTGTTCCAGATCTTGTCGCCGACGCCGAGGGAGCTGAAGAAGTTGGAGCCCATGGCGGTGGCGCCGATGATGGCCATGTTCGCGCCCTTCTTGAAGTCGGCGCCGCCCTGCTTCGACGGCTTCAGCAGCGGGAGCCCGTACCTCTCAGCTGCAAAACAGACCACGTCGCGTCAGGTCAAGCAGAGCACTGAAGCCTGAAAACAGAGCAAGCGCTCTGTTTTTTGGAGGGAAAATGGCGGGTTCAAAACCACAGACGGCCGGAGAAGAGCGTCTGTACGTACCGAGGAAGTCGACGACGAGGCGGCCGTCGGAGCAGCGGCATGTGGCGCGGCCGAAGAAGGTCTCGCCGTAGGGGGGCTGGGTGAGGGTGAGGCCGGCCGGGGGGCCGTTCACGCAGAGGTTGCCGGTGTCGGAGATGGAGTCGCCGAAGCTGTAGATGGCGTTGAACTTCTGCCCGGACACGGCCAGGGAGCACGACACCAGGAGGAGCGCCACCAGCAGCGAAGACGACGCCATTGTTGGCTAGCTCGGAGAACTGATCGCTCGAATGGATGGATGGATGATGAAACTCCACCGGGGCTCTGCGGCTTATATACACGGCGCTGGTGGTCCGGTAGCACGTAGCTGTTGATTGCGCTGTTAGCTGCCTACCTCGCATCATCAATCTTTCACCAGGATTAACTAACTGGTAGGAGTACGTACTGACTAAAGTATACTATAGCACTGGGTTGTTGTGCATGCATGAACTCTTCTTTTCTGAAACTCACTTTCCTCTCTGATTCCGTTTCATCCTCGTGTTCAAATGTTCAATCATGTCAGTACATCAAATCCTTATCTTCCCCTGCTCTCCTATTGCTACTTAGCTAGTTCTAGGCTGGACATGTTTTTAACCACTTGCTCCTTCACAAAATATGTTGCATATAATCTCACACGCAAATCAGGAATTTCGATTTATTTTATCGATGCAAATTTGATTTGGATAAAAGAGTGCATTCTTTTGTTTTACATATAAAATATTCTATCTAAAAATATTAGAAATAATTTTTGCTGATTTATTTATTGCGGTATCCAACTTATGGAATTGATACGCCATGTAATTGATATCATTTAGTAAAATGAAACACAACAACGGCTGGAACTCACACCCGCGCGACTCGGTAAAAGCTGCCAAAGAAAACATGATTGTAGGTGTGACAAGTGGCAATTTCTTTTTTGGGAATAAACAAAAGTTGCCATCGAATGTTAGTTTCGGCCATCAGAGGGCCATTAGTGTGTCAAGCATGGACGAAATTACTTGGATTAGCGTGTTAAATCCAATTTTTTGTTGTCAAAACCCAACTTTGTAGAGTTGAAGACAAACTTATCAATCTTTAGAATGTCTACCTGATGGAAATATATTTCATGGAGGTTCCCGTAATATAGGTTTAGACATATCAATCTAGAATATATGTTTTCGTATGGTATACGTTAAGTATGGTAGATGAAGATAATTTTCTGAAAAACTTAATCAAAGTTAATATTGTTTGACTTTCTAAAAATCTTATACGCACTACATTGTGGCAATATGTTTTAGTACTAGCACGTATGCTGACATTAGAGGAAGTTACTTTGCTGCCTGACTATGAATACCATCTGATTAGCCTAGCTTTCCCGTGATTAATTTGTATGTGGTATTAGCAATGGCTGTTAACGTGTACCTTTGTCTCGGCCACGGTTCCATGTTATATAGGGCACACAACGCCAGAGTTGTACAGAGAACGGATTACAGAAACTCACACAACCCTGGCCCGTATGAGGCCCAAACACATATGATAAAAACCTCTAATACATATTCTAACACCCTCCCTTAATCTAAACCTGTCGAAAGGTTGAGATTACGCTTGAATTCATCGAGCTTCTTGACTGGTAGAGCCTTTGTAAAACCATCTGCCACTTGATCCTTGCTAGAAATAAAATGAATAGCTAGTCTATTTTTAGCTACTCTCTCTAACAAAATGAAAATCAATTTCAATGTGCTTGGTGCGAGCATGAAACACTGGATTTGCAGACAAATAAGTAGCTCCTAGATTGTCACACCAAAGACTTGGTTTTTGTGTCAGCTTAACTCCAAGTTCAGTAAGAAGAGCTTCAACCCAAATTAACTCAGCTGTGGCATTAGCTAAAGCTTTATATTCTGCTTCAGTACTTGACCGAGACACTGTTTCTTGTTTTCTAGCACTCCAAGAAACCAAGTTTGGACCAACAAATATAGCAAAACCACCTGTAGATCTCCTATCATCCAAGCAACCAGCCCAGTCTGCATCTGAGAAAGCACTTAAAAGTGTAGAAGATGATCTTGTAAACGTGATGCCAAGTTTCACTGTATCCTTCACATATCTAAGAATACGCTTAACAGCTGTCCAATGTTCTGTAGTTGGGGCATGAAGATACTGACAAACCTTGTTTACAGAAAAGGCTAAATCAGGCCGTGTCAGGGTTAGATACTGAAGAGCTCCAACTATGCTTCTATACTGAGTACAGTCTTCAGAGCCAAGAGGTGTACCATCTGTGAGAGACAACTGTTCAGAAGAGGACAAAGGTGTAGGAGCAGGCTTACAATCATGCATACCAACTTTGCTTAGTAACTCCGTAGCATATTTTTCTTGTGTCAAAAGTAGACCATTGGATATCCTCTTCACTTCAATACCAAGGAAGAAATGTAAGTCTCCCAAATCCTTGATAGCAAAGTTCACATTTAAATCTCGAAGAAGAGCAGTAATGGCACGATCAGAAGAGCCAGTAACTATGATATCATCAACATAAATTAACACAAACATAGCGATACCTGACTTTCTCAAAAAGAACAAGGAGGTATCAGCCTTGGACGGTGTAAACCCAAGTTCACATAGTTTAGAGCTCAATCTAGAATACCAGGCTCGAGGTGCTTGTTTCAGACCATACAAAGCTTTGTCAAGTTTGCAAATGTGGTGCGGAGCATGGGGATTTTCAAAACCTGGGGGTTGTCTCATGTAAACCTCTTCTTCCAGAACACCATGAAGAAACGCGTTCTTGACATCTAGCTGCCGTAAGCTCCATCCATAAGAGACAGAGAGAGACAAAACAATTCTGATAGTTGCAATCTTCACTACAGGGCTGAATGTATCCTCATAATCAATGCCATATCTCTGCTTAAAACCTTTTGCAACCAGTCTCGCCTTATATCTATCAATAGATCCATCTGCCTTCTTCTTAATTCTGTACACCCACTTGCAATCAATCAAGTTCTTGTTTCTACTTGCAGGGACAAGATGCCAAGTCTTGTTCTCAAGAAGTGCATTATATTCCTCTTCCATAGCCTTGCGCCAATTTGAGTCATTCAAAGCCTCTGTAAGTGTATCACTAGTGGAGAAGAGGCCTTTGGTCCCAAGCAAATGACCCACTGCTGAACCAAACCGGGTCCAATGCCCCCATTGGACCCGGTTCGTTTCTGCCCAGGACGACCCCACCCTCTCGGAGCCTGTCTCGTAGCGGCCTTTGGACCCGGTTTGTCATACAAACCGGGTCCAAAGGGTCCACCCGCAGGCGCGGCAGGCCGTGTCAGCCTGGGGAACCCTTTAGTCCCGGTTTGTATGACAAACCGGGTCCAAAGGCCCCCTCCGGCTATATAACCTTGCCCCTGCCCAAGTGTGAGCCACACTTAGCCATTTTTTCACTATCTTCACAAAAGGGGTGTATTGCTTTCCTCTCTTCTTCACATGCACAAGAGGTGTTCGATGAAATGCTTAAGAGGATTTGCCACTTGAGTTTACACAAATCAAGCCACACTTAACTTGTTTTTTTCTTCTTCATCGAGGTTAACAACTTTATCCTTTTCATCCGTAATTGATAAAATGCATGTGTATATATACATCGTGATGTTCTCGTAATGGTTTTGATCAGCTTAATTATATCATGCGGATGAATCGGCAATGGATGTACATTGATCGACGGTTTGACGAGTTCATCTGCGGGCCTGGATAATTTTATGGCCGTGGCGAAGGCAAACAAACATGGTGGCTTCATGTATTGTCCATGTGTGGACTGCAAGAATATCGTAAATTACGCTCACTCGAGTCTCATTCACAGCCACCTTCGCGATCCGGTTTCATGCCCAGCTACTATTGTTGGACCAAGCACGGAGAAAGAGGGGTTATGATGGAAGACAATGAAGAAGAGGAAGAGGATGATGACGGTTATCCCAATTTCCCCGAATACGATGATACCGCGAAGGCAATGAAGACAATGAAGTAGAAGATCAAGAGGCACCGGATGAGCTCGTCGATGATGATCTTGGCCGGGCCATTGCCGATGCAAGGAGAGAATGTGAAACTGAAAAGGAAAGGTTGGCCTTCGACAAGATGATAGAAGATCACAACAAATTGTTATACCCAACTTGCGAAGATGGCCATAAAAAGCTAGGCAAGCACACCTGGAATTGTTGCAATGGAAGGCGGAGAACGGTGTCACTGACTCAGGATTTGGAAAGTTGCTGACAATAATTAAGAGGAAGCTTCCAAGGGGTAACGAATTGCCCGCCAGTACGTACGAAGCGAAGAAGATTGTCCGCCCTCTAGGATTAGATGTGCAAAAGATACATGCATGCATTAATGATCGCATCCTCTACCGCGGTGAGTACGAGAATTTGGATGCATGTCCGGTGTGCACCGCATTGCGGTATAAGATCGGACGAGATGACCCTCGGTGATGTTGAGGGCGAGCGCCCCAAGAAGAGGGTTCTCGCCAAGGTTATGTGGTATGCTCCTATAATACCACGGCTGAAACGCTTGTTCGGGAATAAAGAGCACGCTAGGTTGTTGCGATGGCACAAAGAAGACCGTAAGAAAGACGTGATGTTGAGGCACCCTGTCGATGGATCCCAATGGAGAAAAATCGATAGAGAGTTCCCAAACTTTGCACAGGATGCAAGGAACTTAAGGTTTGGTCTAAGTACGGATGGCATGAATCCTTTTGGAGAGCAGAGCATGCAGCCATAGCACTCGGCCCGTGACTCTTTGTATATATAACCTTCCTCCTTGGTTGTGCATGAAGCGGAAGTTCATTATGATGCCGGTGCTCATACAAGGCCCGAAGCAACCCGGGAACGACATTGATGTGTACCCGAAGCCATTAGTCGAAGAACTTCTACAGCCGTGGTCCCTAGCAGGTGTACGTGTGTGGGACGAGCACAAGCAGGAGGAATTTGACCTAAGAGCGATGCTTTTCAGTAACCATCAATGACTCGGCCTGCTCTTGGTAACATTTCGAGACGAGCCAAACAAGGGATACAATGCATGCACACACTCGTTTACATGAGCTCGAAGGTGATTATTTGGAAAAAGGTCGAAGGTCGTGTACTGGGGCATCGTCGATTTCTTAGGATTACCCATCCCGTAAGAAAGAAAGGAAAGCATTACGACGGTGAGGCTGATCACCGGAGGAAGCCTCCCATCGTGATGGTGTTGATATATTTGGTATGGTCAAGGATCTAGATGTAATATTTGGAAAGGGTCCTGGCGGACGGTCTGTTCCGAATGACGCTGTCGGACACGCGCCCATGTGGAAGAAGAAATCTATTTTTTGGGAGCTAGAATATTGGAAAGTCTTAGAAGTCCGCTCTTCAATCGATGTGATGCACGTGACGAAGAATCTTTGCGTGAACCTCGCTAGGCTTTCCGGGCGTGTACGGGAAGACAAAAGATACACCGAAGCACGGGAGGACCAGACAACGTTGGAAAGACCCCAAAAATCTGCATGAGAGAGTTAAAGGACGTCATTTATCCAGCTACGCTCTTACAAAAGCGAGAGAAGGAAATATTTTTTGAATGTCTTAGCGGTATCAAGGTCCCGTCTGGCTTCTCCTCCAATATAAAGGGAATAATAAATATGGAGAAGAAAACATTCCAGAACCTGAAGTCTCATGACTGTCACGTGATAATGACACAGTTGCTTCCGATTGCATTGAGGGGGCTTCTACCGGAAAATGTTCGACTGCCCATTGTGAAGCTATGTGCATTCCTCAATGCAATTTCTCGAAGGTAATAAACCCGGAAATTCTACCGAGGTTGCA
This sequence comes from Lolium rigidum, assembly GCF_022539505.1. Classification (NCBI taxonomy): domain Eukaryota; kingdom Viridiplantae; phylum Streptophyta; class Magnoliopsida; order Poales; family Poaceae; genus Lolium; species Lolium rigidum. The sequence continues at coordinate 5,104,559 of NC_061508.1, read as the reverse complement.
GAATGATGTGGTCCAATGTCTCGTTAGTTTTGAGCCGGTGTTCCCACCATCCTTCTTCAATATTATGACACATCTCCTCGTTCACCCGGTCGATGAGATTTCCATTCTCGGTCCCGTGTTTCTACACAATATGTTCCCCTTCGAGAGGTTCATGGGAGTCTTGAAGAAATATGTTCATAACCGTGCTAGGCCGAAGGAAGCATCTCCAAGGGCTATGGAACGAGAGGAGGTCATTGAATTCTGTGTTGACTTTATTCCCGACCTTAAGCCGATTGGTGTTCCCGAATCGCGGCATGAAGGGAGACTAAGTGGAAAAGGCACGCTAGGAAGGAAATCAATGATATGTAGGGACGGGATTTCTTTGACTCAAGCACACTACACAGTTCTACAAAGTTCCACCATGGTGGCTCCGTATATCGGTGACCACAAGAACTTTCTACGCTCCCGTAACCCGGGCGATCGAACGATTGGATTAGACGTGAACACATGTCGACTTTCGGCGGTTGGTTGCAAAAACATCTCCCGAATAACAAAGATATTGAAGATCAGCCGTACTTGTCGGCCCGGACACCATCTTCGATCGTAGTGACTTTCCAAGGGTACGAGATAAATGAGAATACATTTTACACGATCGCCCAAGATAAAAAGAGCACCAACCAAAACAATGGTGTCCGCTTTGATGCAATAATGAATGAAGGCCCAAATGACACATATTATGGTTACATAGAGGATATCTCGGGAACTTGAGTATGGACCTTCTTTTAAGGTCCCTTTGTTTAGGTGCAAATGGGTCAACAAAACAGGAGGCGGGGTTCGGGTAGACAAGTTGTATGGAATGACAACAGTGGATCTCAACAATCTTGGGTATAGAGACGAACCATTCGTCCTAGCCAAGGATGTGGCCCAGGTTTTCTATGTGAAGGATATGTCTAGCAAACCAAGAAAAAGGAAACATAAGGAAACAAATACATCAAACGATGAGCCAAAGCGCCACATAGTTCTTTTTGGAAAAAGAAACATCGTGGGAGTGGAGGACAAGACAGACATGTCGGAAGATTATAATAAGTTTGATGAAATTCCACCCTTCGAGTGAACATTGATCCAAGCATCAAGTTAAATGATGAAGATGCTCCATGGTTAAGGCCGAAGAAGATTAAATGATGAAGATGCTCCATGGCACAAATGAGTATCTCAACATGGCAATCAATTTCCCATTTATTTTTGTGTAATCATTTAACTGTATGTAAGATATGAAAAGTGGAGATGTGGTTGGCTTTTTGTACCATATATATAGAGGAGATGTAGTCGTTCACGGGTTTGCGGGGAAAAAATCCGAGGCGCAGCTTCCGAAGATGCCGTAGGGCATGTGCACCAACAACATCTTCGAGAAACTGCGCCACGGGAGATTTCCCAACCCTTTCCCCAACACTATTAGAGGAGATGTAGTCGTTCGAGGGCTTGCAGGAAAAACTTCCGAGGAGCAACTTCCGAAGATGCCGTAAGGCTTGTGCACCAACGACATCTTCGAGAAGTTGCACCACGGGAGATTTCCCAACCCTTTCCCCAACACCTGTTAGAGGAGATGTAGTCGTTCACGAGCTTGCGGGGAAAGAATTCCGAGGCGCAGCTTCCGAAGATGCCGTAGGGCGTGTGCACCAACAACATCTTCGAGAAGCTGCGCCACGGGAGATTTTCCAATCCATGGGAATGAATCTCTCGCTTGGCTTGTTGATCCGCTTGGCAAGCCGTATCGATGCTCCTTTTATAGGCACAAGACCGCTTCTACTCGACGAGGCGTCGTGCGCTACATGCTTTATCTCATCGAGCAGTGCGTCCACCCATGCGTTCTTATCCTGCCGACATCTTTAGTCCCGGTTGTACCCACCAGCCGGGACTAAAGGTTACCCACACGTCCTTATCCCACCGACAGCTTTGTTAGATGACAAAAAAGGATCTTTAGTCCCGGTTGTACCCACCAGCCGGGACTAAAGGTTACCCACACGTCCTTATCCCACCGACAGCTTTGTTAGATGACAAAAAAAGGATCTTTCGTCCCGGTTGTACCCACCAGCCGGGACTAAAGGTTACCCACACGTCTTTATCCCACCGACAGCTTTTGTTAGATGACAAAAAAAGGATCTTTCGTCCCGGTTGTACCCACCAGCCGGGACTAATGTTTTCGGTGCCACCTGCGTTCCCGCCTATTTTTCTTCCCGCGCTTTCCACTCGCGTTCCCGCCTATTTTTCTTCCCGCGCTTTCCACTCGCTTCCCGCCTCGTCCTCTCGATGTCTACTTTCCCCTCCTTTCCTGTAGAGACGGTGTTGGGCCTCCAAGAGCAGAGGTTTGTAGAACAGCAGCAAGTTTTCCCTTAAGTGGATTACCCAAGGTTTATCGAACTCAGGGGGGAAGAGGTCAAAGATATCCCTCTCATGCAACCCTGCAACCACAAAGCAAGAAGTCTCTTGTGTCCCCAACACACCTAATAGGTGCACTAGTTCGGCGAAGAGATAGTGAAATACAGGTGGTATGAATATATATGAGCAGTAGCAACGGTGCCGTAAAATAGCTTGCTGGCGTGTAGTTGATGGTGGTAGTATTGCAGCAATGAGTAACGCTAAAGAAACAGTAAACAAGCAAGTAATAGCGGTATTTAGGAACAAGGCCTAGGGATTACACTTTCACTAGTGGACACTCTCAACATTGATCACATAACGAGAATAGATAAATGCATACTCTACACTTTTGTTGGATGATGAACACATTGCGTAGGATTACACGAACCCTCAATGCCGGAGTTAACAAGCTCCACAATAATGCTCATATTTTAGTAACCTTTAGTGTAAGATAGATCAAAAGACTAAACCAAGTACTAGCATAGCATGCACACTGTCACCTTCATGCATATGTAGGAGGAATAGATCACATCAATATTATCATAGCATTAACTTCGCAATCTACAAGAGATCATGATCATAGCATAAACCAAGTACTAACACGGTGCACACACTGTCACCTTTACACACGTGCAGGAGGAATAGAACTACTTTAATAACTTTGCTAGAGTAGCACATAGATAGTAGTGATACAAAACTCATATGAATCTCAATCATGTAAAGCAGCTCATGAGATTATTGTATTGAGGTACATGGAAGAGAGATGAACCACATAGCTACGACGAAGCCCTCAGCCTCGGGGATGGATTACTCCCTCCTCATCATGGGGGCAGCGATGGCGGTGAAGATGGCGGTGAAGACGGCGGTGAAGACGGCGGTGGAGATGGCTCCGGGGGCAATTCCCCGTCCCGGCAGGGTGCCGAAACAGAGTTCTGTCCCCCGAATTGGAGTTTCGCGATGGCGGCGGCGCCCCTGGAGTCTTTTCGGAGTTTCGTCAATTGGTACTCGCGTTTTTAGGTCGAAAGGGCTTTTATAGGCGAAGAGGCGGCGCAGGGGGCACTGGAGGCGCCACACCCTAGGCCGGCGCGGCCTAGGCCTGGCCCGCGCCGCCATGTGGTGTGGTGGCCCCCGGCCCCTCTCCGACTCTTCTTCGGTGTTCGGACGCTTCCGGGAAAAATAGGAGGTTTGGCGTTGATTTCGTCCAATTCCGAGAATATTGCCCGAACAGCCTTTCCGGAACCAAAAACAGCAGAAAACAGGAACCGCACTGTGGCATCTTGTTAATAGGTTAGTTCCGGAAAATGCATGAAAATGATATAAAGTGTGAACAAAACATGTTGGTATTGTCATAAAACAAGCATGGATCATCGGAAATTATAGATACGTTGGAGACGTATCAGCATCCCCAAGCTTAGTTCCTACTCGTCCTCGAGTAGGTAAACGATAAAAGATAATTTCTAGGTGACATGCTACCAACATAATCTTAATCATACCATTGTAAAGCATATGAGATGAATGCAGCGATTCGAAACAATGTAAATGCAATGAGTAAACAAGTGAATCATATAGCAAAGACTTTTCATGAATAGTACTTTCGAGACAAGCATCAATAAGTCTTGCATAAGAGTTACTCATAAAGCAATAAATTCATAGTAGAGACATTGAAGCAACACAATGGAAGATTAAGTTTCAGCGGTTGCTTTCAACTTGTAACATGTATATCTCATGGATAGTTGTCAATGCAGAGCAATATAACAAATGCAATAAGCAAGTATGTAAGAATCAATGCACAGTTCACACAAATGTTTGCTTCTTGAGGTAGAGAGAGATAGGTGAACCGACTCAACAATAAAAGTAAAAGAATGGTCCTTCAAAGAGGAAAGCATCGATTGCTATATTTGTGCTAGAGCTTTTATTTTGAAAACATGAAACAATTTTGTCAACGGTAGTAATAAAGCATATGTATCATGTAAATTATATCTTACAAGTTGCAAGCCTCATGCATAGTATACTAATAGTGCCCGCACCTTGTCCTAATTAGCTTGGACTACCGGATCATCACAATGCACATGTTTTAACCAAGTGTCACAAAGGGGTACCTCTATGCCGCTCTGTACAAAGGTCTAAGGAGAAAGCTCGCATTTGGATTTCTCGCTATTGATTATTCTCAACTTAGACATCCATACCGGGACAACATAGACAACGAGATAATGGACTCCTCTTTTATGCATAAGCATGTAACAACAATTAATAATTTTCTCATTTGAGATTGAGGATATATGTCCAAAACTGAAACTTCCACCATGGATCATGGCTTTAGTTAGCGGCCCAATGTTCTTCTCTAACAATATGCATGCTTAACCATAAGGTGGTAGATCGCTCTTACTTCAGACAAGATGGACATGCATAGCAACTCACATGAAATTCAACAAAGAGTAGTTGATGGCGTCCCCGAGTGAACATGGTTATCGCACAACAAGCAACTTAATAAGAGATAAAGTGCATAATTACATATTCAATACCACAATAGTTTTTAAGCTATTTGTCCCATGAGCTATATATTGCAAAGGTGAATGATGGAATTTTAAAGGTAGCACTCAAGCAATTTACTTTGGAATGGCGGAAAAATACCATGTAGTAGGTAGGTATGGTGGACACAAATGGCATAGTGGTTGGCTCAAGTATTTTGGATGCATGAGAAGTATTCCCTCTCGATACAAGGCTTAGGCTAGCAAGGTTGTTTGAAGCAAACACAAGCACGAACTAGTACAGCAAAACTCACATAAAAGACATATTACAAGCATTATAAGACTATACATCGTCTTCCTTGTTGTTCAAACACCTCACTAGAAAATATCTAGACTCTAGAGAAACCACTCATGCAAACCAAATTTTAACAAGCTCTATGTATTTCTTCACTAATAGGTGCAAAGTATATGATGCAAGAGCTTAAACAAGAGCACAATAATTGCCAAATATCAAGTTATTCAAGACATCATACCAATTACTACATGTAGCATTTTCCGTTTCCAACCATATAACAATTAACGAAGCAGTTTCAACCTTTGCCATGAAAATTAAAAGCTAAGAACACATGTGTTCATACGAACCAGCGGAGCGTGTCTCTCTCCCACACAAGCACTTATTCAAACAAAAACAAAAACAAAAACGAACAAACAGACGCTCCAAGTAAAGTACATAAGATGTGATTGAATAAAAATATAGTTTCAAGAGAAGGAACCTGATAATTTATCGATGAAGAAGGGGATGCCTTGGGCATCCCCAAGCTTAGACGCTTGAGTCTTCTTGATATATGCAGGGGTGAACCACCGGGGCATCCCCAAGCTTAGAGCTTTCACTCTTCTTGATCATAGTATATCATCCTCCTCTCTTGACCCTTGAAAACTTCCTTCACACCAAACTCAAAGCAAACTCATTAGAGGGTTAGTGCATAATCAAAAACTCACATGTTCAGAGGTGACACAATCATTCTTAACACTTCTGGACATTGCCCAAAGCTACTGGAAGGTAATGGAACAAAGAAATCCACCCAACACAGCGAAAGAAGCAATGCGAAATAAAAGGCAGAATCTGTCAAAACAGAACAGTCCGTAAAGACGAATTTTAAAATGGCACCAGACTTGCTCAGATGAAAATGCCCAAATTGAATGAAAGTTGCGTACATATCTGAGGATCACTCACGTAAATTGGCATAATTTTCTGAGTTACCTACAGAGAATTTTTCCCAGATTCGTGACAGCAAAGAAATCTGTTTCTGCGCAGTAATCCAAATCTAGTATGAACTTTTCTATCAACGACTTTACTTGGCACAACAAAACACAAAACTAAGATAAGGAGAGGTTGCTACAGTAGTAAACAACTTCCAAGACACAAATATAAAACAAAGTACTGTAGCAAAATAGCACATGGGTTATCTCCCAAGAAGTTCTTTCTTTATAGCCATTAAGATGGGCTCAGCAGTTTTAATAATCCATTCGCGGGAAATAGTATTTGAAGCAAAAGAGAGCTTCAAGAGGCAAGTTCAAAACAAATTTAAGTCTAACATGCTTGCTATGAAGAGGAATCTTGTACACAAATGAATTCATGAAGAACAAAGTGACAAGCATAAGAGGATAAAACACGAGTAACTTCCAGATTCTCAACATAAAGAGGGGAAACTTAATATTATTAAGATGCATATAACCATATTTCCCTCTCTCATAATAACTTTCAGTAGCATCATTGATGAAATCCACAATATACCCATCACTTAAAACATTCTTATCATGGTTCATATGCATAGAAGTATCATTAATTTTGGCATAAGGAGAGTTCTTTTCATTAATAGTAATTGGAGCAGGATTATTATCAAGAATTTGAACATGGTAAACAAGTTGCATATTAAGGGAATTGTTTTTGGTAACCCAATCATGACTATGACAAGTTTCATAAGGATAGTTAGAACCTATATCATAGCATTCTTTGTAATGATCATCGTGAGATCGGAGGCACGTGTGTCATCATAAGAAATAGAATAGTTATCTTTCACAATCGGTTTATCCGTGTCCACACCATTATTGTTATTAGAAGGAGATGTATCAAGAACATAATGACCAGTAGCTAAAGGATTTGCAAACACCTCTTCCCCAAGCTTAGAGCTTTCTATATCATTATGGGAGGAAGCATGGATAGCACTGACACTATGGCAATCATTATCATCATCATTTTCAGAATTAATTTCCCAGAGATTTGCAATATCAAAAGTAGTGTGCTCATTCAAATCATGATTGCTAATGTATGTAAAGGGCATAGGAAGATCATCGTATTCAGATTCATTATCACAATAATCATCAGGAGCAACATACTTACGGTTACCTATCGTTATCTCATATACGCGGGGATATGCTGTTACCTCTTTCTTTTTATTCCCCTTATTCTTCTTCTTCTTCTTCGTTCCCTTCTTCTTCTTCTCCTTCTCCTTTTCCTCGTTCCCTTCTTCAGGAGGGAGAGGCTTGAAGGGTGGCTTGTCCGCATAACCTGATTTACTTTCAGAAACAATAGAAGAAACTTGGGAGGATCCCTCCTTTTCATTAATTAGTTGAAAACACCCAGCGGTCCTATCATATTTTGGCAAGGTGTCATCTTCTAAAATATTTTGTATGTAAGTATTTGTATGGCTATTATCAATGCAATAAGAAAAACACCCATGCAGGACATCATCAATATCAAGATCACTCATATGTAACAAAGAGATTTTTCTCGACAGTTCTTCACACCCCAAAAATAAAGTAAGTTCATCATGCTGATTAGGAGTAATTTCATCATCACAATACAAATTTGCAGCACTCATTGGGTTCAAATTATCATTGGAGGAGCATTGAAAATTAAAATGACCCACTTCATGGCAAACTTCACAAATAAAAGGATAGAGGGCACAAACTTTTTTACCAAGATCATCTAGAGCCCTAAACCACTTTCTAGTTTTTTCATTAGCATGATGGATACAATATTCATCTTTGATTTGATTAATTCCACAAGGTCTATGTATTACACAAAAATTAACATGCTTATAGGAAATAGCATTCTTAGGAGTTTGAGCATGCTTATGGCAATAATTAACAACAATTTCATTCTTCATGCAAGCCTCTTTAAAAGGTTCATGATACTTATCAAAATTCTTCCTAGGCAATTCAAAATGAGAAGCAAAGGCTTTATAAAGATTTGCAGCAACTTGAGAGTCAAGACCATAAGTAGCACTCATATTTCGAAATTTATCGGTATCCATAAAAGCTTCAATGCATTCATAATCATAATTTATACCCGACTCTTTACCTTTGTCGTTCTCCCATCCTTCGGCGTTGTCCTCAATCCGATCAAGAAGATCCCACCTAGCTTCAACCTCCTTGCTTGTGAAAGATCCCTCCGAACACGCGTCCGGATAGTCCTTGTGTTGTCCTGAAAGTCTCGCATAAAAATTGTTAACAATAACATTACGGGGAGCTCATGAATGGGACATTTGAGCATTAGAGATTTCAATCTCCCCACGCTTGAGAAATACTCTCTCCATCACGAGGATAAAAGTTATAAATATAATTCCTATCAATATGCACTTCATGCGGAGGATAAAATTTAGAATAAAAGAGAGATGCAATTTCCTCCCAACCAAGAGAATGTCTATTCTCCAACAATTTATACCAATGCGCCGCTTTACCAGACAACGAAACGGAGAATAGCTTCTTCTTCACTTCATCCATAGAGATACCTGCACACTTGAATAACCCGCATAATTCGTGCAAAAACGATGAATGATCTCTAGGATGGACAGTTCCATCCCCTTTATAGTGGTTGTCCATAACACGTTCAATAATTTTCATAGGTATTTTATACGGAATACTTTCAGCAGGTGGAATTAAAATATCAGAAGCATCATTAGAATCATCGCATATGGGAGATAAAGCATTATCAGAGCAAAATATTTCTTCCAAAGCTGAGGAGCAAAAAAGATTATCTTTATATAAACTAGCTTCCCCAAGCTTAGACTTTTCCATAGTATTAGCAGTAATTGCATTTATGCTAATAACATCACTACTATCATGCAAATAAGGTTCCATAGGTTTTTTAATTTTCGCATCAAACAATTCTAAATCAGGAAAAAGACTAAAAAGCTCACCAATTTTTTTGTTGTTTTCCATTATGCCTAACTAGTGTAAACAAGAAACAAAAAGATGCAACTGCAGGATCTAAAGGAAATAGCTTCGAGTACTTACAATGGCGGAAAATAGCTTGGTAGCCGAGGTCCGAAGTGTGAGTACCTTTTACCTTTCCTCCCCGGCAACGGCGCCAGAAAATAGCTTGATGTCTACTTTCCCCCTCCTTTCCTGTAGACAGTGTTGGGCCTCCAAGAGCAGAGGTTTGTAGAACAGCGAGCAAGTTTTCCCTTAAGTGGATTACCCAAGGTTTATCGAACTCGGGGAGGAAGAGGTCAAAGATATCCCTCTCATGCAACCCTGCAACCACAAAGGAAGAAGTCTCTTGTGTCCCCAACACACCTAATAGGTGCACTAGTTCGGCGAAGAGATAGTGAAATACAGGTGGTATGAATATATATGAGCAGTAGCAACGGTGCCAGAAAATAGCTTGTTGGCGTGTAGTTGATGGTGGTAGTATTGCGACAGTAGTAACGCAATGAAACAAGAAACAAGCAAGTAATAGCGGTATTTAGGAACAAGGCCTAGGGATTACACTTTCACTAGTGGACACTCTCAACATTGATCACATAACGAGAATAGATAAATGCATACTCTACACTTTTGTTGGATGATGAACACATTGCGTAGGATTACACGAACCCTCAATGCCGGAGTTAACAAGCTCCACAATAATGCTCATATTTTAGTAACCTTTAGTGTAAGATAGATCAAAAGACTAAACCAAGTACTAGCATAGCATGCACACTGTCACCTTCATGCATATGTAGGAGGAATAGATCACATCAATATTATCATAGCAATAGTTAACTTCGCAATCTACAAGAGATCATGATCATAGCATAAACCAAGAACTAACACGGTGCACACACTGTCACCTTTACACACGTGCAGGAGGAATAGAACTACTTTAATAACTTTGCTAGAGTAGCACATAAATAGTAGTGATACAAAACTCATATGAATCTCAATCATGTAAAGCAGCTCATGAGATTATTGTATTGAGGTACATGGAAGAGAGATGAACCACATAGCTACAGCGAAGCCCTCAGCCTCGGGGATGGATTACTCCCTCCTCATCATGGGGGCAGCGATGGCGGTGAAGATGGCGGTGAAGACGGCGGTGAAGACGGCGGTGGAGATGGCTCCGGGGGCAATTCCCCGTCCCGGCAGGGTGCCGAAACAGAGTTCTGTCCCCCGAATTGGAGTTTCGCGATGGCGGCGGCGCCCCAGAGTCTTTCTGGAGTTTCGTCAATTGGTACTGCGTTTTTAGGTCGAAAGGGCTTTTATAGGCGAAGAGGCGGCGCAGGGGGCACTCGGAGGTGCCACACCCTAGGCCGGCGCGGCCTAGGCCCGGCCCGCGCCGCCATGTGGTGTGGTGGCCCCCTGGCCCCTCTCCAACTCTTCTTCGGTGTTCCGGACGCTTCCGGGAAAAATAGGAGGTTTGGCGTTGATTTCGTCCAATTCCGAGAATATTGCCCGAACAGCCTTTCCGGAACCAAAAACAGCAGAAAACAGGAACTGGCACTGTGGCATCTTGTTAATAGGTTAGTTCCGGAAAATGCATGAAAATGATATAAAGTGTGAACAAAACATGTTGGTATTGTCATAAAACAAGCATGGATCATCGGAAATTATAGATACGTTGGAGACGTATCATCCTCCCGCCAATTTTTTCACTATATATATATGTAGGCTTGGCCTCCATTTACATATCACATCTAGACTCATATCTGCAAACCTCATCACTCTGTCCCATGGCTTCCATCGTATCTCTAACCCTCCGGGAGGCGGAGGCGCTTTGCGCGTCGAACTACCCCTCGCCCGCCGGCTACCGTGTCCCGACCGGGCTGGTTGCTGAGCGTCGGAGGCGTACCGGTCCCTCTCTGTCCCTCTAGGTGTGGCGCGCGAGATGGCCATCACGAACCACTACTACTTCGAGCTCACGCCGGAGCAGCGGAGGAATCCCCAGTGGCATCCCGACTACTTCCCGACTTGGGAAAGCTTCTTCATCAATCGGCGTGAGAGGGCGCTTGCCAGGCACGAGGAGGGCGGCCCGCCTCCTTCGGACTTCAACGAGGCCGGCCGTCGGCTGTGGTGGTGCGGCCGGACTCTCCAGGGCGTCATGGCCTACCGTGGCCCCCGCCTGCGCTACCCTCAGTCCCAGCCCACGCGTGCTCTCCCGTCGAGGTTCGACTACCGCGACCCCGATGCCGGCGACGATGATGACGGCGACTACGACGACTACAGTGGCGAGTACTATAGGGCTAGGCACGAGTATGATTGAATGACTAGAACAGTCGAATCTGGTGATGTATCTTAATTAATTTTCAGTTGAGCTCTGTACTTTAATTCCATGTATGTGGCGGGAAACTTTTCTCCGAGGAGCTCTGTACTTTAATTTCAGTTCAATCGTAATAAATTTCGTGTCAACCACTTTATTGAACAAAACCAACCGACATCGACTTTATTGAAATTACAATAAAATAGATAAATTACTAGTCTAGTCTCTACTCGTCGTCGGAGGTTGTCTCCGTCCAAATGTCCTCCCACCGAGGGTCGTTTTCGGTCCAAGTTGTATTCGGGTTCTCGAGCTCGAAGGCGGCGACGGCCCGACGGTGGCGCCTGTCGGACCTGCGTTGTGCCCTAAGGTTAGCAAAGAACGCGTCGGTGTTGTCGGCATCGTTGGGGAACTGCGCCCTCCACTGGCGCATCAACTGCTCGTCGCGCTCGGGTAAGCGACACGTGTGGCACGGCGGAGGGACACGTGGCACGGGGAAGGGACACGTGTGGCACGGCGGCAGTGGCCAGTACATGGCGGTGACGGTGGTGGCCGATACACGGCGGTGGCGGTGGCGGTGGTGGCCGATACACGGCGGTGGCGGTGGCCGGCACACGGCGGTGACGGTGGCCGGTACACGGCGGTGGCGGTGGCGGCGGTGGCCGGTACACGGCGGTGGCGGTGGCCGGCACATGGCGGCGGCGGCGGTGGCGGTGGCCGCACACGGCGGTGGCGGTGGCGAGCACACGGCGGTGACGGTGGCCGCACACGGCGGTGGCGGTGGCGGCGGTGGCCGAGTACACGGCGGTGGCGGTGGCCGCACATGGCGGCGGCGGCGGTGGCGGTGGCCGCACACGGCGGTGGCGGTGGCCAGTACATGGCGGCGGTGGCGGTGGCCAGTACATGGCGGCGGCGGCGGTGGCGGTGGCCAGTACACGGCGGTGGCGGTGGCGGCGGTGGCCAGTACACGGCGGTGGCGGCGGTGGCCAGTACATGGCGGTGACGGTGGTGGCCAGTACACGGCGGTGGCGGTGGCGTTGGTGGCCAGTACACGGCGGTGGCGGTGGCCAGTACACGGCGGTGGCGGTGGCCAGTACACGGCGGTGGCGGTGGCGGCGGTGGCCAGTACACGGCGGTGGCGGTGGCCGGTACATGGCGGCGGCGGCGGTGGCGGTGGCCGATACAGCGGTGGTGGTGGCCGCACATGGCGGCGGCGGCGGCGGCGGTGGCCGATACACGGCGGTGGCGGTGGCGGCGGTGGCCGCACACGGCGGTGGCGGTGGCGGCGGTGGCCAGCACACGGCGGTGGCGGCGGTGGCCGATGCGTGTTTTTTGATTTGAAATAAGGCGGGAATGAAATTTTTAAAAATTGGCCTTTGGACCCGGTTTGTAATACAAACCGGGACTAAAGGCCTTTCTGCGCGCAGCGCAAAACGCAGCAAAAATGGCCTTTAGTCCCGGTTTGTATTACAAACCGGGTCCAAAGGCCTTTGGACCCGGTTTGTAACACGCACCGGGTCCAAAGGGGGGTATAAAAGAAAACACCTCGTCTCCGCGGAGATCAATCCCGCGGAGACGAAGCCACGCACGCGCGTGACGAAGCCGCCGGGCTGCCGACTCGCCGCCGGCCGCCGCCGCCCTCCCGCGCGCGTCGCCGTCGCCGCTCGCGCCACCGCCTCCGCCGCCGTCTCCGCCGCTGCCGGGCGCCACCGCCTCCGCCACCGCGCCCGCCGACCGCGCGCCGCCCGCGCGCCACCGCCCGCCACCGCGTCGCCCGCGCCGTCCGCCACCGCGCCGTCCGCCACCGCGTCGCCCGCGCCCGCCCACCGCCCGCGGCCGCCTCCTCGCCGTCCGCCGCGCCCCCGCCACCTGCCGGCTGCCGGCCGCCACGCCCACCTCCGCCGCGGTAAGCGCCGCCCCATCTTCTCTTTTTTTTTTTTTAATTTGTTAGATTAGTTAATTTGTTAGGTTAATTATATAGAAACAATAGTTATAAAAAAAGTTAGTACAATTAGTTAGAAATTTAGTTAGAAAAAAAGTTAGTAAAATTACTTAGAAATTTAGTTAGAAAATTAGTTAAAACAATAGTTAGAAAAAAAGTTAGTAAAATTAGTTAGTAAAATAGTTAGAAATTTAGTTAAAACAATAGTTAGAAATTTAGTTAAAATAGTTAGAAATTTAGAAAAAAAGTTAGTAAAATTTAGTTAAAATAGTTAGAAATTTAGTTAGTGTTACTCGTTACAAAAATAGTTATGAGGGCCGCCGCGCGGTAACCGCTACGCTCGCGATGGCGCCCCCAAATACGGTAGTGCCGACGCCCCTGCCGGCGCCCCCAAAATAGAGTATGTAGTGCCGGCGCGCCGGTAACCGCTACGCTCGCGATGGCGCCCCCCAAATACGGTAGTGCCGACGCCCCTGTCGGCGCCCCCAAAATAGAGTATGTAGTGCCGCCGCGCCGGTAACCGCTACGCTCGCGATGGCGCCCCCCAAATACGGTAGTGCCGACGCCCCTGCCGGCACGCCCAAAATAGAGTATGTAGTGCCGGCGCCCCCCAAACGGTAGTGCCGGCGCCGACTAACATAAAAGTAGTGAATTTATCTTTTAATTTATGTTAACGTTGGTACATATATATATGATTTGTTTTCGTAGCTACGATGCCGCGACAGCCGCCGCGCCGTGGTCTGACTCTTCTAGAGGAGATGGAGCAGATGGGGGAGGTCCGGGACCGGGCTCCGCCGGGGTGGCACTCGGGAGGTCTTAGCTTCGGGTCGCGCACCTTGGTGCGGAATCCGGGTCCCGTTGTCGACCCGGATATTCTTTGGTGGAGGTCTTATGGGCCACGGTCGTTTCGGAGGGAGCCGGCCCCGCCGGAGGAGGTAGCTCAGCGCATTGAAGCGGAGGACCAGCACGTTCGCCGTTACATGTACGCGTTAGACAACATGTATAGGACCGGATGGAGCGTTATGCGGGGATCTCATGTTAGCTATGCTCCCGTTGTTGTTCCGTGGCTTTGGGGGCACACCCGGCGCGGCTCGGGACCCGGTCGGCGCCCTCTAGGACCCGGTCTGCGCGGTTGAGTGGTTGTAGTAGTGATTGATATGTATTAGGGTTAAATAAACATGAACCCGATATCTATGTATGCATGTAATCTGCGAGTATCTGCTTTCAGCACTATATTATCGATCCTTAGTTAAGAACTACACATATGTAACTCCATTTTCAGTTTTCCGCATTATCCTTAATTTGATCATATGATGGTTCCTATGTATAGCTTGCAGGTCGTTGTAGAAAGCATGGAGAGAGATGAAATTCAAGAAAATTTCATGGAGGAACTCATAGCAAACGGTACTCCGGATGATCGCGACGACGACGTTATTCCAGATGATGGCGGTGACGATGTCACCGCAACTTATTTGAATGACTCCGGTGAGGGAGCGGAGAATATTGAGGAAGAAGATCCTAGTGGCGCCGGTGAGGAACAAGATCATCATAATGGCTCCCGAACTGTAGTTATCACCGAGGTATATAAACTAATTAAGCCGCTGTTGATCGACTAGATGCATTAACTAATTAAATTGTACTTGACTATGAATTATTTCTTTTTTAGCCCTCCGGATCGAGCACTTCTTCACGTAAAGTCGAGGAAGCGAGGCCCGGCCAAAAAGTTGGATGACGGTGTTAGGCACGACATCACCCACATCGAAAAGGATGGTAAACCGATTGCTCCGGAGAAAGGTGCAAAGGCATTTATAGCTCAATGCGGAGTGCTTGTTAGGGACCACGTCCCGATCACCGTTCGAGAATGGCACAAGCCGAAGGGACTAGTGCTGTCTGCGCAGAGGAAGAAGGTCAAGGTCTTTATATCGATGATGTAGCCAAAAACAGCATTATGGACAAGCTCATGTCACATTTCAACATAGTACCCGAAGAGGGGGTGACGCTGAAAAGGCCAAGATGGAGCGAGGCCCTCCGCGAGTTTGGCAAGAAGAAGATGGCCGAACTATTCAAGAGCCACAAGAAAAGATTGCGCCGCCTTATCAAGATAAAGAAGACTCCGGACAATGAGAAGGTAAAAACTCACTGGGAAGAATTCGTGAAGTACGAGCACGGAGTCGAGAAGAATTTAAGAGAAGGTCGGAAATAAATAAGGCAAATGCTGCGTTGAAGCTATATCACCAAATTCCGGGTCCAGGTGGATACGGGGCTAACCGTCCTAAGTGGCAGGCAGCTGAGGCGGAACCGACCGATAAAGGGATCAGATTAGGGACACACGGTTGGATCGAACGGTGCAAGGAGTGGTTCTACGGGATTGGGGGAACGTTGGATCCGGAAACGGGGAAGTGCATCTATAAGAAAGCTCATCCGAAGGTTCCCATTGATGCCCCGGAAAAGGCACATAGGGACGTGGAGGCGGGGTTGTTCCAGCCCGAAAGAGAGAACGATGAGCTGACACGCGCCCTTGGGAACAAAGAACACGGCGGACGAACACGAGGCACAGGAGGCTCCGTTCCGTGGAAGTATGGCTTTCCTGCGGAAAGGAAGAGATTTCCTGATAAAAGCCATGAGAGGAGGAAGGCAAGGGAAACAGACCGCCTGGCTAACTTAGAGGAGGGTATGAGCACCATGCAAGCCCAATTAACCATGGTAACCCAAGTACTTACATCTCAGATGGCTCGGGGGCAGGCCGTAGATCCTGCACTGCTCAATGCCATCGCCCCGCCGCAATCTCAACCACACCGGAAAAGCAGCGTGGCTTCCTCTCAGCAGGTGGATAATGATGATGATGATGACCAGGTGGTCGAGCCTCCTCGCTACCCCCGTGGATGATCTCACCGAGAGCCGTCCTTGTGAGCTGCATGTTAAAGTTTTCAACCTATCCTTCAAGGCGGCGGTCGGCATCCTCTTACCTACAAGGTCTTACCATTGCCGTCCGGTCCAAGACGACTTTGCTTGTTGTGATGGTGGATGAAGTGTTGAGAGAGTATGAGGGGTTGGTGCTTGAGCACCCTGCAGGTGAAGATGGGGAAATCAAAGAACCGGGAGAAGCCCGTAGAACCACCGTGCAATGGCGGAAGGAGAACATTGTGTTTCCGGGTGAGAAGCCAACAAGCGGGCCACCTCCGCCTCCTCCGCCACCTGTGCGGTCTCCTCCGCGTGATGATTCTCCTCTCGCGCGATGATGATTCCCCTATCCATGACCAGTCTCCTCCGCGTGAAAATACTCCGCCGCCTCCTCCTCCTCGTCGGAGACTCCGCCGCTTCCACCTAAGCAAAAGAGGAAGCGGTCCGCGGCACCTCCTACGGCTCCGAAGTGATCATCAACTCCAATGAGGGAACGAGACTCCGAGTTGTTGCCACATGAGCGGACTGAAGAGCAAAAGGCGTTTCTTGCAACTGCGCCGAAGAAGATGTTTATTCCACCGCAGACAGTGAAGCACTTTGCCGAGACGAGAATGAAGAGACCTGAGCTGAGAGCTGATTATGACCGCTCTCTTGGACAGTCCTCTAGAGCGATGAAAGAAGCAAAAAAAGTCGCCCAGCTTGGACAGCAGGACATTCAGGCCGCACCCCACTTCATCGTGGAGCCATATCATGATCCGGAGACGGCATCGATGATCGAACGGGCGGCTAGAGCTCGGGGAGCATCGGTTGAGTACGAAGATTACTATCCAACGGCTCAAGTGGTAAACACGTATAGATACGGATCTGATCTCGTCAAACCCGGCGAGCTCGCGCGTCTAGGGACTCGAGATGCGAAGGTTGCATGAATGGTACCTGAAAGCCTCGTCGAAGAAGTGAAAGCTACCTCACGGTGTATCTTAGAGATGAGCATTACTTCCGGGGGAAGACGAGATAAACATTGAGATAGAAGAAGCTGTTTCGATTATTCAATCAAGACGCCCTCGACAAAGTCTGTTATCGGTTGCTACTGCTCGTAAGTGATTTATTTGTGTAATTAAGTTTGTAGCTCATTCATTTGCACTAACAATTATCCTTTGTGTACGTTATACATTTAATTATGCAGAATGAAGAAGCTGGAATACAAAAGAGGCAAGCTCCTACCGCCGGGGTTCATAGACCCAAACACAGCTTCATGAAGTTACGGTTCGACGAGTACCCCAAGGACACGAGAGGACAACATCGTAATGTTTTTAGAGAAGCAAGCGGACAAAGAGGATATATTCTTTCCCTACAACTTCAAGTGAGTGTTATATATAACATACATTATGCTTGTGCACCTTCCACTTTATTCTCGTAATCATTGAGCTATGCTTGTGCAGTTTCCACTTTATTCTCCTAATCATTGATCTTCAACTTGGAGTCGTAAACGTCATGGACTCGAAACGTAAATAATATGCGGAATGGGCGGACATGGCTGCCATCCTCCAGAGGTAGTTTCAATCAATTTCGTATTGGCATCTTCATCTGTTCTAATTCGAAGATATCATCAACTAATCAATTACTCATTTACTCATTATTTTTTGCCGGGCAGGGCTTGGAAACGGTTCATCAATACTGTTCCGGGTGAATGGAAACCGGAGCTTACATTTAGAGATTACCCTGTAAGTAGTACTATATATATAGCTATGTCCGTGAAACTTTATATATGATATTTACTTTCAATACGATGCTTGATTATTAGTTTGATCGAACTATTTTTTCGTAAAGTGTATGAGGCGGGAACAAGGGAATAACTTATGTGGATACTACGTACTGCACCTTCATGCGTGACATGTCATGTCCCAAGGGTGGGGACCCCCAAATACACCACACTCGTGTACGATAACAAATTTTCACAATTAATCTTAATTAGTACCATCTATTGTATTGAGTTCCATTCATATATTGATCTCCTTTTTTAAATATAGATGACACGCCTGCGGGACACTCTCATAACAGCGGATCAAATAAAAGCAATTCAAGAGGAAATCGCGGGATTCTTTATTACCGAGGTCCTTACCCCGGGTGGAGAGCACTATCGGCGGATCGTGACGGGGACGAAATCCGTCGAGGACATGTTGTATTGTAAATATGCATGCATTACGTGTACTTGTTGACGATGTCGTGTACTGTTGACGATGTCTATATATATTCATGACGATTTTTTGTGGTTTCTTGAATGATATATATGCATTGCTGAAACTCTGCCGCGGCAGAGAAACGCCCTGTTTCTCTGCCGCGGCAGCGCAATGCTGGTACAGCCTAAACCTGTGCCGCGGCGGAGAAATAGCAATTCTCTGCCGCGGCAGAGGAACCTAGGCCCGGTTCGTACCACGAACCGGGACCAAAGGCCTTCCACCGCGAGCTTCCTGGCCGCACCACGTGTCGAGGCCTTTAGGCCCGGTTTATCTTTGAACCGGGACTAAAGGGTCCCCTTTAGTCCCGCCTAGTTGGTCCCGGTTCAGGAACCGGGTCTAAAGGCCCAAATGGACCGGGCCTATTGCCCCGTTTTCCACTAGTGTATGCGGTTCACCTGTAGAGGACAACATACCGTATCGAACCGTACCATCAGTATATTGTTTAGGATTGCGTATACCTTTCTGCAGTCGAGTACGGACTCCAGGTGGTGACTGAGGAGGCGGAGAATGTTCATTTGAACCATCATCTGAGGTGACTGAATTTTCTTCTTCCCCCCCAGCAGCAGCCGCAGAAGAGACCGCCTCGGAGCTTGATGCAGAGGATCCCGCGCCTGGGGAATCGGCGGCAGACAGCGAGAAGCTCCCGCGCGGAGAGCCAGCACTGCCACGCGGCGACGAAGCACTGGGTGCATGTGCGTGTGGTCCCTCAGGCTTGTGGCCAACACGCGTGGACACGGCAGGCGAGGCCTGCTGTTCGCTGTTGGAGGCTGTCCGCGTCTGACGAGGCGAATCCACCTCGGTCCGTGGCGTCTCGGGATCAGCGCTGGCAGAAGAATGTTCAGGAAAATCTGCTCCGTGTTCTGTGCTCGTTTCGTCGTTTTGTGACTGGTTTTCCGCAGCAAATTCAGCACTGATTTCTTCACTGTTTTCACCAGGATTTTCTTCAGAACTTGTGATATCCTGCAACACATGAGGAACAGACACAATAGGTACAACATGGTTATTGCAATTTTGTGCACTCTCATGGGAAGTAGAGGTGGATGACGGAAGAAGGAGAATTTCCTTCTTAAGGAGAGCGCCGGCATTTGGGTGAAGAGATGCAAATGGGAAGACATTTTCATCAAAGACGACATCACGGGAAATATACACTCGACCTGTAGAGATATCTAGGCATTTGACACCTTTATGGAGAGGACTATAACCGAGGAAAACACATCGTGTGGAGCGAAACGCAAGTTTCCGCTTGTTGTAAGGACGAAGATTGGGCCAACAGGCACAACCAAAAGTTCTCAAGGCATCATAATTTGGGATGATATGAAGGAGCCGTTCAGTGGGAGTTTCAAAATCAAGCACTTTGCTGGGAAGTAAATTAATGAGAAAGGTTGCAGTGATAAAAGCTTCATCCCAGAATTTAAGGGGCATGGAGGCATTGGCCAACAAATCAAGACCAACTTGGACGATATGACGATGCTTTCTTTCAGCGGAGCCATTTTGCTGATGAGCATGAGGGCAAGAGACATGGTGTGTAATGCCAACTTTTTGAAAGAAACCATTTAATTTCTCATATTCACCTCCCCAGTCAGTTTGCATAGTAACAATTTTCCTATCAAACTTACGTTCAACATACTGTTGATAGTTAAGAAAAGCTTGATAAACATCAGAACGCTTTTTGAGCAAATAGATCCATGTAAATTTACTGAAATCATCGATGAAGCTTACATAATATGCATGTTTTCCCACAGAAAGAGGGGCAGGCCCCCATACATCAGAAAAGACTTGCTCCAAGGGAGCAGTGGAAACACTAGAAGAAGTGGGATATGGTAGCTGGTGACTTTTTGCCAACTGACAAGAGTCACAAACATAAGGAGTACTTTCTGGGGTGTAAGCTATTTTATTCTTCCTAAGAACTTGTTGAACCACAAACGAAGATGGATGTCCTAAGCGGCGATGCCATGTAGCGGATGATGGCTTTATTGTGATGAAGGCGTGCTTGGCGGTCTCATGAAACATAGGCACCAGGGGATAGAGACCACCCCAGCAGGGGCCCCTAAACAGTGTCCTTCGAGTTGCTTGGTCCTTGATTAAGAAGAAGAAAGGATGAAACTCAATAAAGACATGATTATCAAGAGTAAAGCGGTGAACAGACAAAAGATTCTTTGATGCACTAGGGACATGAAGGATATTATTGAGATCAAAAGAGCCATGAGGAGTGCGCAAAATTGAATTACCAATATGACTAATGTGCATACCTGAACCTTCAGCAGTGCGAACTCGATCTTGCCCATGATACTTGTTGGCTATAAGAAGCTTATTCAGTTCACTGGTGATGTGGTCAGTGGCCCCTGTATCAGTATACCAATTTGTATCAACACCATATGACGCAAGGTTTGCTCCCTTCTCACCATCATCCTTGTCTTTCTTGTCATCCGAGTAACGCCACCAGCACGCATTGGCGGGGTGACCATGCTTCTTACAGATTTGACACTCCGTATCAACATAAGGAGTAGGAACGCGATCTGAACGACGTCCATCAGAACGGCGACCACCACCATTATCTCGGCGACGATCATCACGACGGTCACCTCTACGATCATCACGGCGCCAATTGTCATCACGACGCCAGTTTCCATTGCCTCGGTTATCATCACGGGTATTGCCACCACCACGGTAGGGACTGCGAGCCCGTGGCGGAGGAGGAGAGCGATCACGGGGTGGTGGAGTTCGAGCACGAGATCGGGGATCACCACGACGAGCAAGATTGGCGGATGATACAAATGAGCCATTTTCTTCCACTCCGTTCCGCATATCATAAGAGCACAGTTGTTCATAAAATTCATCAAGAGATGTACCCGGGTTTCCATTCACCGTGGTGATGAGTGCATTGTATTCTTCCTTATCAAGCCCATGCAACAGGTAGCCAAGGAGTTCATCATCTTCAACAGGTTTTCCGAGAGCAGATAATTCAGAAGCAAGGCCTCTCATTTTTGTGTAGTATTGATCAGCGGTCAGCGACAATTTCTTGGTGTCATTGAGTGCACCACGAAGATGCTGCGCCTTGGTGCGAGACGCTGTCTTGAACATGGCGTTTATGGCAGCCCAGGCCTCAGCAGTGGATGTCACCTCAAGCAAATGTGATAGCACATCGGGCGAGAGGGTGTTGAGGAGAAACCGAAGAACTTGTTGATCCTTGGCCATCCAGTCAATGTACGCCGAGTTGGGGACCATAACCTTCTTCTTCTCAGCATCTTCAACCTCAATGGTCTTGGGATGAGCACGATCCGAACCATCCAGAAGTTGCATGACATTGGCACCACAGAAGGTAGGGAGAACAAGAGCCTTCCAGAGCAGAAAATTGTTGCGATTCAGTTGTTGGGCCGGTGGTGTCCCCAAGGCAGCAGCAAGAGCAGAACTCGACATGGCAGATGAGCTTGATGCGCTCATGATGGTAGACCTGAAAACAGAAACAAACGTAGGGTTTCGGGCTTGTGGTGGAAGTTTGGTGGAGGTGGCTGGCGGCTAACGGATCTAGGGTTTTGATCGGCGAGGATTTTGGGGTTTTGTTTGTGATGCGGCTGCGACGGTGGCTGGAGAAAGCAACGGCGGCAGCGGCAGGTGTATATCTGTAGGGGTTTTGTGATGCGGCGGCGGCGGCGGCTGAGATCAGCAACGGCGGCGACGGCAGAGTTGTGTTTGTGTGTGTCTTGGAGTGATTTTGTAGGGCGCGGTGGCGACAGCAGATAGCTGCGGCGATGGCGCGGTTGTTGGTTGTGGGCTTGTGGCGGCGGCTGGGAACAGCGGCGGCGGCGGCGAGGCAGCTAGGTCGTGGAAGAAGTTTGCTCTGATACCATATTAGCAATGGCTGTTAACGTGTACCTTTGTCTCGGCCACGGTTCCATGTTATATAGGGCACACAACGCCAGAGTTGTACAGAGAACGGATTACAGAAACTCACACAACCCTGGCCCGTATGAGGCCCAAACACATATGATAAAAACCTCTAATACATATTCTAACATGTGGAACCGTCTGACTGGCGTAGCTTTCCCGTGATTAATTTGCATGCGATGTTCCAGGAAAGCAGGGACATGAAAGGGAGACCTAATATTTTCTTCCATTCTCTTATTTCCTCAAATCTACGTGAGGATCTGTAAAGGTATAACGACCAATTATATGCAGTATGGCCATAGGCGTATAATACTGCAATAGAGTTGGACATGAAAGTCTCTCGTCGGTGCTAGCCTAGTTGGACTCTATAGGAACATGGTCACGCTAGCATGTTTAATACAACCACCTAATCATTTCATCTGCTATAACTTTCGTTATAAATATATGGGGATAAATACAAATTATCCTCCAACGAATCACTCAATTTTATAGTACTTCCTCATATCTAAATTAATCGGCACAATCATACACAAATTAAGTTGAGTATGTTCAGTGTTGTTAAGGTGCATCAACTAAGGATGCAGGAGCTCGATCCCCATCTCGGCAAGGCCATTTGTGGCGGCGTCGGCGAGCTGCTGGCCTGGTTTTCTCTCAGATCCGCGGATCGGGGGAGGGTGGATTCCCCGGGCACGGTCGAATTTCGACCCTGCCGTGGAGTTTGCGGAGTCTGTTCTGGAGTCGGAGGAGTGCTGATGTTGTTGCCTTCTCCTCGGCCGGCCGTGGTGGCGAGGGAGAGGAAGGAGATGGCACCACTGTCTAACTTTTTAGGGTTTGTGTTCTTCTGGTGGTTTGCGGCTTTCACGTTTTACAGTTTCTTCCGGCTGGCCTTGGTGGCGAGGGGAGGAGGCGGTTCGACGTGTCGACGCCAAAATCGGCCAGATGGTCGAGCGTTCTGCTGGTGGGAGGAAGACCCTTCTTCCTCCTTGTCGGTATGATTTGTTGCTGATGTTCTTCTTCTTCCTCTACGCTGATGCTGAGGGAGTTCCTGGTTTGCCCGGGCGGATGGCCCGGCCGCGGTGCTGGACCAGTCGGTTGACTCGAGTTCCCTTCCTTCCGGAAGGGATACTTTTCGCGGTACTCAAAGCCAAAGATGGCGACGGCTGCTGCAGGCGTGTTAGATTGGTATCCATGCCTTCTCGATGCTGCTGTCAAAGGAGGAAGCAGGGTGGTGGCAATTGTACCGTAGTCGAAGATGGTGACCTACTTGCGCTTGGTTGCAGTTCTTTCTAGGTCTTCTCTCAAGATTATGGGATGATGACACAGGGCTCCGGAGATCTTCATGGGTTATGGTTATCTTAGGTGTTCTAGGTGTTCTTGGTCCTTTGTGTTTGTGTTTGTTTGTGCTTGTAAGGGTCAACAACTTTGTATCTTTCCGTCATATGAATGCAGAGAAATTCTCAAAAAAAAAGGTGCATCAACTAATTTGGACCGGAAAGTAATGTATTATCCAGCAAGCAAGACGGTGTTTCATTTTACAGACAGACTCCCAACTCTCATGAACTCTGCTTGGCTTGTGGATGCCACTCCATCTGCATGAAAGGACTAGTCTCTGCCACATGATGGTGCTATGAGCTAACTGCATATAAAAGTTTCTGAAAAATCATCAAAATAACAGAAGAAACGCCATCGATCGCATGGACTCATAACGAAAAAGAAAAAAAGAAGGTTGCAAACTTGATTAGGTAATCGATTCCATCCATCATCGACAGAGAGCCATCAGACCCCTGACATTGGCAAAAGACCCCCCCTTCCTCCCGTGTCGCTCCCGCTTGGGGCGACACCGGAGGACCCCCAACCCTAGACCTCCTAGCCCTCCCCTCTCCTTCCCTCCTCCTCGCCGCCGCCGGAGGTGGACGCCCGGAAATCCGCGCGCGGCGGCCGGGATCTCGCTGCTTCGCGGTCCTCGCGGAGAGCTCGGGCATCTGGGGCGGCGGCCTCGCTTGGGGAGGGTGGCGCCGTTCCGGCGGCAGGAGGCGCCCGCTGATGCTGGTGGTTCCTCTTCTTGGGCTGCGAGGGCGGCGAGGAGAGGGTGTGGTGAGGTCGCGGTGCGGTGGCTGCCCCGTCGGCCTCCGGTCAGATCTGAAGACGGTGGCCCGTGCCTGTGCTGTTCCGATCCCGATGCCTCCGGATATGGCCTCGCCGGATCTGGTGGGTAGTCGCGGTGTGCGGGGCTGGGGCTTTGGTCCGGGGAAACCTTTGGCCGGCGGAGGCGGCCATGGCGTCAAGGGCGCTCCGGGCGCACTCCTTGGAGGTGATGCTGAGGTCCAACCCTATCCCCTTCCTCCCTCCTCCCGGGTGAAAACCTAAATCTCTTGGATTGGGCGGCGGCGGCGTTCTGACGTCGTGTCCTCCTTGGAGGCGTCGTCTTGGGACGGTGGGAGGTGAACAACGGTTCGTGGGCACCTGGTGGCGGCGTTCAATGGTGGCGGCTTTCTACCATGGTCGGCTGCGGCCTACAATGGTGGTTCTGGTGCCATTATCTTGGTCGTGTCTTCTTTTGGCGGCTTCGCCCTAAAGCTTGCTTCTTGATGAGTGTTCGGTGCTGAGGATGACGATGTGCGTGGACAGCTCGTGTGCAGTTTTGATCCTGCTCGATGTTCGGCTCCCGGCAGCCCTTTTGGTCAGTTCTTCCTGCATGCTCTAGGGTGAGCTGTTCTACCTTCCGATGGTTCGACGCCTTTCGATCCAAGGCGGGGAGGCAGGGGCCTTCTTCGGAGGTAGAGGCGGAGTTCTTGACCACTATGGTGCTGTCGAGATTTGACGAAGACAGGGCCTTTCTCAGGCGTGTCTACTCCACGACTTCTTCTTCAAGGCTATGAGCGCGAGGACGGATGAAGGCTTCGTCTCAGGCGGTGTTTTTTGATGTATTTTTTGCTCTGTGTGCGTTGCCTGTTAGCTGAACTATCAGCATCTTGTATCTGCCATTCGTGGCTTTATTAATTTAAAGCTGGGCTAAGGCCTGATGTTTAAAAAAAAACAGAGAGCCATCATGATCACATACATGTTGCATGATTCCAGAGCCACATTACAATGGGCAACGAGTCCTTTGTCTGAATCCATGGCCAAAAAGCCGTGCTTCTTCAGAAACAGAAAGCTAAGTACACCAGCAACGACTGCATCAGCTAGCAGCCAGCCAGCTAAACAGCACCGGTGGTTATATGTGTCTGGCGATTGTGTCAACCAGACGCCAACATTTTGCTTTCATCTTTTCCCGGTTGAGGAAGCTAGCTAGCGGCGGGTCAAACACCATTGTCAGCAACAGCATCCGTCTCTGCATGCAATCCAATGCAATGATGTGTGGTTACACTAACATACACTGATACACACCCCAGCTCTATAAAGCGCATGGATGCTATGCGTTGTGGCCTATGTTGGGCAGGAGAAATATTCTTCTTCGCTTGTGCCTCAGCATTAGCAGTAGGTTACACCCGAAGGAACGTACGTAACAACTCCACTACCCCTGAATTCTGCAAGAGGAAGAAGAGGACATGCATGCATGCATGCATAAAAGTGAAATGGCTGTTGTTTTCCTGGTGGATGGTGCGTCAATTCTTTAGCTAATTTGGCACTGGATATGCGTGCACGGGACATATATGTGCGTACAAACTACGGGAAAACGGATCTGTGTTTATTATTTTTCTCTTTTCTCGAGTGTCAAATTTCTGGGTACTCGGCAAAGTCAGCCTTTGCCGAGTGTCCGCGAAAATATACTCGGCAAAGAAGATATACATGGTAAAGATAAAAAAGTACATTCAGTAAAGAAAAAGTACACGGTAAATATTGCCTTTGCCGAGTGTCCAATTTTGACAATCGAAATGGCTCTTTGTCGGGTGTCAAAACTGGACATACAACAAAGGCTACCTTTGCATGAATGACACTCGCTGAAAATTTTCTTTGCAGAGGGTAACACTCGACAAAACTTTTGCTGAGTATTTATGGATATTTGGTATTTTTGGTACTAGGCAAAGATCTGTTTTTGTGTTGTGAGAGGTGGATCCAAGGAGAAAAAAAGTTTGACAGGGTTAATGGACCGATCAACATAGTGATGGCTGAGTTTGCTATATGCTTAGTTGAACTTTACATCGTTTGATTTTCTAAAAGAATTATACGCATTACATATTGGCTAGGAGGCTACGTCTGTTTAAAATAAGTGTGGGCACTCTCTATAGATGTGGATGTATTTAAATATATTTTAATGTATAGATATTTCTAGATAAGATGGTGACACTTATATTAGAACATGAAAAATAAGTTATAGTTGTCAAGTTGTACTTTCATATATTATTCTAGGATAGATGTTTTTTCATATATATTTCTAGATATTGATGTTTTTTCTTATATTTGGTCAAACTTTGCATCGTTTAACCTTAAAAAATATATTATATGCACTACATTTTAGCAAGGAGGATAACTCGGTTTGAAAAAAATATGCCCTACTGTTTGTATAGATATAGATGTATCTGAACATATTTTAATGTATATATATATATATATATATATATATCTAGATAAAACGATAACACTTATTTTAGAATGAAGAAAATAAGCTATACTAGTTGTCAAATTGTACTTGGTTATGCGGAACAGCTGAGAAAGCAACGTTTTAAACGTAGCGGATAATAAACTAGTAAAAGGAGGGTCAATGTTGCTCGACCAGACCCGTGTTTGATCGAAATCAGCCAATGCATCATGCATGCATGTGCTCTGTCGTGACCGTGCTTTGACTTGTGAGTCATCCTCAGAGTGACGTGTTCGTTGGATAGAGGGCTGATATGCCGGGCGTTATCAAATTGGTATAGGGCTGATCGGCATGCATCAACCTGTGCCACACCATCAATCATGTCCATATATAACTCCCAGATGCTTCACCAAAGTTCAGCGACTACTAATCAAATAGTACTACTAGTAAACAAGGTTACAGTCATGATGAGATGAGACCGTCAAGCTAGGCACATCTTTTGACAGCAGCTTTCGATTCCTTGCTCCTCCAGTGCTAGCTATCTTGCTGCTGACGCACTTTACATGAATCATGATCACCAAGGTACTATACGTTATACTACAATTTATACTTCGCTTTTTCTTAAATAAGTGTGGTAGATTTATCTACACGGGATATATAAAAGCCTTATGCTAATTCTCGACTACCCGGGAATTACATTAGCTCTAGATCGATAGGATGGATGGTAATAGTTGTTCATTTTTTAACTTGTTGTTTGACTTCTAAATATGCATGAAAAATATTCCCAAAAAAGGAAACAGCCGAGGGATTTCTCTTCGATCGACTTGGTCGACTAGGAATTACCCTAATTAATTAATTCCCGGCTGATCGAAATGCAAGGCGCCTCCTACATAAAAATCTAGATAAATAGACGATACTAAAATACATGATACTCATTAGCTGATTAACCTAACCAATTAGTTAACCGATTGAAATGCCACTAGCTTACCAAAGAAGCAATTAATTCCATGCCTCACCAGAAAAATCATTCTCCAGCCGCTGTCTAAGCTCCAGGACAAGGGGGAGCAGGTACGTAGCACACTATACTCCTAGCTAGCAGAAGCAGCAGGAACCTTTTATTTTTTCCTTATAAACAAAGTTCGCTAGTGGACATGCGCTCGCCATTAGTTTGGGTGGAAGAGGAAGAGCAAGGGCCGTCGTTATCGGCGGCGGCAACCATGCATGCTGGTACTGTGTCTTGCAAGCCAACACACGAACGTACTTCCGAATGTAACTTCCTTGCTAGCTAACAACTCTTTCCTCTTGCCTAACGTCCATGCTTAATTAGGTTCGAGCCGTCACGGGGAAGCAACCTCGGGCTTTTTTGATAAGAAATGGCCCTGCATGATCTGACGTTGATATTTCGAATGGTTGTTGCAGCAAATTCAGTGATTCATTGGGAAGTCAAGGAGCTTGGGGCCGCAGGAGTACTCGCATAAGTTTGCATAGATTTTGCAAGAAACCGCCAACTTTGATCAGAGTGTTCCAAATAGGGTCAATCTTAACTTTTAAGCATTCTAAAAACTACATGATGCGGTAAAGTTATACTGAGCGCAACTCCGAATTCTAGCACTTGCATGGAACCAACTATTTCAAGGGCAAGCACATTACTACTCCAAGTCTCCAAAAAAACAGGCGGCAAAAACTTTAACTCAATCTATTAATTAATAAGAAAAAAATACTCAGTTAATTAATCAGAACCCGGGTGAAAACTGTTATAACGACCCACATGTGGACCAAACTCAAAGTCCGCAACTCCTCGATTGCCTAGGAAGTTCGACCAACTCTCCCCACCCGTTGTGGCCTGAAACTCTCAACACAAACATAACCACACACAACAAAGGAAACACACAACACCAGTCGACGATCTTGGACACAACAACTAGAAAAGACGAGATCATCCCTGAAGCAGTCACGAACACTTTTCTTGTTGTGCCACTCTTCTTACTTTCGGTCTTGAGATGCTCCTTATCCTTATAGGTTATGTGATTTGTATCTAGGGATAGCCGTCTCCAAACTGCCGAGTAGGTCACAGAGCTCTTTTGCAAAGAGAACCAGTCAACAAAGGCAAGCGACTGAATGAGCTCTGGGATAGTGGCACAAGCCACCGCCGAGGGCCCTAGAGATTCCACCTCCAAATACACCATCGACGGGGAAGGACTTGACTCCCTGCACAACTCCTGCAACTCGGGCACGATCAACATCACCAGAGCTATGCCCCCCGCGATGTCCTTGCACGTAGATGCAGCCAACACACCCAGTTCGATGATGAGCAGTGCCTAGAAAAGAAACAACCATAGTGGTTGGCTTCCCAATCGTCGGTGGAACCAACATAGAGCTCGGACGAAGTAGACACATAAGGGTCAACCAATGGCTTGCCAAGGGTAGCCTCCGCTCTCACCGGAAAACTCTCGACCTGAGCTAGACACCCTTGTAACTTGGAGTGAACCAGTCTTGCCCGTGCAGCCAGAACAACCCGCAACTGCAAATTGTTTGGTTGACAAGATGGCTACGGTTGCTGACGGGGAGGGGATACTTGATGAGGAGGACACAAGAAGTAGTTCTTCATGTGCAGACCTTCACTTTGTGGCCAACTTGGAGAAAACTATTACAGCTAAGACTCCTAAGAGGCTAGTGGCAGACCGAAGCCTAGTGCCCAGCTTCATGGCAACTGAGCTATCTCCCGTTAAGCCAAGCAAGAGGTGGGGGACGAGTCTTCACCTCCAGAGGAGCGAAAGTTGTGCGGTGCAGACTACGCTTAGACTTGATGAGCTCCCAAGGCACCATGTCGTGCCCCGCGACGGTCGTCGCGTCTGCGGTAGCTAGAACCGCCACACTGGCTGCAGCCACTATGGAAGAAGTTGGTCCACGGTTGCCATCTCGGGGACGAGCTTGACGACCGCGCCCAAGCACATATGCGACGACAGAGTTTCTATCGACAGTGGATGGGTCAAACCTGCAGCAAGCGGCAAGACCACAAGCGTCGATGCATTGAAGGAGTGGTCGAACATAGCTTGCACCAGCTGCACCGGGATGGCCGACTCAAGGATGAGCTTTTCAATGCTTCCCATGCACAGAGGAGGCGCATGAACATCGGTCGGAAGGACCAATGTGGTCATCGATGCAACCTGCTGGGGTTGGGAGCACATACTAGTAAGGATGGGCATCGAGGCCTTCACGGGTGGCGTCGGCGAAGCGGTGGGGAGCAGGTCCAGAATAGCCACCTCCGAGAGGAGTGGGCACTTCACCATCAGCAGTCCACAAACGACACGGTCGGACTTGCGGGCAGAAAGGGCAGCCTCGTTGAGCGTGACAGCGAGATCTTGGGTGGAGGGCGGCGTAGCTAGCATGGCCACCTTCACGGGCATGTGGACGTCAGCTCGAGGCTCCGGGAGCGACAGCACCGCCGTGTCTCTAGACCGAGTGGCTGCTGTGCGGAGGCGATGAAAGAGGACGGTGAAGGGATGTTGGCTCTGTTCACAGCGGTCGAAGAGGGCGCCGGCAGGAGGAGATCAAGCCGGTGGCGACAGTTCACCCAAATATTGCTTAGTATGAAACGGATGAGTGCCTTGATCGTTCCATGGCCTTTAATTTGTCAGACCGGTGTTAATATCTTATTGCCCGTATCTAACCATATTTGAAAATGGTGTTAGGACGTGTACAATGGTAGGAAGGCATGTCTTACCTTAGCTCTACGTCATCTAGATAAGGCAATTAATATAAATCATACAATGCATTATCTCTTATTATTATCCCTAATAATTAATAAGAATTAGTTAATTTTTTGTAAAATTTTATATTACTATATGGTACACACAATAGAGAAATAGTTTTTTTTTCTTATGATCATTCCTAACCTAAAAATACGAACTTCTTTTTCTTCAGCTTCTCTCCGCCAACTAAGTAAAATCCAACGTGACAATCCTATAAGAAGGCTAAAATTGTCCACTGTACATGCTCTTACATCTCAATCCAGTGACGCAATTAACACTAACTTAATTGTTGTAGTCCTTGTGATCCATCTGCCTGCAGCCATAGGGTACCTACCAGTCAAAGATTAACTACAAATCAGGTCGTTATATTATTGGTGAGACCATTCATAAGATCGATGTCTCACGAGAAAAATAAAGATACATTAGTACGAGATTGTTTTAGTTTCCCTGTCATGCTCATGCATGGAAAGCTCCCTGCCTCCAACGACCCTGTCAACTATGATGCCTTCTTATCCAAGAACTAGGCGTGCACGGCCACGCATGCCATTCATGTCCTGAAGGCGAAAACTACGTCGATTTGGACACTGCCCACGTCGCGTTCGAACTTTACACTACTCGCCGGGGAACGAGATATTTATTCCGGTTCACCTCACTAACTAGATGTCGACGAGCGACGTCGTAGTCGTGTTTAAAATCTTCCAGACCCTGAAGGCCTGAACTAACCACATACTCTAGTGTTTCATGCATACAAGCAACAACCGGAATTTAGAGATATCTGCGAGGATAAGATCATTTACAAAGTGCACCAACAACCTAACCCATTCCGAAGAATGAAAAGAATAATATGGGATGGAACAATGGCGACAGATCGTGCTCATTGCTGCTGCAATTAGCTTTAGTGAGGGTGAGGTAGAAGACTCTATGATCTGGAAACTTCACAATTCAGGAGTGTTATACATCCCAGTCTCTGTATGTTGTGCTGAACTTTAGGGGATTACTCCCGTTTATCACCAACGGTCTGGAATCTATATGTACATCCTAAGAATACGTAAAAAAAAAAATGTACCCCCCTAAGGTGCATATTTTCCTTCGGTTGTTATCCCACAGTGCTCACTGGAGATATATCGTTTCATTTTTCGATAAAGAAAATATATTAATATCAAAAGATATCAATTACATTCAGCCTCTGCAACAACACACCACCCTAATGGCAGTACGAATGCACACAACCAAAAAAGATAAAAGAAAACTAAGTAATAAAAGTCCCGTCACAGTATCCTATGCCTTGCAACAACAGTACATCCACCACAAGACAACACGCGAAATACAGACTCTCCAAAAGCGACGCCTCCAAGAAGGGAACAGTGCACCAACGCCGTTGTTGTCCGATCAAAGATCTTAGGTTTTAACCCTGAAGATAGTCCCCGCTCTCAAAACAATGCATCAACCAAGGTCATTGCTAGGCATAACCAGTTAAGGCTAGACCTTGGGTTTTCACCCTGAAAAGTAGGACTCTGAACTTCACCTATGCTATCGCCCCACTTTCATACCATAGCTGCGACTCCCGGAACACCAAGCAAGCTCCTCAACATCGCGAAGACTTGAACCTTCTTTAGCTAATCCCCCAATCCCGTCTTCATGATATTCTCTGCTCACTGAAGATCATTTGATAAAAAGACAAGCAATACTTGATAAAACCTGTATTTTGTTTTGTGAGAAATAAACCATACACCACTTGTTTTTCACTTCTAATATTGTGAGAATAGTATAGGCAGAGTTATCTGTTATGTCGGGTAAAGATGTGGGTAATGATCATAATGTATAGCTAGACAGTGGGTGAGTAATAATAACAATACCGTAGTTAACAAGGTGATTGCTGCTTTCATGTGGATAATGTGGAAGAACAGGAATGCTATCTTCTTTTGACGATGCCTATGAAAGTCCTAGCAAATTCAGTGGTTTATTGAGAGGTCAAGACGCTTGGGGCTGAGGACGTTGGCATAGTCCAGTGGTTGGGGTCGCAGTGGCGCACCCCAACGACCAGAGTTCAAATTCTGTCATGAACGAGTTTCTGGAATTCTCACGCCGAGATCCCGCATCTACTATATTATTTAGTGTCTAGTTCCTCCTAGCACTAATTCATTTTTTTTCAAGACGCTTGGGGCTGCAGGAGTACTCGCAGAACTTTGCATCGATTTTGCAAGAAACTGGCAGCTTTGATTAGACTGTTTCGAATAGGATCAATCTTAATCTTAAGCATTATAAAAACTAATTCCTCTGACTCGTGTGTAGAGTTGACAAACTCGTTTGTCGACGGATGCAAAGATGGCAAACAAAAACCCATGGGCCCATGGATTGGTAGCAAGCTGGACCCGCGGGCTGTTCTTTTGGATGGGCCGTTTGCTCGCACAACATCCAATTCATATTAGAGTTTAAATTATTTACTACTACCTCCATTCCTATATTTTTATTGAAAGTCAAACTATGTAAAGTTTGACTAAGTTTTTACCGAAAATCATTAACATGCAAAATAAAAAAAATCATTAAACAAATAATAAAATATATTTCCGTATGGTATCTACAAAATATTATATTCGTAGACTGTTCTAAAAATTTGGTTAAACTTTCCTTGATTTGACTTTCAATAAAAATATAAGGATAGAGGTAGTACTACATGGCGTTTGAAATCAGGTTGATCATCACCAAGTAACAATAAATAATACATTTCGTGAAAATTGATGATAAATATTTAAACTGCTATACACTTACTCAAGTATCGTTTAGTTTGAACGGAGGACTGCCTGCCTTGTTACATGCAGTTAATTTGTCAGTCCCGGTATTAATATGTTATTGCCACTATCTAAAACCATATTTGAAAATGATGATGATGTGATGCAATTAACACTAATTAATTATTGGAGTCCCTTTGATCCATCTGCCTGCAGCCATAGGGTACCTGCCAGTCAAAGATTAACTACAATTAACTACAAATCAGGTCGTTACATTATTGGTGAGATCACTCATAAGACGTAAGGCTAGCTATAGTGCTAGTATCATAGCTAGTATCATGCACATTAGTTCCACAAAAATACTAATGTGGCAGCTAATTAAGTAGGAGAGAGGAGATTGGAGTAACATAGGTAGATAATGTATCGTAGGAGAAAACTTAATGCTAAACAAATCTTGTACATAAATTTGCACTGTGATTCTAAAAAATAATAAATATATTATGACTATGGTACTACTTCATGATACTACGTACCCACTATAAAAATACTATCATCTAGTAGTATCATGCCACTATGACCAGCCTAAGAGACGTCTCACGAGAAAAATCAAGATATATTACAGAAGAACAGATGATTTACGGTTGAATGAATTAGGAAGCAAAGAAGTTTTGGAAGCTCTCAAAGATTATCTTCGGATCCGGATAGATGAAGTCGAAAGAATGATGAATCTCGTAGAACTTCGGGGGCTACTGTTGTGGGTACACTTTATGGGTATATCAACGGCGTGGCCTAGATCCGGCAAGCCCGGGTGGCCCATAGACGGTGATGGTGGTATGTGGCCCATCGGGCGGCCCAGTTGCTGTAGATCAAGACGGATGATGTCCAGCCCAGGTACAAGGAGCCGAATCTCAACCGACCTATGAAGATAGTCGGATCCGTGAAGGCCCATGAATTATCCGGATCCAATACGGCGCATAAGGAAGGTTGGATCCTTGACGAACACGGCATTGTAATATTCCTTAGTTAGACATTTTGTATTCCGGCTAGGACTCTCCGTGTAACCCTAGATCCGGACGTTTATAAGCCGTATCCTGGGAGCCCTAGAGGGATGACCAACTCATTGTAACAACGCGAAAACGCCTAGATAATTCCAGACAAGCAGTAGTAGGCCCTGTCATCGTGCAGTTGTTTCGAAGCTGGGTAACTCGCGTACCACCGTCCCGAGAACTCTTCGCTCGATGGCCCCTACTTCTTCTTCCCCTCGTGAGGATCCCTCCTCCGAGGTACCGTCGAATAGGAAACGACACCCTCCCTGAGCATGGGCTAGGCCCATATATTATTTTAGTTTCTCCCTTTGCTGCGGATTTTTTTTTGTTTTTTCAAGTTTGTGCTGGTTTTTTGCGATTTTCTGCCGTTTTCTTTTTTCGATGTTCAAAAATAATTTCTAAAATTTTCAAATTTTTCATATTCGAAAGTTGAACGAATTTTGATATTTGAACAATTTAAAATTTAAACGAATTTCAAAATTAAAACAAATTTTGATTTTTGAATGAATTTCTGAATTTGAACTAATTTTGAGTTTTGAACGAATTTTGAAATTTGAAGAAATTTTGAGTTTTAAACGAATTTTCGAAATTTAAATTATTTTCGAATTTTGAACAATTTCCGAATTTTTGAACAGATTTTTATTTTTTTTATGATTCTCGAATTTAGAAAAACTTAAATTTTGAAGTATTTCAAATTTTTTAAAAAAGTAAAATCGTTCATTTATAAGATCTATATACAAAAAAATTTGAACAAATTTTGGAAACGTAAAAAGAAACAGAAAAACTTTAGGTCTTTAAAATAGAATTGTAAACAGAAAAAAGAAAAAAAATAGAAAACAGAAAACAGAAAAAACGTTACCTGATGGGCTGCGGCCCAATTAATAGCCGCCGGGTCGGAGGGGGTGTGCGGCACCCCCGTTCCAGGCCGTTGCTGCAAGAAATCAGTCCCATCCGTTAGGCCTAACAAGAGGAGCAGATCAATGAAATCTGAGCTGGGCTTGGCTAGGCAGGATCAAGGTTAACGGTGATCCGCGAATTAGATCATGTATTCTCTCCTTCTGCTCGCCTCGTGCACCGGGCGAAAGACAAATGCGCGAGCTGTCTCCTGATACTTTCCGTTTGGCGGTGGCGGCGCGTGCCCATCCGCCGCCGTTGTGAACGCCCGCGCCCGACCTCCCGGATCCGGCCAAGCCGCTCAACCACGGCGAGCAGAGCAGAACAGGCCACCAATCGCAGCCTCACGGAAGGAATTGAACCAGCCTGACCGTGGGGCATGGCATGCCGCACGCCCTTGTCATGGACGATTGTCAGGTAGTGCAAACTCGGGTTGCAGTGTCGGGCGGATGCGACGCACCGCCGTGCACCAAGATTCTCGTCGCCACGGTTCTGGCTGATTCGCGGGCCGACTAGCCACGGTATGGTAGCCAGCTAAAGGGTGCATTGCACATAGAGCCAAACATTATTTTTTGAGTAAATTCCAGTTTTTACCCCTGCTTTAAAATTTGTGACACTAATTATCCAATTTAGAAATTTTTCATCTTCATTACCCCATTTAGCAAAAAAATGTGTCACTTTTTACCCCTTCTAAAATTTTGTGAGCATTTTTATCGATGGATCCAGAGTGTTAGGCACCTTAACGTGCCAATTTGTTTAATTCTGTAACTATTATGGAAAAAAGAAAATCAAACAATTAATCGATGTTGCTTTACCATGAGTGTGCAACTACTTCTCCCATAGACACGCTGATGTATTCTACCATGAAGAACAGGACATGTCTTCCCTCAAGGAAAGGACAGCCAGCAGTGGTGGAGCTTGAAAGAAAAGGCTGGGTGGGCCAACTAAAGGATAGCGCAAAAAAATTGACAAGCAATTTTTGGAGAAAATAGAGTGAAACATCTGACACGGCGAGTTCTGGCTCTTGAATGCATATGCTCTGTGTTTTAAACACATTTTGAAATAAATAGTCAAAAATCCTGAAAAAATATTGGCGCGTATATCTCTGCGTTATAGGTGCACACAGTCTTCTCAGGATAAACAAATATTGTTTTTTTGTGAAACTTTCTGTGAGCACATAGAATGTGGAGCTGAACCCGCAAATATTTGTTTGGATTTTTTTAACAATTTAAAATGTGTTCTGTTAGTAAATGCAGAGTAAATTTCCGGAAATTTTAATTTCTCCATCAAATGACTAAATAGGAATTTGAAAGAAGAAAAAATTCCAGCCAAGATAAATGATCTCCTAAATTGACTAACCGCTAGCTTTTTTATATAGAATTGATTAACAAAGCTAGCTACTTACCTTAGATAGGAACGACAATAATTTTATTGAAGAAGAATGAATAAGAAAGAAACGTGAGCATTCTTCTAAGTTTTTTTTTTTTTGAGAAAAGAGCATTCTTCTAAGTACCTAGGAGCTCTCGGTGCATGCTCGCTGCGAGTTTGCCAGCCTGCTTGCTCGTTAACTACTTTCGTTTGCTACTGCCAATGGGTTGGGCCACCGATTATACTTAGGTATAGATACTTTTGCAGAAATGCTGGGTGGGCCACGGCCTGGTTCAGCCCCTTAGTAGCTCCGCCAGTGACAGCCAGTGTCTTGCTTAAGCCGATCAAAATCTATGCTACGTCAAACTCAACACCACTCCTGTCACACCTGCATGCATGTGTATGGATTCCAGATGCAACATAGCAGCTTGGCGAACACGACCTACATTACCATCGTCACGTGAAGATTATGCCATGGCGCATATTGTATTCTTGCAGGTAGAATAGCAATGGATGCTTTTTGCAGTCAGTAGTTTGATGGCATAAAGGTACAAAAATTAAAGGGGTAAAAATTGGCATAAATTTTGCTAAATGGGGTAATTAGGATAACATATTTCTAAATGGAGTCTCGATACTACAGTATGCGTACGACACTATTTTATTTATGGAACATGATTTGGATAAGGATATAAATATGAAAGTAATCCTTAACATTTTTGAACAACTTTCTAGTCTAAAGATTAACTTCCATAATTAAATTGATTTTGTTATTGGAAAGTGGAAGAGGTTCACGATCAATATTGTTATATGCGTGGTTGTGAATCAGGATCTTTACAGTTTAGGCACCTGTGGATTCCTTTTCGTTATTGAAAGTAAAAATAGTGAGTGCAAGGCAATTGAGGACCGTTTCGAAAAGAAACTTGCTAGTTGGCTAGGTAAGTTACTCTCTTACCATGATCGGTTGGTCTTGATTAATTTGGTACTCACTAGGCTTTCTATGTTTATGTTGTCCTTCTTTAATATTTTAAAGCTAGTAAGGAAAACATTGGACTTCTATAGATCCCATTTGTTTTTGGAAAAGTGATGAACACAAACGCAAAAACAGACTAAACTAAATAGAGTATAATTTGTAGGTCGAAAGATCAAGAGGGGCTAGGAGCAGTATTATTAGAGATTAGAAACAAGTGCCTATCAAGGAAACTGCATTTTAAAATCTTATCGAAAGAAGAGGAGTGGCACGATTTAATCCAAAATAAATATTTACACTACAAAACCTTCAGACTCACCCTTTTGGCGTGGTCCCATCAAAGTTAAAGATTAGTTTTTTGCCAAACGGTCCTTCTCGGTGGGCGATGGATAGAACACACGGTTCTGGAAAGATACGTGGTTAGGAGATTCGCCTTTAGCACATCAATATCCTTCGTTGAATAACATCGCTCATCGAAACGAGGTTTTCGTGGCTGATGTTTTAGCAAAGAACCATCTAATTATAGTGTTTAGAAGAGTTTTAATGGTTAAATAATGGGCTACATTGCTGCATTTAGTTCTTTGTTCATTGGATGTTTGTTTATTTTTAGTGATAAAGATGTGTTTGTTAATTTGGAGTTTAACTACCTCAGGAAGGTTTACAGATAAACATGAATGGCCGTACCCCTTATCTTTGCAAATATATTTGAAAAATGAAATTAACACTTAAATTTAGGATTAGCAAGGATTATCTAGCTAAACACAAATGGAAAGGTAATATGAAGTGTTGCTTTTGTAATCTCAAGATAAAAAAATAAAAGTTTTTATAGATTGTACACTAGCGAGGATTGTTTGGCGTGGTGTTCACACGAACATTTATTATTTCACCCCAACTAATATAACGATTTTGTTCGGTAATTGGTTGCATGGTGTATGTCAAAAAAGTGAAGTTCAGATCCAGGTGGGAGCTTGTGCTTTATTACCGGTAATATGGAACACACACAATGACTTTATCTTTTAACAAAAAAAAAAGATCCTTCTATTTTTTAGGTTATTTCACGGGATACACATTCAATCCGAAAGTGGTTGTTTCTACATCCGGAGGAGCTGCACCGGCCATATATTTTGAGTGCATCCGACTGAAAATGATAATCAACTACCTCATTATTTGCATGTGATGTTGGCTATTATATTTTTATTTTATTTTTGAGTGGCTGATTCATGTTATAGACCCTTAGTGTTTGGACAAGTAACAAATTTAAATAAAAAGCTGCATGCATCAATTGATGCACATGCTGGAGCAAGCCCCTTTTCAAAAAATAAAAAATAAACATTATCACCATGTAAAGTTTGACGAGAATTTTAGGAAAAAATAGTTGCACAACATATCTATGCAGTCGTATAATTGTTGCTAGTTTTTTTCTACTATAAAAATAGTTAGAACTTCACACGGTTTAACTTTTGAGCTTGACCTTGTTCTTTGGGCTGCTGTCCACCCTACCCCTTCTAAGAGCATCTCTAGCAGAGCTTGTAAACTGGGCAAAACCGAAAAATAACCGCCAGTTTACGGGTTCGGTTCGAAAATCGGCGCAGGTCAGTTAGTGTAAACGGGGAAACCAAAAAAAAATAAAATGATAGGTCGAGCCCGAAAACCAAACTCTGCCCCCTATTTGTAGGGGTTGAAAGGTCGAACTGAAGGCTAACCTGTATTCCTAGTGGCGTTTTAGCGGGATGAAGCTTCAGCTCCAAACACTGCAGTTCCGCCGGAGGACTCCCGGAATATGACCAAAATTCGGCAAAATCCGGCCGGTGGACAACCAAATTTCGGCGAGGCCCTGTGTTGCGAGCTCGGGGAAGGGAGAGCGGGCAACCGGCTGGCCACGAGTTCGCCGGGTGCGGGCAGGGCGGCCCTGGAGGCGTCCGTGATGGGACGGGGCGGGGTGGGGTCGAGCTCGCCAGAGTCGAGTTCGCCGGGGCGGGGCGGGTGGCATGGACCTCGGCTGGAGGTGGGGGGGGGGGGGCGGGAGCGGGGCGGTGGTTTCAAGCGGGCGGTTGGAGCAGAGGAAGAAGAAAAAGAAGAAGGCAAGGGAAAAAGGAAAAAAAAAAAGAACCAACGTACGTGTGGATTTAGTAGGGAATGTGTTTGTTTACATCTCTACAAGCTCCATTAGAGATGCTCTAAGAGAGTTGTCGGGAAAAAAAAAAAAAGCACTCCGTACATTCCACTTACAATCCCCATCTGAACTAAGCTCGTAAACCTCTACGACGTCTTGAAATCTGTGCTGGAGCTTCCCATCATCAGAAGACTGAGGAGTGCTGTTTGGATTTCGATACTCAGTTTCGTGTACATGAGCAGGAACCGGCTACGTACGTCACCTGAAAACAGGGCAACAGGACCGAGAACGAGTTTGTCCGTAGCACAGATCCGAGGTTTCGAACTAGTAATATGTCAGACGTGAGGTCACCACACATGCGTCCGTACGCTCGCTCTCGTCGCATGCTAGCTGCCGCCTCAGCTGGCGTGTATATATACCCTCGCAGCGATCCATGCCAATCTCATCGAGCTCAGCACGGGACGTACTTGAGTTCGAAGTCATCGATCAGGTTCGTGTCCGGTCCCGGCCGGCAGCTGCAAGTACAGTACACATTGCGAGGACGACGACAAGGGCATCGAGATGAGGCCGTCGATCGTGCTGTTCGGCGACTCGATCACGGAGGAGTCGTTCGGGGAGGGCGGCTGGGGCGCGCACCTGGCCAACCACTACTCCCGCTCCGCCGACGTCGTCCTCCGCGGCTACAGCGGCTACAACACGCGCTGGGCCTCCCTCGTCGCCGGCCGCGCCATCGCCACCCTCCCCCGCTCCGCCGTCGCTGCCGTCACCGTCCTCTTCGGCGCCAACGACGCGTCCCTGCCCGACCGGGCCAGCGCGTTCCAGCACGTGCCCCTCTCGGAGTATAAGGACAACCTCCGCGCCATCTGCGCCGTGCTCCGCACGCGCTGGCCGTCGGCGGCGGTGATCCTCATCGCGCCGCCCCCCGTCAACGAGCGCGGCCGCGTCCGGTACCCCTACGGCGGCGACGTGTCGGGCCTGCCCGAGCGGACCAACGAGGCCGCCGGGCGGTACGCCCGCGCGTGCGTGGAGGTGGCGAAGCAGTCCGGGCTTCGGGTCATCGACATCTGGTCCAGGATGCAGAAGTTTCCCGGCTGGGAGACGTCCTTCCTCAGGTACGCCGCCGACCGCCGTAGGCATCGCGACACGACAAGACGCGCCGCTCTGTCTTACGCATGCGAGTTGTTTATTGACCCTCTCCATCCATTATCCATGGTGTACGTTTCCGTGCAGGGACGACGGGCTGCACCTGACGCCGCTGGGGAACCGGCTGCTGTTCGAGGAGGTGGTGTTCGCGCTGAGAGACGCCAATTTGAGTTTGGAGGTGCTGCCGGCTGACCTGCCGCTCTGCAGCGACATCGACCCCAACAACGCCGTCAAGTACTTCCAGGAGTGACGACGAGATTCCACAAGAACTCCGTCGATCGATCTGCTAGGCCGGGGAGTTCCGTTCTTTATTTCTACATACACAAGATGATTATCGTGCTGGATTCGTTTGTTTGCATGCATTGGTTTTAGGGGCTGTTGTATTGTATGCATTCGTCATTTGTTAAGGAATGTGGAATAAAGACTTGGGCCGGAACCAAGAAATTCATCTCTGATTTAGAGAATAACCTTGTTTGGCTGCCACACGAAAGAATACAATTGAAAAATTCATCCCATGCCCATGTCATGTCCTTAAATTTGCCGAGAACCAACCTGTGGTTGGATGGTTAGGAGGGCAGTGGCACCCCCAGCCCACCAGAGTTCAAATCCCAGATTTGACACTTTGGTGTCTCATAAAGGCGGAATATTTTTCAGTGGGAGGCGACGTTCCCGTCGACAGCGAGGTGCCTGTGGTGACTTCGTCAATCTCAAGACCCGCCGGATCAATTCTTTAACGCAGTCTCTTGGAGGTGCTCATAGGGGTAGGGTGTGCGTGTGTGCGTTCATAGGGGTGAGTGTGTGCGCGTATGTATGAGCGTCTTTGATTGTACTGTGTTTCGCAAAAAATGTCCTTAAATTTGCCGAATAAAATGATGTTATTTATTTCATTAATTTTATTTATGCAAGATAAATAAAATAATTTCATCAATTTTATATTATTTCTACAAAATAAAATAAAATAATGGATGCCAAACACGCTCTAATAGTTCTTCGCAAATTTATACTACCTCAGGAGCAGTCTGTAAGTTTAGGAGTGTCGTGCCAGAAGATTTGGCTTGCCGATAAAGTGAGTTCTGGTTTCGTCGCTTCGATGTGGCGACGGAAGAGAGTTCTATATTTCTCAGTGCAAGGGAGCGTTGTTGGGCTCTAGTATGAAAATTGAGCCTGCAGTGCATATATGCATCTAGGAAAATAACTATAGCCCAAACTTTTTTTTTGATAAATGAAATAATATTGCAACGA
Organism: Lolium rigidum; assembly: GCF_022539505.1. Classification (NCBI taxonomy): domain Eukaryota; kingdom Viridiplantae; phylum Streptophyta; class Magnoliopsida; order Poales; family Poaceae; genus Lolium; species Lolium rigidum. The sequence continues at coordinate 5,062,439 of NC_061508.1, read as the reverse complement.
TACCAATTACACCTAGCTTCTGCAACAATGCAACACCCTAATAGCACAGGGATGCCCACGACCTTAAAAAGAGGAAGAAGCAAAAAAATCCAGCTAGAGTGATCTATTCTTCGTAGCAGCAATACAATCACCACCAAGACAACAACTGAAGTCCAAATTCTTTAAAAACGCTCCAAGCCTATGAACTTCCCATATGATATTTCCCTCACTTGCAACCGCTGCTACGAGTCTTGAATCACCAATCAAATTCCTCATCACCGCAAAGACTCGAACCACCATTACTACTTCCCGGTCTCGGCTTCCATGACATTCTCGGTCTCTAACTTCACCATGGAACGAAACATGTCCCAAGATGGCAACATATAGCAGTGCTTAGCGCCGCTCTCTCCTGTAACCAAGCGATCGGAAACAACATGGTTGCGCATGACCGAATCCCACTCGATCCAGCAATCTCCAGGCATGACACGCCCAATGAAGTTTGCCGGCGGAGCCTTCCAAAACTCAACACTCCAGCCAGATCAAAGGGGAGATGCATCAAAAGGATCTTCGTCTTGGTGCAAGAGGAACCCCAAGACCGCCACCATTAATCAGCCGAGCCAGTGGCCCCCACGCTGCCACTCGTTGGCTGGCCCCCTCTGGCGGAAGAGGAGGCAAGCGAACGCATGAAACACGCACTCGCACTAGCCAACTAGTCTTTGCCCCGAGCAAGATGCCTAGCACAACGCCGCTACAAGGCCGGCAGCGTGCACCACACCGCCTCCCCACGCACCTCGAGATTTTCAAACTAGAGCCAAAAAAAGAACATTGATTCCAGATGCCTCCTGTTTCTAGTGTCCATCCACAACGATCACACGTTTTCTACTGAGGGTGGTCACAGTGGGAGGCTCTATTGTCCGCTCCAGTGCATGCGGGAATAACGCCTTCCTCCTGAGCCACTCCCAAAATGGTCCAGTAAGTAACAGGTATATTTCCTTTTTCTCAAATTCAAACATTTTTTAAATAGAATAAAATTTAAATTTGAACAAAATTTAAAATTTGGGAAATTTTTAAATATAAAAATTCTTAAAATTCGAATATATTTTAAATTTGGACAATATTTAATTTTGAACAATATATATTATGAAAATTATAAATTTGAACAATTTTTAGTATGAACATTCTTTTTAGTTTGAACATTTACAAAATCTGAGCATTTCCAAAAATTTGAAAATCTCATAAAAACTACATAAGACTAAAAAACACAGAAAAAACATCAAAATGTGTAGAACCAGAAGAACCGCCAAACTCGGAAAAAAGAGAAAACCTGGGGAAAACTGGACCTAACTTGCTAGTTGGCTGGCCCAATTAAACGCCCGCGCTAGGGGGCGTATTCCCATCACATGGATTCTCTTTTCTCCACTTCTCTGATTGTTGGTGTTGTCTCATATCACAAAAAAAAAAAAAATCTTTCTTATCAAAAAAAAAAAAAAATGAAAGAGGAGCAAGTAATTAAGCCACAATGTCAAAGGTACTGCCTCGGTCCCAGTATATAGGTTATGTGTGCATTCCTGGATCATTAATTGAACAAACATAATATAAATTGTATAACGCAAAAATCTATTATTAAAAGTATAACATGACCAATCATCATATAAGAAACTGTATGTGTTTCCCCTCCGCTATACTCCCATGTCCCAGCCTATTTGTTTTGGTTATCAGAACATTATATTCAGAATGTTTAGACACTTTTTAATTTGAAATTCAATTTTTGTTTGAAAATCTCATCCGGTATTTAACCGCTTAGCTCCGTAACTATTGTTACCAGAAACCTCGCCCCCCCCCCCCCTCCAAGATTTTATTCTTACGGGTACACCAGTCCTTGCCCCTTACATACTCCCTTCTCACTCAAACAAGATAACTCAATGAGAAAGGACTTGCAGCACCCGAGCACAAGTGTGCTCAGATTTTAAAAAATTCGAAGATTGTACTTTTGAGTTTGAAAAATCACGAAAAATAATCCATGAATACATACACATGCCCTGTATATGTCTGCAAAGTTTTGGTGAAAAAATTTATATTTTAGATGAACTTTTGGTTGTAAATTTCCCATAATTTTTTCTTCTTTGTATAGCCAAAAAATACAAGTGCTTACCTGGAGGAAAAGGGCGTAGCCCAACATCATATTCAATGGAACTTACCTACTCCCTCCGATACATAATAAATATCATAGTTTATCTCAAAAAAAAATCATAGTTTTGAATTAAATTTAAACATAAGCCACGACACTTGATAACATTTTTAAGTGGAGTGAGATAGGAATATGAATATCTGACCTCACTAGTCGCCAAACACACCCTAATTGTGAAGGAAGACTACTCCCTATATACAGTTTTTAGAAAAACTTTAAGATCAAAAACTTTATCCATTAAGTTGATTAACAAAATATATAATATATGCCACAAAAATTATAACACGGAAAAAATTCTTTTCAATATGATAACTTTTGCAAAATAAATCTCAGATTTTATTGGTTAAATTAATGGTCAAAACATTTCTCAAAGTACGTAGTAGCCTAATAAATCTGCATGGAGGGAGTACATCTTAGTCCCCCTCCGTCTATAAAATGATGTCAGAGATTGTCTAAATTTGAATGTATCTATACACTAAAGAGAGTGTCTAGATATATCTAGATTTAGACAAACTTTCAACATACTTTTGTGGACAAAGGTAGTAAATAAAAACCAAGGAACAATGTCTGAAAAGTGTGATATATTGACTTTATTTCTTGCTTCCTCCATGAACTACAGAACTCATGTTTGAGTAGTAATCATCTAGAAGCCGATCGAGAGAGACTTTTAGATATTTCAGCTAACCGGCCGCATGGTATGTTGTCCCTAAAACGACGAGTTACATCCAAGAGCTTTGCACGTCGGGGCGATCGAGTCATCTAGGTTACTAGCTTAATGGTGCTGAGGGTCCGGGCCGCCGGGGCTGGTCCTCTTCGACTCAGAGTACGGCATCGCCGCTCTCCCAGCTGACAAGTGATCAGAGTCTACCGGCCGCGAGAAGACGACGGCGCCATTGCCCCCGTCGATCAGCATTCTTCGACCGACGCCGACGGTCTTCACCTGCACGAGGTCGGCGTCGGCCTCGCAGCACCGGACGGCGGACAGCAGCAACAGGAGCACGGTGCACATTACCGGTATCCTCAACGAGCTCGAGCTGGACGCCATGGGAGGTATGGGATATCGAACTAGCTACAAAGCTTCGTCTTGTTCGATCGAGTTCGGTGTACGTAGCTACACGAGGCCGGGCTGATTTATAGGGGCGCGCCAAGTGCGAAGCGAGCGAGCGGTTTAGCCGTTACCACAAAATTCATTAAGCATTGCCATGGACCCATGGTGGATCTCTCGCCTGTGTCGCACTGACCGCGACGAACGAATAAAAAACAGGGCAGCCTTCTCTTCTGCTAATGGTCCGGCGGTGTCGGTAAGTTTATCTTATGGCATGTTGCACATTCAAAACTCAACATTACCATCTTAATTTAGCCCCTCATTTCAGCATGCATGCATGTTTTGGTGCGGAGCTGACTAATTTTGTCTGTTGGACCAACCCACATTATCTTGGTTCATTGTACGTCAGAGTTGGAAAACCGTTGCATGACAAGAGCAATCAAATCTGTGAGAATGGTATCCTGAACCAGACCACTTAATGCCAATCAGCAAAGCGCCGCAATGTCGAAACTACATGTAGTAACTTGTTTGGTTGTTTGCAATAGTCTGCACTTAGAGAAAGATGGTTATGGAATTGTTTTATGGACGGACGTGTCGATCACATAGCTGCCGTGAGAGATTTTCTCACAACAACTGCTGTATTTCCTTCCAATCATGTAATCCCACGATGTGTGTCTGTAACAAAAATCCGTAGCAATCTTCCTTAGATGTAGCATTACTGGTTTGCTTATCACCACATGATCAATTTTGTCCCACTCGATCCACTCTAGGTAGGCAACGCACATAGTTAAATTTGACAAAAAGGTTGTATCCACGTGCACCATAGTTAGCGCTATCGGCCTTGCAAAATTGAATTTGAGGTCGATCCAGTCATATAGCTTCTGTCATGTACCATTTTTTAAAGAGTTTAACTTGTCAAAAATACACATGTAGACTGCAAACTTTGTCACCCAGCACACAAGATAGCAAGATTTTATTTAAAAAAATAAAACTATCTTAATTGGTCCGTTGAACTCCTAGTGAATGCTGCCATAAAGTTGCCATAAAGCGAACTGCACTCATGCATGCATGCTGGACTAGTCACAATGGGAAGTATCATGCACATGATACTAGTTTATGATACTACCCCACACAAGATAGCAAGATTTTATTTAAAAAAATAAAACTATCTTAATTGGTCCGTTGAACTCCTAGTGAATGCTGCCATAAAGTTGCCATAAAGCGAACTGCACTCATGCATGCATGCTGGACTAGTCACAATGGGAAGTATCATGCACATGATACTAGTTTATGATACTACCCCACAATGTATAGTATCATAAGATAGTATCATAGTATCATCATATTTACAATTTTGTAGAATCTCAATGCAAATTTATGTATATGATGTGTTTGCCATTAAGTTTTCTAGTTTTACGTGCTATGATACGGTAACATATTATGATACCACTCTCATCTCCCACCTCATTAATTGGTGAGCCACATCAGATTTTTGTCAACATGACATGCATGATACTACTTATGATACTCCCATTATGGCTAGTCTTACAAGATGTCCACTAGAGCATGGTGTGTACCGCAGAAGTACATGTGAGAGAAGACTGCGAGTAGGAGCATATATATGTTGATGATCTGATCATCATATATCAAAAGCTTGAAGAAATAGCAAATTTTAAGGGTGAAACAAAACAAACAAACAAAAAGGGAAGTTCAGGATGTGTGATCTTAGGTTGC
>NC_061508.1:5019426-5057393 GCF_022539505.1 Lolium rigidum | reverse complement strand
TTTTGGTTCATAGAGGATGACATGCGGGACCCATGATCCCGCATCGTAAACGGCTCGATCGGAGAACGTTGAACGAGATGGCGCGATCGAGAAAAAAAACAATGCCGGAGAGGCTGCCATCCGGGCCCTACATCCCTCGGCGGTGCGGATTTGCGTTGACTCGGCCGGCGAACCCGAGAATTCGCGATGCACCACGTCCCGGGCCACCATACGCGACGTTTTGGCCGCTTTCGTCGGGCTAGGTGGCCTCAAAAACGAGAAAAAAAAAGTTTTGACATGCACCACGGAGGGACCAAAATCGTCGGCCATGGTACACCAGCAACCACGGCGCGACTTCAACTTCGTCGGCCATGGCAACTTTTCTTGTAGTGTATCTTGGAATTGGGGTAACTCGGAGTGAAGATGACATAATTCGTTGTGAGGCTGACTATGCATTGAACATACTTGAAAAAGCTGGAATGAGCAACCACAATACACGTCAAGTAACTAAACCAAAGCTGAAAATTGTACGAGTTGGGAGCTTGAGGTATCTAATCAATATTATAACTGATTTTTCATTCTCTTTAGAAAATTAATGTGAATGGGTTCATGGAATCACACACAATTTCTCATATGAAAGCTTTGAAGCACAAATCAAGATGCATGAGAGGCACCGTCTCACTTGACTGCAAGTATGTGAGAGAAGGAAAAATTGTAGGACTTGTTGGTTACAACGACGCTGAGTTAGTAGGTGATGGAAATGATAGGAAGAGCACTAATGGCATGGTATTTTTCTTTGGTAGATATCTAATCACCTTGACATCACAAAATTATAGAGTTGTTGCATTGTCATCATATGAAGTTGAGTATATCTTTGCGAGCACTGAAGCTTGTAAAGATTGTCTGCTTGAGAAGATTGGTAGGAAGAGTTGCAGGGTAAGGATGTGCAATGTGTAAAGATGAATATTAACAACCAATCTGTCATTTCATCATGCAAAAAAATCATGTGTATCATGATCATAGCAAGCATGTACACACATGTTGTCATTTGAGTGATTGTGTGGAAGAAGGGAACATCGTTGTAGAGTATGTGAAGACCGGGGATCTGTTGACTAAGCCACTATTGAAAATTATCACACTCAAACATGATCTAAAAATACACAGCGAAATAAGATGTAAATTTCATACCACTAAAGCACGAACTCCACAAATCGTTGCTCAATCATGAAAAGAAACATATACATCAAACATATAAGGAGAAACACATTATGTTCCAATAGAGGACAGGTTTCGGGTGCTTCCAACACACATGTATCTGATTTCTGCATGTAGCTAGGATAAATCCTATCTACTCTCAACACATAGGGGCGTCAATAAGCAATCAACACACAGATACATCAATCTTTTTACGTGGAAAATCTCTCAACTTGAGAGAAAAAACAACGGACCGAAGCCACCCAAATCTTCTTCCACTAGTATCAAATGGGGACACCACTTTTCTTCTCTAGAGAGTGCATAAATCAAGATACACGCGGATCTTAGATGCCAATAACAAAATTTGAGACACAAGAGCTAAGGATTGGATCAATCTCACCAAACATGACGGAACCACAATCCGAAGGAGACAATGTTGTAAATATTTGATCTTCACAACCCTGATTTAGCTTCTTCCCTCAACATTTATTATTCTCTTCTCTGTTGGTTTTCATCTCCATTCTTCAATGGAGGCTAACCTAGGATTTTCGTCACGCCACCTAGTGGTGGCTATATCGAAGGCTTATCATCTCCCTTCCCACATGTGCAATGTCTAAAATAATAATCGGGCATAACTTTAATAGGTAATGTGCTCTTGTTGGGCTGCCTGAAAGGCTTCATAAGGCCATACAACCCACATGATGAGTATACCCAACAGCCACTCATGAGGATAAAATTTGAAAAACTCGGGGAGAGTCTCGGACTTGGTGAAGTGAAGAAACTAGATCGTGATTAAGGCTCAAATTGTTAGAATTAATCATTTTCTTAGCCGTTTACATCCGTTTAATTCTGTTGTGAGAAACTTCGCATAGGTCACATGTATATATAGGCCATGCCCTAGTATAATTCCCTCCTTGATTTCTACCACCAAAATGGTCAATAGACGATAGAGGATGGGGAGCGCCCATGACCTAACATACGTCCTAGAAACGATTGTATACCTTCTCCTCATGGGTGGCTCGATGATTAACCCTAGAAAACACAAAAAAGTCACGTGGTGTAGTGCTGACGTTACACCTAGGAAAAACTCGGTTCAGGCCAGCCGGGCCCAAAAAATCCTGATGCTAAGCCCGAGCCTTGCCTGAGCAGACTATTGGCTAAATCACACAATTTTTGAGCCCGCACTCGGCCCGGCCTAGCCCGATGTTTGGGCTCAAATGCAGGCCCATGACCGGCCAGAGATTTCTGGGCTGGGTTGGTTCGGGCTGCCCATACCTAGGGCTAGCTGACGTAACCCCTACTCCTCTGTGTCTGTGTGTTCTTCCTCTGAACTTGTCGTTTGATCTGTGGGTGCCCTTCAGCTGTTCGACCATAGGTCTAGCCGAGGCTCCCGAGTGATTTGAGTTTGCACCTTCATCCCACTATGATAGTGAGACTGAGGGAGATTCTTTATCCACCCATATATCAACCAGAGGTTTAGCTTCTCTATTTTTAGCGTACAAGGTTTAGTGAGATCACGGGTCCACAAGAGTTTCGAATCATCTGTGGGGTGGAGAGTAGTAGCACAGCATCATATCCACTAAATTTGAAGGGTACATCTTTATCCAATGCATACATAGCGTCTTTAAATCAAAATATATGTTATTATATTCTTTCGATGAGCCTAAAAAGTTGAAATATTACATTTGCTTTTTGTCGCGTACATGGAGCTACTACAGAACTCATGTTTGAGTAACCAAATGTCGGTTATTCTATTCTTTGGATGGGCCTAAAAAGTAGAAATATTACACTTGTTTTTTGTCGCGTACATGGAGCTACTACAGAACTCATGTTTGAGTAACCAAGTCTCTAGAAGCGGAGGGACTTTTAGAAACGGCTCTCGGAGTAGACGAGAGATTGCACGTTGGGCCGACGGAGGCTACTAGCTTAATGGTGCTGAGGATCTGGGCCGCCGGGGCTGGTCCTCTTCGACTCAGAGTACGGCATCGCCGCCCTGGCAGCTGACAAGTGATCAGTCCTCGTCGGCTCAGCAATGCTCACCGTGACCAGCATTCTCCGGCCGCCGGTCACCACCTGCGCCGGGAGGCGATCGGCAGCCTCAGTGCGCGAGACAGCGAACAGGAGGACGAGGAGAACGAGCGCCGCCGGCATCCTCGACGAGCTCGAGATGGACGCCATGAGAGGTAGGAGGTGTCGGACTAGCTAGCTTCCTTCGTCGATCGTGTGGGATGCTAGAACCTGTAGGTAGCTCTCTCTGTGCCGGCCGGTGGCGAGTGATCGAGTTCGGTACGTCGTAGCTGCAAGACGCCGGGCTCATCTTATAGGCGCTGGGCGAGAGCGGTTTGCCGTTACGACAAAACTGCATAGCGTGCCTGCGCGGTGGTGGAGATCGCCTGGGCGCCGCACTGACCGCGACGAGCTAACGACGAAGGGCGATGACCTCACGCTCTCACCGAAGAGAAACGGGACACAACTTTCTGCCCATGGCCGCAGCCCGCAGCCGGTGTACGATGCCGGGCATGTCGCCAGTAACAAATTGGCTTGTCGCACGTGCTAACACACCTTTCTTTGGCCCCCATGGCCAATGATCGGATTTTCTTGCATAGTTGCATGTTTCGGCGCACAAATGTAGACTCTGCGTTTGTTGGACCAAACCATCATTATCGAGGTATGGGTTGGAAACCGCTGTATGGCATGAGCGAGGGTTTAAATCCATGGGAAATGGTATCTTCGGCGAGATCGCCTCACCCGAATCAGCAATTGCCGCAACTAGAACCAACATGTAATTGGATGGTTAAGAGGGTTGTTGCACTCTAACTCATCAGAGTTCAAATCTCAAATTTGCATAAAATTGAAATATTCTTTACTGGGAGGCTTATGTTCCCATACAGGGATCAGCAGGAGGGTGCCATCTTTTTTTCTCTGATTTACGGATTCACGACGTTTTTATCAATAGCGGGACGTTTGTGACGACTTCATCAATTTTAAGACCCGTCAGATCAGTTTCTTAGACTCGGTCTCTCGAAGGTGCTCCTAGAGGTAGGATATGCGTACGTGTATTCATAGAGGTGGGTGTATATGCGCGCATTCTTCCGGATAAATGTATATGCCAATCAGACCATCACTTCTTACATAGTAATTTCATGTTCGTCACCGCACGAATTTTGTCCATACTCAATCCACTATATGTACGCGTACGTAGGCGCACACCATTAACTTGACAAAGAGTTGTGTCCACGTACACACCCATTGTTAACTCGATCGACCCTTACGCCCTTACTAAGTTGAAGTTGAGGCCATCGAGTCATGGATCTAGGTACTGCCGTTTCTTTTAAGAGCTCCCTTTGCAAAAGAGGTAGTACATCTATATGGCCTACGCTTAAAAGCAGTAACCACCCTACACACGCTTACTCCTTTTAGCTACTATGAGTACAATACTCTACAAACCGGCCGGCAGCTCATTGGACATTCGTTCATGAGTGTAGTGCATGAAATACCCTACTAGCTAGTCCGGACCACGATGGAAAAAAAGCCTCCCATAATGCTTCCATGGTGATACTCGGCACCTCCCAACCCTGGCCGCCAGCTCCTCCCTGTCACGGATTATATCTCCCCAACCCTAGCCACCAGATCATTCCAGTCATGGATTAGATATGGATGTTCTAGGCATGTTAACCATGGCGCATGCCCATTTTGATGCTCTCTGGGTTATGCGATGACATCTTCATTCCTAACAGGTCATCACCCCGATCGTATGGTCGTACGAGCCTAGAAACTACACAAGTAACTTTGGCTTTGACTAGCGGACTCACAAAGTTTGGTGACGGCCCTTCTTCCCATACAAGTCATGCAGATATCATGTGAATTTGCTATCTCGACACGCAAGATTCGATATCGGTGCATGTTTCCAGTGAAGTTGTGGGGCGTCGTGTATCTATTAGATGAAAAAATCTATGTTGTATGGAATTACTGGCTTGCCAAGTGGGAGCGGTAACATCGGGTGACTTTGATTTGGTGGTACCCTCACTAGTAGGATATAGGGATTCAGTCCCGGTTTGTTTGGGGCTTTAGTTCCGGTTGCGCAACCGGACAGCGCAATCAGAACTAAAGGCCCTCCACTTTAGTCTCGGTTGTATTGGAACCGGGACTAAAGATCCTCCACGTGGTGCTACTAGGGAGCTCGGGGTGGAGGAGTTTTAGTCCCGGTTCGTAATACAAACCGGGACTAAAGTCCTCCACGCGTCAAGTGTTGGGGACTAACTGTTTCTCTGCCGCGCCAGAGAAAATGTGTTTTCCATTCAACTCGACTCTACTGCATACATCATTCAAGGAACAATTACACAACATCTTCATGAATACAATACACGTAATGCATATTACAATATAAAGTCCTCTTACGATCCCTATTTTCTAAATATATAGTCCCGATACTATTCTCCATTTGGAGCTATGATCTTCGTAACTAAGAATTCCGCAAATTCCTCTTGAATTGCTCGTACGTGATCCTTTGATGTGAGAGTGTCCCGCACGTAGTCCATCTAATTCTCCCATCCCCCCCCCAACGATGACAGGTCATCTCGTGAATGAACTCGCACACGTAGTATCCACATAAATTATTCCCGGCTTCCTGCTTAAAACACTTTACGTGAATAGAGTTCGATCAAACTAATAATCAAGCATGATAATGCATGGTATTGAAACAATAATTAAAGTGATCCTCTAACATCTGCTCGAACTTCAACCTCTTCTTTTCAGTTTTGCAGTCTCTCTTTGCATTAGCAATAGCTCACCCAAGATCATCAGCGGGCTCATTTGATGCCTCTTGATATTCAGCTTCCCCCATTACAGTATCATCGTATTCAGGGAGCAAGGGATAGTTATCATCATCCTCTTCTTCTTCATTGTCTTCCATCATAACCCCTCTTTCTCTGTGTTTGGTCCAACAATTATAGTTGAGCACAAGGACGGAGCTACCTTGTGGGCATTGGTGTCAGCTGACACCAGTGAAAACTAGTAAATCCCTTACTAATTAGTACTAAGTTATTTTTATTTAAAGAAGATGACACCAGTGGAACTGAGAGGACATAGAGCTGACCCCATTGGTAAATTTTTCTAGCTTCGTCCATGGTTGGGCATGAAACCGAACCGAATCAGGTGTGTCTGAAGATAGGTTCAGCAAGATTAATCCTTTTTATTCTTACAGTTAACACATGGACAATACATAAAACCATCCCGTTGTTTTCCTCGGCCACACGAATAAAAAATTTAGGTCCACAATAAAATCGTTATGGCGTCGGTCGCCATACATCCATTGCCGGTTCGTCTGCATTATATAATTAAGCTTCTCAAAAATCATTACAGAACATCATGAATAGTGAAACGATGTATATTGACACTTGTATTTTATTAATAACAGATGAAAGAATAAAGTTGTTAACCTCGACCGAGAAGGAAAAAAAAGAAGAGGAGAATGCTTAAATTTGGCTTGGACACTTTATATTGTATTTGTTTTGTGTGAACTCAAGTGGCAAAATGCTCTTAGGCATTTCATCGAGCACCTCTTGTGCATAAGAAGGGAAAGCAAAGCAACATGCATCTCTTGTGCTAAGAAGTGAAAAAAGCTAAGTGTGGCTCACAAATTTGGGCAGGACACGGGTATATATATAGTGATGGACCTTTAGTTCTGGCTGGAGGCACCAACCAGGACTAAAGGGACGAATCGGGACTAGAGGGTGACCGTGGCCCGCGCCGCTAGAACTGGGACTAATGCCCACATTAGTCACGGTTTGTAAATCGACCGGGACTAAAGCTCTCGGGGGATTCAGATGAAAGCTCTGGTTTCTACTAGTGGCTTCAGCTGTTGATTATTAGTTTCTAGGGTAAACCACTAGGGAAAATTCATGTCCGAGCCTTCAGTGGTCTGATCCGGCATTACCAGTATACCATCGTCAACATTTTCTTGGAGGTGCTGCAGTTGGAGGGCCTTTCACTTGGTCAGGTTGTTGCTAATGGGGGACGCATTGGAGATGTAGACTAATGATGTGCGATTCTTGCTCGCTCCGGTTGTTGTCATGGTGTTTTCTTTTTCTTTTTAGTAACTAATTTTATGCATACCTGTTGTCTCTTGATGAAGCATTTTGCATAGGCCGGGTGTATTTTTGTATCAGCTTGATGCATTAATATATCTAGGGCGTTATATCTATATGTAGGTCAGATTTTTCTTTGAGAGAGGGAGGGCATGTAGGTCAGGTCAGCTAGGGTGCTCCATGTCACTTTCCACCGGCCCATTCTAAACTTAATTAGGACGGAGCAATGAGCGGGAGGCAGGGAGTTGTAGTTCTGGCTCCAATGGCAGCCAAATTAGGGAGACCTCCACAACATGCACTACGCCGGCCATGGCCATGCATGCACGAAGCTGTATGGACATTGGCAGCTTTCCCCATAGGGCATGCGACTCTTGGTCAGCAAGAGAAGCCAGATGCGGCGACCAGGGGGGAGTACTACTCCACCATATATGTACACCCTTTTGATTACCAAAGATGGGAGGTACAGCCAGGCCACAGATTGAGTGCTGCATTTTGTCTGTTGGAGAAAGAAAATGTTTGTGGGGTTGCAAGTACAATTAGCACATCATTACATATCAAGCTTCATACATTAGCAATACAACCAGAAGTCCGAACAGATGAAAGGATCTAGTGCAATCCACTCTTACACATGTGACTCGGGAGGGCAACACCTGCAGCCGGATGAGAACGACGGCCCACGAATCTCATGTATGACTCAAGAGGCATGTACATGGACATAGAGTGGGCAACATCAATTTTAGGATAAATTGCACAAGCAATAACTCGAACTTGAAACCCCGGGCTCTGATGGCACGTCAATTTCCATGTATTAGCCAACCCAATTAAAAGTTCGAACTGGTGAAGAGGGCTAATGCAATCCACACGTACAATGTAACACTAGTATCCAGATCATCATGAAGCAGAGAGTGTATGTGTGTACGTCTTATTTGTGAGAGTAAGTAATCAAGTAAACAGAGGTGAGGTGGCAAGCATTTTGAATATGGATGTATGGTGCCATGTGAAAAGACCCCATTTTGGACATGCATGGTACCATGTGACGAAAGAAATACTATCGGGTTTTACGTAGTGATGGTCCCCAGGGCATATTTGCAACAATGATTTTAAAGAGGCATGATGCTCACCTTTGCAATGTTAGACGAAATGATTCTAAGGCATAGTTGGAAAGATTCATGCCACTGACGATGTCACTAACCTAGAAAGATGCAAGATGATCCGAATGTTGTCAGGTAACTCTGAGTCGGATCCGATTCTGTTCTGTATGAGTAGAGCAGCACTATCTATGTATCTGCCTTTCAGCTAGCCACTGTAAACAGGATTACTTTCTGATGAAAATCACCAAGGTATCAACAAGGGCGAATGGCTGTAAAAAGGAAGCAACGGAATATACAGTTAGGTAAAGGCACTACTGCCACAAGGGCTCAAAACGACGCTACTCTGGGAGGAAGGGTAGCCTGGTGACACTGCTCTGTGTATAGTCCATGCCGTCAGAGTTGTCTGAATCTGTGAGCCCAGGTGCACTTCCTTGCTCTGAAGCCGAACCTTCTCTATCCGCAAATTGTGGAAGGATTCTCAGGCAAGCGTTTGGCTCCTGGCCTATGACTTGCCACTCGAGGTTGAAGCTTTCAACAAGATTCACTTGGGAGGAGATGATGGTTGATGGTCTCGGCAGTAGCTGCACGCTCTCCCCTTTTGGAATAACCACCTGCTCAACTGCTAATCTTGCTTCCTGTCATCAAAGAAACAAATTGTTATGTTCATGAAAGGAATATCCAGGGCAGGGTGAATGTGATAATGATACCTCCAAAGCATCAGTTTCCTCTGATGATCTTGGTTCCTCTTTATCCTCATAATCCATCAGCCCATCCATGTGGTCATCAACAAGGACGCGAAGTGCCCTGGTTATTTGCACCAGGGTATTTGTCTATGAAAAAGAGTGAGTAAATATATAATTGCTCTGCCACTTCAAAGAACAACGGTGCGCTGAACACAACAACAACAAGTGCATACCTTAACGAAGAAAACTGGTATGTCTTGAGATTTCACCGCAGCCTGAATCTGAGAATTCTTCTTCAGCTTCGATTGCAAGGCAATCACTGCATCAGCTTCACTGATATTATAAGTTAAAGTAATCATGTCCTCCAGCTCCAGTTGTTTGATCGCTTGCAAGGCAGTTTCCTCGGATATCTAGAACAGCCTATCCAATAAGTTACAAAGTAAGAACTGAAATTTCTACCAGAGATTGGTAGACAAGTATTGACAGCTAACAAAATTCAGTGACGATCAACTATCACCACTGAACGCTAGTTAATTTTCCAGTGAGAGGAAGAACCGAAAACAAGAAGGCTAGTTAGTAGCTACAGAATTACATCTTGCAGAAGTGTATTAAACGGGGGAAAGGATGCATGCATGGAAATTTTCTAAAACAAGACCTTCAGACGATCTTTTGTTTTTTATTCACAAGAATCATACTTGTGTGTACTATATAAAGTAATTTGTTGGTATTATGGAGTCTTAGCAGTAAGCTCAACGTGATTCATGGTATGTACCATGTCGTGCCTTAATTCCAAGTTCGATATTATACTGACAGAAACAATCAATAACCATACCACATAATGCAACCAAGCAAAAGGATCATGCTAGCACCCCCAAAGGAAAACCTTAAGAAAAGAAACAAACTATTGAAGAATTTCTTACCCCATAAGCATATAGGTTAAAGCCTGCCTCAGATTCATCAGACTTCTCCATATGTCCTTTGGCAGAATCAAGATGAAATGCAGAATCCAAGCTTGTTCTGGCATTACTTAGAGAATCAACAACAAATTGAGAT
Organism: Lolium rigidum; assembly: GCF_022539505.1. Classification (NCBI taxonomy): domain Eukaryota; kingdom Viridiplantae; phylum Streptophyta; class Magnoliopsida; order Poales; family Poaceae; genus Lolium; species Lolium rigidum. The sequence goes on along the minus strand of NC_061508.1, from coordinate 5,047,307 downwards.
GCAGCTTGGTAAGGTTCACGAGGAAATTGTTCTTTCTGCACAGAAACTTCCTGCTGGACTGACATGTTTGAGCCCAACTTACGAATTTCAACATTAGGCAGTCTGCCTGCAGCAATAAAACAAGTATATAATCATATTGGCATCAAAGCTACATGTTTAATACGAGAAAATCATAGCGGCAAACATGATGAAGCTGATTAATAGCATAATCAGAGACAACCTGCAAGCAGAGCATCTACTGTAGCTTCCAAACTACGATGGATACGTAATTCAGTTTTGGACACGATCTCTACAGCATATGTGAATGTTGACGGGCCCTTGCGCTCCAGGACAGTTTTTTGGCCCCTTCTCCTGTTTGCTTCTTCATCACCAAGGGTGACACTCTTAGAAAAACAATGGAACATTGTAATTCAAGTTATTGACAAGGATGTAAATTAGCTGCAGCAATCGTAGAACAATAACGTGGTTTCATTTTCTGCCATGTTAAGAACCTTGTAGACAAGGTGCGTAATCGTGGTGATTAATTTTTAATCTAACCTTCATTATTCTAAATAAAGGATGTAAATTAGCAAACATGGCAAGAAATGAAAAAAGGTAAATATCTTCTATGCATTCTGCAAACAAACCAGTACATATGTTATAGCACTTAGTTACTGGATAGAATTTAACCAGTAACACTGGCCATTTCAAATCCGCGGGGTCTTCCATTGGAAAGCAAATCAGCAAAGATTAGCGAGACAACTATGATTTGAAAGTTTGCGCCAACCAAGCCTGTTGGAAACAGTGCAAGGAGAAATTGCTAGTTGTCGTAAGAAAAAGCTTTTAAGTAGCTAATGCCCTTCTGACAACTAATTGGTATAGCCCAAGGTTTGCAACTATAACCACTTGACTTTCAGATTTTTGTCACCACTTCCATATTTTACAATTCAGTTGCTACTTCTTAAAACGACCATTGTGAACAAGGAACCAGTAAGGTTGGGTACAATCTTGTCATGTCGAGTTCAGTATGTACTTTAATATGTTCAAATTTCAGGTTACATGCATAGAAAAATAAACATGCTGCAGTGTATTTACTATAAATCTCTAGAAAATGACAAATAATGGAGCCAGTTCTAGGTGATAAGGTTATTGACATAAACTACATCACTATGCACCACTTCAAATGACATAGTACAGTTCATCATGCTGCAGCTGCAATGTGAAAGGCATATTTTCATATAGATGGAATAAATTGTGGCACGCCAGTACCTGTATTCCTCCTACAAGCATATCTAGTGATGGATTCATGGTCAGGTTCTCTATTGTTATACCATGGGCGGAAGCGACAAGTTGTATACCCCGCTGTGCAATGGTGCTGGCAGCCATAGCCTCTAGCTTAGTTCCAATTTCATCAATGACGATTGCCTGAGGCATATGATTTTCCACAGCTTCTATCAACACCTGATTTGAATTAAAGAAACATGATTAACATACATAGTAAAAGGTGTGCTCGTAAAATAAAAATAAAAACATACATTTCCAATACATGTATAAAATGGTCTGACACGCTTGGTAAGTAAGTACAACTGAAGTATGCATGCAATGCTGGGTAATAGGCTTGTGAGTAGTACAATACAAACATATACAATTGTGCACGCTTCACACAGCAATATACTGAAGAGAACAGACCTTATGCTGCATTTCTTGGTTGGGCACTTGCAACCTACGGGCGTTGCCAATTCCTGGGTGAGGTATATCACCATCTCCACCTATCTCATTAGATGTATCAACAATCATCACCCGCTTCTCATAGTCATCTGCTAGCATACGGGCAATTTCTCTGCAAGACCACGCAACAATTCGGTGATAAATCGGTACATGGTGTCATAGATAAACCCACCTAATTCTAGTACATCCTATTGGAGGTTCATTAACCCAAGCCTACCTTATGACAGTGGTCTTCCCCACCCCTGGTGGGCCGATGAGCAGCAACGAGCCACCATCCTTCACCAAATCCTGAAGCAAATTGGCGCTTCCTGCCACAGCCCTCCCAACCCGGCAAGTCAGTCCCACAATGTCTCCCTTCCTGTTCCTAATCGCGCTGATCCGGTGCAGCGTCCGGCTAATTCCAGCACGATTGTCCCCTCCAAAGTCCCCAACCTACCAAAGACAGATTAGATGAGCTAAATTGGGCTCGTCTCATAATGCAGCTGCAGCAGTGTATCACGGCGTACACATAGCTATCGACCTTCGCGGTTGCTTGCTCGAGGTCTTCAAAGGAGATGGGGCGGTCGGAGAGGAGGAAGTCGCCGGAGGGGAAGCGGGCGAGCGGAGGGCGGCCGAGGTCCATGACCACTTCCACCAGCGCGGGGAGCTCCGGGTGGTCCTCCACCCGCCGCCGAAGCTCCCCCGGGAGCAGCTCCAGGAGCCTTCCCAGCTCATCTTCGAACCCCTCCGGTACGGCGGCCTCGCCCTGCGTGGCGCGCAGGGGAGTGCGGCATCGGCTGCCGCGGCGGAGGGAGAGAGGGCGGACGGTGGCCGGGCCGGATGTCGTAGAGGAGAATCGGCGAGAGGTGGGGAGATGGGAAGGGTGGAGAGCGAGCAGGGACAGCCGGAGGCGGAGGTGGACCAGCGGCGGCGGCGGCATGGCGGCGGCCGCGAGCACGAGTGGAGGGAAAGAGTTTCGGATGGGTGAGCGCCAGTGTCGTGTCGTTCGTGTGTAACCGTCACGCTTCGTTGGACCATCGGATTCGACAGCCGCTGGATTGAGTGATTGGACGGTTAGGATTACAACGCTGTCATTAATCAAATATCTTCACCATTTTATTAGTACTTTTTTTCTAGATCAAATTTAAGAAAAATTTATAATATGTGTAGTCTGATCCATCGGTAGACAAATGCAAAAGGCCGACCTGGCTAGGATTTGAAAAATCTACCACTATAATCCGGATCTTTTTTGTTTAGTACATAATAGCGTAACAAAAATACCGGTTAGCCATTTTGATGCGCTCTAAGAGCATGTACAATAATCCAGACACCTACGGTCGGCGATACTTCTCCATGTCATCTAGAGATAGCGCTAAAGATGGTTCATACAATGCGATGTATATATATGATACCTATAGAGCCATGAGGTAGTTACAGCGGGAAGAAACTTATCAAATCACGGCCTAAAAATAGGGGGTCCATGAGCCCACGACACACTATGGTGTGGATACAATGGGAAAGGGGTCGTTGGTAGTCAACGATTTTCACGGGATTAGACCATCGTTAAATCTAAAGACGGGCTCTCTTGTTTTTTTCCTTTCTCTTTCTTACACATTATAAATATTTCTACGTGGATCACGATAAAGATGGTTGAACGTACATTCTTGTTCATGTCCTAAGTGATTCTGACCGGTGGTTCATGGTGTTAGTAACAGTCATAAGCGGGTGTCCATTAGCTACACATGTGTGGGCTGAGGCAACAATTGTCTCTTCCCTGTGGCTAGTCTCTCTCTCTCTTTTGCTATCTTTGTCTGGCTCTCACTTTTCTGTCGGCCCGTCGTCGTGATGCCATGCCATCTTGGAATGACGGAGAGACCAACAATGAGGACCTCATCTCCTATGGTGAGACCTTCGTGAACCATGCATCTTGTGAGTTATCTTTCCCCTTCTATGATTGGGCTAGGGCTAGGGCTAAGAGGGTTAAGTTTCTGGTTAGGGGAATACGCTGATTGGAGCTAAATTTGTCGATTGGTCGTGACTTTCAACCATTACTAGCTTTTGGTGTTCTTTTAGGTTCGTGAAACACATCACGGCCTTGATTTCTATGGCATTGAGATGTGATGAAATATGTGACTATTGGGGAAAAACCTTGAAAGAATATTTCATGATCTCTAGGGTTTTGCGTGTTTGATAACAACACCAGTGATGATTTAACATTGTGCTAAGTGTGTGACAGATAAAGTAAAGGGTCACCGCTGATAAAATCGATCCCCTAGCACGCTCGATTAAAATGGCCAACATATTTACAACAATATTGAAAAGAATAGGAGAGAGGATGACCCTGTCTCAGCCCCTTCCTAGTTTGGAAATAGTGTCCAATATCATCATTTACCTTGACCGCGACGCTTCCATCTTGGAAAAAAATCTTTAATAAAGCGACACCATTCAGGCGCAAAACCTTTCATGTGCAGTGTTTGTTGTAAAAATGACCATTTGACCTTTTCATAAGCCTTCTCGAAATCAATCTTAAATAAGACTTCATCCATTTTTTTGGAATGCAGCTCATGAATAGTTTCATGCAATATAACAACCCCTTCCAAAATATGTCTACCCGGCATAAAAGCCGTTTGAGTGGGTCTAATCACTTTCGAAGCAATCTCCGCCACCCGATTAGTACCCACTTTAGTAAACACTTTGAAGCTTACATTAAGTAAACATATAGGCCTATACTGCTGAATCTGAACTGCATTCTCCTTTTTAGGAAGTAAAATAATTATGCCATAATTCAGTTTATATAAGGACAACTCCCCATTATGCAACTTATTAAATAACGCTATTAAATCTTCCTTGATTACTTCCCAAAACTTATGATAGAACTCAGCTGGAAAACCATCTGGACCAGGAGCCTTGTTATGTTAAATTTGAGAAATTTCTTCATACACCTCCTTCTCAGTAAAAGGAGATGTAAGAAAAATATTTTCCTCAACAGAAAGCTTAGGTATATCCTGATTTTCCTCCTAAATTAAATACACATTGGACGGAATTCGTTCCCCAAAGAGTTTTTTATAAAGTTCTGATATATAAACCCTCATATTGTCATCACCCACAATGGTAACTTCCTCTTGCTCAAGTTGGTATATTTTCTTTTTCCTTTTTTTTACAATTAGCAATTAGGTGAAAGTATTTGGTATTACTTCCCCCTTGCTGAATATGTTTCACTTTAGTTCTCTGAGCCCATTTAGTCTCTTCATCCCTTCTTAATTTAGTTATCTTTTCATTTGCATCCTTTAGAGTAGCCCTTTCGGCTTGACTCAATGCACAAGATTCTGCTTTTAAATCAAGCTCATCAATAATACCAATTAGTCTTTCTTTCTCTTTTTCATACTTTCCACTCATATTTTTTGCCCAGCCTTTTAAGAAGTGTCTCAAGTGTCGTATCTTATTTTGCCATCTCTCAATAGGGTTACAACCTGAGGTGACTGAGTTCCATTCTTGTGTTACCATCTCATAGAAACCTTCTTGTCTAAACCAGAACAACTCAAAAGAGAATCTCGGTTGGTTTCCATTATGAGCTTTAATACCAGAGTCTATAAGGAGAGGAGTATGATCAGAACCAGACCATGTCCTTGATAGAGCTATCACAGAAACTAGTGGAAATTTTTGTTCCCAATCTACTATGGCCAAAACTCTATCCAACTTTTCATTCGTGGGATTATCTCGACGATTAGCCCATGTATGTTGTCTTCCTGAAAGGGCAATTTCCCTTAGATTGAGAGTTTGAATTATTGTATTAAAAATAAAAGGCCATCTTGCATTAAAATTATCATTATTCTTCGCTTCCTTTTCCTGATAATATTAAAATCTCCATTTACTATCATAGGTAAATCTTGATGTTCACACATCCTTACTAGCTCGGCCAAAAACTCTGGTTTTTGTGCATCTTGGGCAGCCCCATAGACCGACAAAAAATTCCACTCGAATCCATCCCTTTTGCATTTCATGTGTATTCGTACAGAAAAGTCCCTAGTGGTTACTTTTAGTATTTCAAGAGTATCTGAATTTATTCCCACCAGAATACCTCCAGACCACCCATGAGGGGGGAGACAAAACTAGGAGAAATTAAAAGGGCCGGCTAGTTGACTCAAAAATGGGGTTGCAAAATTTGATCTCCCTGTCTCCAATAAGACAATGAAATCAAGTGTATGTTCCCTTATTGACTCTTTAACAAAGAGGTGTTTGGCAGTGTCACCAAAGCCCCCTCCATTCCAAATCATACCTTTTAAATTCTGCATTTTAATAAATTTTCTTTACTCTCTTTCTATTGCTTCTTCTTATATTAGATGAATCATACACCCTTCTTTGTCTTACTTTTTTCTCTTTTATAGGTGGTAAGGATCCCTATGAGATCATCCACATCACTAAATTCCTTTTCATCAACAACAAGATCTTCACATAAAGATGATACATTTGACATTACTAGATTTGAGGGGCCATTACCATACTCAATATTTTTTTGGAGATACTGAAATTTTCGGGTTTCTTCTATTTTTTTTATATTTTCAACAGTTTGTAAAGCCTCTTGATCATCCTTTCCTAAAGACACACCTAATCGTGAAGCGAGCCCTATTATTTCAGAACTATCTTTGAAAGTAAATGATAGATTGGACTTTTGATTTGTACCTGGAATCTTAGGATCATGACGTTGCTGGGCTAACTTCATAGCCTTTTCCATAGCCTCATCATCAACATTTTCCTTCTGATGTAGCCATGCACTAGAGCGAGCTTCGGTAGGAGCAATTCCACCGAAAGCAATCACTTCGTCTTCAGTAGGAGCATGTTTGTCCTTGGGCACCTCCTCCTGAGCTGTGATGGCCGCTTGATACGTCCCAAACGTATATATAATTTCTTATGTTCCATGCTACTTTTATGATGATACTCACATGTTTTATACACATTATATGTCATTATTATGCATTTTCCGGCACTAACCTATTGACGAGATGCCGAAGAGCCGATTGTTGTTTTCTCGCTATTTTTGGTTTCGAAATCCTAGTAAGGAAATATTCTCGGAATTGGACGAAATCAACGCCCAGGGGCCTATTTTTCCACGAAGCTTCCAGAAGACCGAGGGAGATACGAAGTGGGGCCACGGGGCGCCGTCACACTAGGGTGGCGCGGCCTAGAGGGGGCCCGCGCGGCCCTGGTGTGTGGGCCCCTCGTGACGCCCCCTGACCTGCCCTTCCGCCTACTTAAAGCCTTCGTCGCGAATACCCCAGTACCGAGAGCCACGATACGGAAAACCTTCCAGAGACGCCGCCGCCACCAATCCCAACTCGGGGGATTCAGGAGATCGCCTCCGGCACCCTGCCGGAGAGGGGAATCATCTCCCGGAGGTCTCTTCATCGCCATGATCGCCTCCGGATCGATGTGTGAGTAGTCCACCCCTGGACTATGGGTCCATAGCAGTAGCTAGATGGTTGTCTTCTCCTCATTGTGCTATCATGTTAGATCTTGTGAGCTGCCTATCATGATCAAGATCATCTATTTGTAATCCTACATGTTGTGTTTGTTGGGATCCGATGAATATTGAATATTATGTCAAGTTGATTATCAATCTATCATATATGTTGTTTATGTTCTTGCATGCTCCCCGTTGCTAGTAGAGGCTCTGGCCAAGTTGATACTTGTGACTCCAAGAGGGAGTATTTATGCTCGATAGTGGGTTCATACCTCCATTGAATCTGGGACAGTGACAGAAAATTCTAAGGTTGTGGATGTGTTGTTGCCACTAGGGATAAAACATCAATGCTTTGTCTAAGGATATTTGTGTTGATTACATTACGCACCATACTTAATGCAATTGTCTTTGGTTTGCAACTTAATACTGGAAGGGGTTCGGATGATAACCTGAAGGTGGACTTTTTAGGCATAGATGCATGCTGGATAGCGATCTATGTACTTTAATGCCCTGATTAAATCTCATAGTACTCATCATGATATATGTATGTGCATTGTTATGCCTTCTTTATTTGTCAATTGCCCAACTGTAATTTGTTCACCTAACATCTGTTTATCTTATGGGAGAGACACCACTAGTGAACTGTGGACCCCGGTCCAATTCTTTACATCTGAAATACAATCTACTGCAATTGTTCTTTCTTGTTCTTCGCAAACAATCATCATCATCCACACTATACATCTAATCCTTTGTTTACGGCAAGCCGGTGAGATTGACAACCTCACTCGTTACGTTGGGGCAAAGTACTTTGATTGTGTTGTGCGAGTTCCACGTTGGCGCCGGAATCCCTGGTGTTGCGCCGCACTACACTCCGCCACCAACAACCTTCACGTGCTCCTTGACTCCTACTGGTTCGATAACCTTGGTTTCTTACAGAGGGAAAACTTGCTGCTGTGCGCATCACACCTTCCTCTTGGGGTTCCCAACGGACGTGTGTCTTACACGCGCAATCAAGCTATTTTTCTGGCGCCGTTGCCGGGGAGATCAAGACACACTGCAAGGGGAGTCCCCACATCCAATCTCTTTACTTTGTGTTTGTCTTGCTTTACTTTATTTTATTTACTGCTTCGTTTGCTCTTATATCAAAAACACACAAAAATTAGTTGCTAGTTTTACTTTATTTAATGTCTTATTCTCTATATCGAAAACACAAAAAAATTAGTTACTTGCATTTACTTTATTTATCTTTTGTTTATTTCATCATGTTTCCTCCTAAGTACACTCTAAAAGACATACCGATAGGACGTGGGTCTATCATTGGAAAAGATAATATAGAAGATTTTTTCACTCATGTTAGTACAGCTGAAGATTTTGAAGATAGACACTTGGTAGAACTTGCTCCTACTTATGAAATTGTTGTTGCTTCTTTAGTACACATGTTGGAAACTGATACGTCTCCGACGTATCGATAATTTCTTATGTTCCATGCCACATTATTGATGATATCTACATGTTTTATGCACACTTTATGTCATATTCGTGCATTTTCTGGAACTAACCTATTAACAAGATGCCGAAGTGTCGAGTTCTGTTTTACTGCTGTTTTTGGTTTCGAAATCCTAGTAACGAAATATTCTCGGAATTGGACGAAATCAACGCCCGGGTTCCTATTTTCACCGGAAGCATCCGGAACACCCGAGAGCCGCCGGAGGGGGCCACGGGGCCCCCAGATGATAGGGTGGCGCGGCCCACCCCCTGGCCGCGCGGCCCTATGGTGTCGCCGCCCCTTCGACCTTCTGACGCCGCCTCTTCGCCTATATAAAGGTCCCAGACCTAAAACCTCGAGACGGAAAAGCCACGTTACGAGAAACCTTCCAGAGCCGCCGCCATCGCGAAGCTAAGATCTGGGGGACAGGAGTCTCTGTTCCGGCACGCCGCCGGGACGGGGAAGTGCCCCCGGAAGGCTTCTCCATCAACACCACCGCCATCTCCATCAACGCTGTTGTCTCCCATGAGGAGGGAGTAGTTCTCCATCGAGGCTCGGGGCTGTACCGGTAGCTATGTGGTTAATCTCTCTCCTATGTACTTCAATACAATGATCTCATGAGCTGCTTTACATGATTGAGATCCATATGATGAGCTTTGTATCGCTACTAGTTGTGTGCTGCTCATGTGATGTTATTAAAGTAGTCTATTCCTCTCGCATGGTGTAAAGGTGACTAGTGTGTGCACCGTGTGGTTCTTGTCGTAAGCTATGATCATGATCTCTTGTAGATTGTGGAGTTAATTATCATTATGATAGTATTGATGTGATCTATTCCTCCTTCATAGTGTAATGTGGACGAGTGTGTGCGCTATGTTAGTTCTTGGTTTATTTTGCAATGATCTATTATGCTCTAAGGTTATTTAAATATGAACATCGAATGTTGTGGAGCTTGTTAACTCCGGCATTGAGGTGCTCTTGTAGCCCTACACAACGACTGGTGTTTGTCATCCAACAAAAGAGTGTATGTGGCACATATGAGAAAGAGTTATTTATTATGCGATCAATGTTGAGAGTGTCCACTAGTGAAAGTATAATCCCTAGGCCTTGTTCCAAATACTGCTATCGCTGCTTGTTTCTTGTTTTACTATGTTTCTACTGCTGCAATATTACCACCATCAACTACACGCCGGCAAGCACTTTTACGAGTGCCGTTGCTACTTGCTTATTTATACCACTCGTATTTCACTATCTCTTCGCCGAACTAGTGCACCTATTAGGTGTGTTGGGGACACAAGAGACTTCTTGCTTTGTGGTTGCGGGGTTGCATGAGAGGGATATCTTTGACCTCTTCCTCCCTGAGTTCGATAAACCTTGGGTGATCCACTTAAGGGAAAGCTGCTGCTGTTCTACAAACCTCTGCTCTTGGAGGCCCAACATCGTCTACAAGAATAGAAGCTCCCGTAGACATCAAGCTATTTTCACGGCGCCGTTGCCGGGAGGAAAGGTAAAAGGTACTCACACTCCGGATCTCGGCTACTAAGCTATTTTCGCCGTTGTAAGTACTCGAAGCTATTTCCTTTAGATCCTGCAATTGCATCTTTTTGTTTCTTGTTTACACTAGTTTGGCATAATGGACAAGAATGAGCTTCTTATTCTATTTCCTGATTTAAAACATGGATTGTTTGATGCGAAAATTAAAAAACCTATGGAATCTTATTTGCATGCTGGTAGTAATATTAGTATGAACGCTTTGAACACCATTGTTGATAATAATATAGAAAGTTCTAAGCTTGGGGAAGCTGGCTTTGATGAGCATGATATTTTTAGTTCCCCAAGCATTGAGGAGAAAATTTACATTGATGATGCTTTGCCTCCTATTTATGATGATTATAATGATATTGGTCTTTTAGTACACTTTGTTATGGAGGATAAATTTGATTATGATTACAATATGCCTCCTATATTTGATGATGAAAATAATAATGATAGCTACTTTGTTGAATTTGCTCCCACTACAACTAATAAAATTGATTATGCCTATGTGGAGAGTAATAATTTTATGCATGAGACTCATGATAAGAATGCTTTATGTGATAGTTATATTGTTGAGTTTGCTCATGATGCTACTTGAAAGTTATTATGAGAGAGGAAAATATGGTTGTAGAAATTTTCATGTTACTAAAATGCCTCTCTATGTGCTGAAATTTTTGAAGCTACACTTGTTTTATCTTCCTATGCTTGTTACTTTGCTCTTCATGAACTTGTTTATTTACAAGATTCCTATGCATAGGAAGCATGTTAGACTTAAATTTGTTTTGAATTTGCCTCTTGATGCTCTCTTTTGCTTCAACTACTATTTCTTGCGAGTGCATCATTAAAGCTGCTGAGCCCATCTTAATGGCTATAAAGAAAGAACTTCTTGGGAGATAACCCATGTGTTATTTTGCTACAGTACTTTGTTTTATATTTGTGTCTTGGAAGTTGTTTACTACTGTAGCAACCTCTCCTTATCTTAGTTTTGTGTTTTGTTGTGCCAAGTAAAGTCTTTGATAGTAAGGTTCATACTAGATTTGGATTACTGCGCAAAAACAGATTTCTTTGCTTGTCACGAATCTGGGCCTAATTCTCTGTAGGTAACTCAGAAAATTATGCCAATTTACGTCGAGTGATCCTCAGATATGTACGCAACTTTCATTCAATTTGAGCATTTTCATTTGAGCAAGTCTGGTGCCTCAATAAAATCCATCTTTACGGACTGTTCTGTTTTGACAGATTCTGCCTTTTATTTCGCATTGCCTCTTTTGCTATGTTGGATGAATTTCTTTGATCCATTAATGTCCAGTAGCTTTATGCAATGTCCAGAAGTGTTAAGAATGATTGTGTCACCTCTGAACATGTTAATTTTTATTGTGCACTAACCCTGTAATGAGTTGTTTCGAGTTTGGTGTGGAGGAAGTTTTCAAGGGTCAAGAGAGGAGGATGATATACTATGATCAAGAAGAGTGAAAGCTCTAAGCTTGGGGATGCCCCGGTGGTTCACCCCTGCATATTTCAAGAAGACTCAAGCATCTAAGCTTGGGGATGCCCAAGGCATCCCCTTCTTCATCGACAAATTATCAGGTTCCTCCCTTGAAACTATATTTTTATTCGGTCACATCTTATGTACTTTACTTGGAGCGTCCTGTGTGCTTTTATTTTCGTTTTGTTATTTTCATTCTCTGAATAAATACATGCTTGTGTGGGAGAGAGACACGCTCACGTGGTTCATATGAACACATGTGTTCTTAGCTTTTAATGTTCATGGCGAAGGTTGAAACTACTTCGTTAATTGTTATATGGTTGGAAACGGGAAATGCTACATGTAGTAATTGATAAAATGTCTTGGATAATTTGATACTTGGCAATTGTTGTGCTCATGTTTAAGCTCTTGCATCATATACTTTGCACCCATTAATGAAGAAATACATAGAGCTTGCTAAAATTTGGTTTGCATAATTGGTCTCTCTAAGGTCTAGATAATTTCTAGTAAAGAGTTTGAACAACAAGGAAGACGGTGTAGAGTCTTATAATGTTTACAATATGTCTTTTATGTGAGTTTTGCTTTGCACCGTTCATCCTTGTGTTTGTTTCAAATAACCTTGCTGGCCTAAACCTTGTATCGAGAGGGAATACTTCTCATGCATCCAAAATCCTTGAGCCAACCACTATGCCATTTGTGTCCACCATACCCACCTACTACATGGTATTTCTCCGCCATTCCAAAGTAAATTGCTTGAGTGCTACCTTTAAAATTTCCATCATTCGCCTTTACAATATATAGCTCATGGGACAAATAGCTTGAAAACTATTGTGGTATTGAATATGTACTTATGCACTTTATCTCTTATTAAGTTGCTTGTTGTGGGATAACCATGTTTCTGGGGACGCCATCAACTATTCTTTGTTGAATATCATGTGAGTTGCTATGCATGTTCGTCTTGTACGGAGTAAGAGGGATCTACCACCTTAATGGTTGGAGCATACATATTGTTAGAGAAGAACATTGGGCCGCTAACTAAAGCCATGATTCATGGTGGAAGTTTCGAGTTTTGGACATATATCCTCAATCTCATATGAGAATAATAATTGTTGCCACATGCTTATGCATTAAAGAGGAGTCCATTATACATGTTGTCCATGTTGTCCCGGTATGGATGTCTAAGTTGAGAATAATCAAAAGCGAGAAATCCAAAATGCGAGCTTTCTCCTTAGACCTTTGTACGAGGCGGCATGGAGGTACCCCATTGTGACACTTGGTTAAAACATGTGTATTGCAATGATCCGGTAGTCCAAGCTAATTAGGACAAGGTGCGGGCACTATTAGTATACTATGCATGAGGCTTGCAACTTGTAAGATATAATTTACATAACTCATATGCTTTATTACTACCGTTGACAAAATTGTTTCATGTTTTCAAAATAAAAGCTCTAGCACAAATATAGCAATCGATGCTTTCCTCTTTGAAGGACCTTTCTTTTACTTTTATGTTGAGTCGAGTTCACCTATCTCTCTCCACCTCAAGAAGCAAACACTTGTGTGAGCTGTGCATTGATTCCTACATACTTGCATATTGCACTTGTTATATTTCTCTATGTTGACAATTATCCATGAGATATACATGTTACAAGTTGAAAGCAACCGCTGAAACTTAATCTTCCATTGTGTTGCTTCAATGTCTTTACTTTAAATTATTGCTTTATGAGTTAACTCTTATGCAAGACTTATTGATACTGTCTTGAAAGTGCTATTCATGAAAAGTCATTGTTTTATGATTCAGTTGTTTACTCATGTCATTACCATTGTTTTGATCGCTGCATTCATTACATATGTTTACAATATGATCAAGTTTATGATGGCATGTCACTCCGAAATTATCTTTGTTATCGTTTACCTTCTCGGGACGAGCAGAAACTAAGCTTGGGGATGCTTGATACGTCTCAGACGTATCGATAATTTCTTATGTTCCATGCCACATTATTGATGATATCTACATGTTTTATGCACACTTTATGTCATATTCGTGCATTTTACGGAACTAACCTATTAACAAGATGCCGAAGTGCCGGTTCTGTTTTCTGCTTGTTTTTGGTTTCGAAATCCTAGTAACGAAATATTCTCGGAATTGGACGAAATCAACGCCCGGGTTCCTATTTTCACCGGAAGCATCCGGAACACCGAGAGCCGCCGGAGGGGGCCCACGGGGCCCCGGATGATAGGGTGGCGCGGCCCACCCCCGGCCGCGCGGCCCTATGGTGTCGTCGCCCCTTCGACCTTCGACGCCGCCTCTTCGCCTATATAAAGGTCCCGGACCTAAAACCTCGAGACGGAAAAGCCACGGTACGAGAAACCTTCCGGAGCCGCCGCCATCGCGAAGCTAAGATGCGGGGGACGGAGTCTCCGTTCGGCACGCCGCGGGACGGGGAAGTGCCCCGGAAGGCTTCTCCATCAACACCACCGCCATCTCCATCAACGCTGATGTCTCCCATGAGGAGGGAGTAGTTCTCCATCGAGGCTCGGGGCTGTATGAAACGTCTCCGACGTATCGATAATTTCTTATGTTCTATGCCATATTATTGATGATACCTACATGTTTTATGCACACTTTATGTCATATTCGTGCATTTTCTGGAACTAACCTATTAACAAGATGCCGAAGTGCCGGTTCTGTTTTCTACGCTGTTTTTGGTTTCGAGAAATCCTAGTAACGAAATATTCTCGGAATTGGACGAAACAAAGACCCAAGGGCCTATTTTTCCACGGAGCTTCCGGAAGACCGAAGAACATACGAAGTGGGGCCACGAGGTGGCGACACCACAAGGCGGCGCGGCCCGGGGGGCCGCGCCGCCTATGGTGTGGCCCCCTCGTCCGGCCCCCGACTCGCCCTTCCGCCTACTTAAAGCCTCCGTCGCGAAAACCACGAACCGAAAAACCATGATACGGAAAACCTTCCGAGAGATGCCGCCGCCGCCGATCCCATCTCGGGGGATTACGGAGATCTCCTCCGGCACCCTGCCGGAGAGGGGATTCATCTCCCGGAGGACTCTACACCGCCATGGTCGCCTCCGGAGTGATGAGTGAGTAGTTCACCCCTGGACTATGGGTCCATAGCGGTAGCTAGATGGTTGTCTTCTCCTCATTGTGCTTCATTGTTGGATCTTGTGAGCTGCCTAACATGATCAAGATCATCTATACTGTAATTCTATATGTTGTGTTTGTCGGGATCCGATGGATAGAGAATACCATGTCATGTTAATTATCAAGTTATTACATATGTGTTGTTTATGATCTTGCATGCTCTCAGTTACTAGTAGAGGCTCGGCCAAGTTTTTACTTTTAACTCCAAGAGGGAGTATTTATGCTCGATAGTGGGTTCATGCACTGCATTGACACACAGGACGAGTGACGAAAGTTTTAAGGTTGTCTTTGTCTTTGTTGCCACTAGGGATAAAACATTGGCGCTATGTCCGAGGATGTAATTGTTGATTACATTACGCACCATACTTAATGCAATTGTCTGTTGTTAGCAACTTAATACTTGGAAGGGGTTCGGATGATAACCTGAAGGTGGACTTTTTAGGCATAGATGCAGTTGGATGGCGGTCTATGTACTTTGTCGTAATGCCCAATTAAATCTCACTATACTTATCATGTCATGTATGTGCATCGCGGTGCCCTCTCTATTTGTCAATTGCCCGACTGTAATTTGTTCACCCAACATGCTTTTATCTTATGGGAGAGACACCTCTAGTGAACTGTGGACCCCGGTCCAATTCTCTTTACTGAAATACAATCTACTGCAATACTTGTTTTTACTGTTTTCTTGCAAACAATCATCTTCCACACAATACGGTTAATCCTTTGTTACAGCAAGCCGGTGAGATTGACAACCTCACTGTTTCGTTGGGGCAAAGTACTTTGGTTGTGTTGTGCGGGTTCCACGTTGGCGCGGAATCTACGGTGTTGCGCCGCACTACATCCCGCCGCCATCAACCTTCAACGTGCTTCTTGGCTCCTCCTGGTTCGATAAACCTTGGTTTCTTTTACGAGGGAAAACTTGCTGCTGTGCGCATCATACCTTCCTCTTGGGGTTGCCCAACGAACGTGTGAAATACACGCCATCACACTGTACCGGTAGCTATGTGGTTAATCTCTCTCCTATGTACTTCAATACAATGATCTCATGAGCTGCTTTACATGATTGAGATCCATATGATGAGCTTTGTATCGCTACTAGTTGTGTGCTGCTCATGTGATGTTATTAAAGTAGTCTATTCCTCCTGCATGGTGTAAAGGTGACTAGTGTGTGCACCGTGTGGTTCTTGTCGTAAGCTATGATCATGATCTCTTGTAGATTGTGGAGTTAATTATCATTATGATAGTATTGATGTGATCTATTCCTCCTTCATAGTGTAATGTGGACAGTGTGTGCGCTATGTTAGTTCTTGGTTTATTTTGCAATGATCTATTATGCTCTAAGGTTATTTAAATATGAACATCGAATGTTGTGGAGCTTGTTAACTCCGGCATTGAGGTGCTCTTGTAGCCCTACACAACGGCTGGTGTTTGTCATCCAACAAAAGAGTGTATGTGGCACATATGAGAAAGAGTTATTTATTATGCGATCAATGTTGAGAGTGTCCACTAGTGAAAGTATAATCCCTAGGCCTTGTTCCAAATACTGCTATCGCTGCTTGTTTACTGTTTTACTATGTTTCTACTGCCTGCAATATTACCACCATCAACTACACGCCAGCAAGCACTTTTCCGGTGCCGTTGCTACTTGCTTATTTATACCACACTGTATTTCACTATCTCTTCGCCGAACTAGTGCACCTATTAGGTGTGTTGGTGACACAAGAGACTTCTTGCTTTGTGGTTGCGGGGTTGCATGAGAGGGATATCTTTGACCTCTTCCTCCCACGAGTTCGATAAACCTTGGGTGATCCACTTAAGGGAAAACTGCTGTTGTTCTACAAACCTCTGCTCTTGGAGGCCCAACACTGTCTACAAGAATAGAAGCTCCCGTAGACATCAGAAACTAAATTTGTTAATATCAATCCTATAATTCAACATATGTTTCTTACACTCTGTGATATGGAGGAAGGAGAAAAGAAAGATTTTGTCTTAGAAACCCTTCTTAAAGAATTTGGTGGTGTAGCAAGGGAGGCTAGAAAAGTCTTTATTAAATATAAGATGCTTGGCTCTTATACCAACTTTGCTAGTACCCTTGAAAAAATGGAAAAAGATAGATTAAAGTACACTAATAAAGTTAATTGTGAAGGGGAGATTAAGACAACAATACCTTGTAAGCTCCTAGGAATGCATGAAGCTCTAGAAAATAACTATGGTTGGCTTGTTCCTGAAAATTTGTTTGACGAGAATAGCAAGCCTAAGAGTAATGAAAAATGAGCCTCTGAAACTTACATAGATAAGATACAATGCATAGTTGAGAAAACTCCAAACCCCTCTGTTGATGTTTCATCTCTTGATAATATTTGATTCACACTTTCTGCGCCTAGCTGAAAGGCGTTAAAAAAAGCGCTTATGGGAGACAACCCATTATTTTACTTCTACACTTTTGCTTTATATTTGAGTCTTGGAAGTTGTTATTACTGTAGCAACCTCTCCTTATCTTTATTTTATCGCATTGTTGTGCCAAGTAAAGTCTTTGATAGTAAAGTCAATACTAGATTTGGATTACTGCGCAGGAACAGATTTCTTGCTGTCACCAAATTGAGCCGCCCCTGCTGTAGAAAATTTAAAAACATCTGCCAATTTACGTGCGTGATCCTCAGATATGTACGCAACTTTCATTCAATTTGGGCATTTTCATCTGAGCAAGTCTGGTGCCTCAAAAAAATTCGTCTTTACGGACTGTTCTGTTTTGACAGATTCTGCCTTTTATTTCGCATTGCCTGTTTTGCTATGTTTGATGGATTTCTTTGTTCCATTAACTTTCAGTAGCTTTGTGCAATGTCCAGAAGTGTTAAGAATGATTATGTCACCTCTGAACATATGAATTTTCAATTATGCACTAACCCTCTAATGAGATTGTTTTGAGTTTGGTGTGGAGGAAGTTTTCAAGGGTCAAGAGAGGAGGATGATACAATATGATCAAGAAGAGTGAAAAGTCTAAGCTTGGGGATGCCCCAGTGGTTCATCCCTGCATATTTTAAGAAGACTCAAGCATCTAAGCTTGGGGATTCCCAAGGCATCCCTTCTTCATCGACAACTTATCGGGTCACCTCTAGTGAAACTATATTTTTATTCCGTCACATCTTATGTGCTTTACTTGGAGCGTCTGTTTGTTTTTATTTTTGTTTTTGTTTGAATAAATTCGGATCCTAGCATTCTTTGTTTGGGAGAGAGACACGCTCCGCTGTTTCGTATGAACACATGTGTTCTTAGCTTTATTCTTAATATTCATTGCGAAGGTTGAACTACTTCATTCATTGTTATATGGTTGGAAACAGAAAATGTTGCATGTGGTAATTGGTATAATGTCTTGCATCATGTACTTTGCACCCATTAATGAATAACTACATAGAGCTTGTTAAAATTTGGTTTGCATGATTTGTTTCTCTAGAGTCTAGATATTTTCTGGTTAAGGTGTTTGAACAACAAGGAGACAATATAAAGTCTTATAATACTTACAATATGTTCATATGTGAGCTTTGCTGTACCTTTTATACTTGAGTTTGCTTCAAACAACCTTGCTAGCCTAACCTTGTATTGAGAGGAATTCTTCTTGTGCATCCAAATCCTTGAGCCAAAAACTATGCCATTTGTGTCCACCATACCTACCTACTACATGGTATTTCTCTGCCATTCCAAAGTACATTACTTGAGTGCTACCTTTAAAATTCTATTCTTTGCCTTTACAATATATAGCTCATGGGAAAATAGTCTTAAAAACTATTGTGGTGAAGAATATGTACTTATGTGTCTTATTTCTTAATAAGTTGCTTGTTGAGCGGTAACCATGTTTCTGGGGACGCCATAAATTTTTACCTTTGTTGAATATCATGTGAGTTGCTATGCATGTTCGTCTTGTCTGAAGTAAGGGCGATTTTCATGATGAAATGGTTTGAGTATGCATATTGTTAGAGAAGAACATTGGGCTGCTAACTAAAGCCATGATTCATGGTGGAAGTTTCAGTTTGGACAATTAATCCTCAATCTCTTATGAGAATATTATCTGTTGTTGAATGCTTATGCATTAAAGAGGAGTCCATTATCTGTTGTCTATGTTGTCCCGGTATGGATGTCTAAGTTGAGAATAATCAAAAGCAAGAAATCCAATGCGAACTTTCTCCTTAGACCTTTGTACGAGGCGGCATAGAGGTACCCCTTTGTGACACTTGGTTGAAACATATGCTATGCAATGATAATCCATGTTAATCCAAGCTAATTAGGACAAGGTGCGAGCACTATTGGTATACTATGCATGAGGCTTGCAACTTATAAGATATCTTATACATAACACATATGCTTTATTACTACCGTTGACAAAATTGTTTCTTGTTTTCAAAATAAAAAGCTCTAGCACAAATATAGTAATCCATGCTTCCCTCTGCGAAGGGCCTATCTTCTACTTTATTGTTGAGTCAGTTTACCTATTCTTTCTATCCCAGAAGCAAACACTTGTATCAACCTGTGTGCATTGATTCTTACATGTTTACCTATTGCACTTGTTATATTACTTTGTGTTGACAATTATCCATGAGATATATATGTTGAAGTTGAAAGCAACCGCTGAAACTTATATCTTCCTTTGTGTTGCTTCAAAGCTTTCTACTAAGAATTTATTGCTTTATGAGTAACTCTTATGCAAGTCTTATTGATGCTTGTCTTGAAAGTATTATTCATGAAAAGTCTTTACTATATGATTCATTTGTTTACTCATTATCTTCATCATTGCTTCGAATCGCTGCATTCATCTCATATGCTTTACAATAGTATTGATCAAGATTATGATAGCATGTCACTTCGAAATTATCCTTGTTATCGTTTACCTACTCGAGGGCGAGTAGGAACTAAGCTTGGGGATGCTTGATACGTCCCAAACGTATCTATAATATCTTATGTTCCATGCTACTTTTATGATGATACTCACATGTTTTATACACATTATATGTCATTATTATGCATTTTCCGGCACTAACCTATTGACGAGATGCCGAAGAGCCGATTCTTTGTTTTACTGCTGTTTTTGGTTTCAGAAATCCTACAAAGGAAATATTCTCGGAATTGGACGAAATCAACGCCCACGGGCTTATTTTTCCACGAAGCTTCTAGAAGACCGGGGGAGATACGAAGTGGGGCCACGGGGCGCCGCCACACTAGGGCGGCGCGGCCTAGGGGGGGCCGCGCGGCCCTGGTGTGTGGGCCCCTCGTGACGCCCTCTGACCTACCCTTCCGCCTACTTAAATCCTTCGTCGCGAATACCCCAGTACTGAGAGCCACGATACGGAAAACCTTCCAGAGACGCCGCCGCCGCCAATCCCATCTCGGGGGATTCAGGAGATCGCCTCCGACACCCTGCCGGAGAGGGGAATCATCTCTCGGAGGTCTCTTCATCGCCATGATCGCCTCCGGATCGATGTGTGAGCAGTCCACCCCCGGACTATGGGTCCATAGCAGTAGCTAGATGGTTGGCTTCTCCTCATTGTGCTATCATGTTAGATCTTGTGAGCTGCCTATCATGATCAAGATCATCTATTTGTAATCCTACATGTTGTGTTTGTTGGGATCCGATGAATATTGAATACTATGTCAAGTTGATTATCAATCTATCATATATGTTGTTTATGTTCTTGCATGCTCTCCGTTGCTAGTAGAGGCTACGGCCAAGTTGATACTTGTGACTCCAAGAGGGAGTATTTATGCTCGATAGTGGGTTCATGCCTCCATTGAATGCGGGACGATGTGACGAAAGTTCTAAGGTTGTGGATGTCTTGTTGCCACTAGGGATAAAACATCAATGCTTTGTCTAAGGATATTTGTGTTGATTACATTACGCACCATACTTAATGCAATTGTGCATTGTTTGCAACTTAATACTTGGAAGGGGTTCGGATGATAACTCTGAAGGTGGACTTTTTAGGCATAGATGCATGCTTGGATAGCGGTCTATGTACTTTGTCGTAATGCCCTGATTAAATCTCATAGTACTCATCATGATATATGTATGTGCATTGTTATGCCTTCTTTATTTGTCGATTGCCCAACTGTAATTTGTTCACCCAACATCTGTTTATCTTATGGGAGAGACACCATGATGGCGTGTAAGACACACGTCCGTTGGGAACCCCAAGAGGAAGGTGTGATGCGTACAGCAGCAAGTTTTCCCTCAGTAAGAAACCAAGGTTATCGAACCAGTAGGAGTCAAGGAGCACGTGAAGGTTGTTGGTGGCGGAGTGTAGTGCGGCGCAGCACCAGGGATTCCGGCGCCAACGTGGAACTCGCACAACACAATCAAAGTACTTTGCCCCAACGTAACGGTGAGGTTGTCAATCTCACCGACTCAGCTGTAAACAAAGGATTAGATGTATAGTGTGGATGATGATGATTGTTTGCGAAGAACAATAAAGAACAATTGCGATGGATTGTATTTCAGATGTAAAGAATAGGATCGGGGTCCACAGTTCACTAGTGGTGTCTCTCCCATAAGATAAACGGATGTTGGGTGAACAAATTACAGTTGGGCAATTGACAAATAAAGAAGTCATAACAATGCACATACATATATCATGATGAGTACTATGAGATTTAATCAGGGCATTACGACAAAGTACATAGACCGCTATCTAGCATGCATCTATGCCTAAAAAGTCCACCTTCGAGTTATCATCCGAACCCCTTCCGGTATTAAGTTGCAAACAACGGACAATTGTATTAAGTATGGTGCGTAATGTAATCAACACAAATATCCTTAGACAAAGCATCGATGTTTTATCCCTAGTAGCAACGACGACATCCACAACCTTAGAACTTTCTGTCACCGTCCCAGATTTAATGGAGGCATGAAACCACTATCGAGCATAAATACTCCCTCTTGGAGTCACATGTATCAACTTGGCCAGAGCCTCTACTAGCAACGGAGAGCATGCAAGAACATAAATAACATATATGATAGATTGATAATCAACTTGACATAGTATTCAATATTCATCGGATCCCAACAAACACAACATGTAGCATTACAAATAGATGATCTTGATCATGATAGGCAGCTCACAAGATCTAACATGATAGCACAATGAGGAGAAGACAACCATCTAGCTACTGATATGGACCCATAGTCCATGGGTGGACTACTCACACATCGATCCGGAGGCGATCATGGCGATGAAGAGACCTCCGGGAGATGATTCCCCTCTCCGGCAGGGTGCCGGAGGCGATCTCCTGAATCCCCCGAGATGGGATTGGCGGCGGCAGCGTCTCTGGAAGGGTTTCCGTATCGTGGCTCTCGGTACTTGGGGTTTCGCGACGAAGGCTTTAATTAGGCGGAAGGGCGGAGTCGAGGAGGCGTCACGGGGCCCCACACGCTAGGGCCGCGCGGGCCCCCTCTAGGCCGCGCCGCCCTAGTGTGGCGGCACCCCGTGGCCCCACTTCGTATCTCCTCCGGTCTTCCGGAAGCTTCGTGGAAAAATAGGCCCCCAGGCGTTGATTTCGTCCAATTCCGAGAATATTTCCTTACTAGGATTTCTGGAACCAAAAACAGCAGAAAACAACGAAGCGGCTCTTCGGCATCTCGTTAATAGGTTAGTGCCGGAAAATGCATAATAATGACATATAATGTGTAAAAAACATGTGAGTATCATCATAAAAGTAGCATGGAACATAAGAAATTATAGATATGTTTGGGACGTATCAAGCATCCCCAAGCTTAGTTCCTACTCGCCCTCGAGTAGGTAAACGATAACGAAGATAATTTCTGAAGTGACATGCTATCATAATCTTGATCAATACTATTGCAAAGCATATGAGATGAATGCAGCGATTCGAAGCAATGGTGAAGATAATGAGTAAACAAATGAATCGTATAGCAAAGACTTTTCATGAATAATACTTTCAAGACTAGCATCAATAAGACTTGCATAAGAGTTACTCATAAAGCAATAAATTCTTAGTAGAGGCATTGAAGCAACACAAAGGAAGATATAAGTTTTAGCGGTTGCTTTCAACTTCAACATATTTATCTCATGGATAATTGTCAACACAAAGTAATATAACAAGTGAAATAGGTAAACATGTAAGAATCAATGCACAAAGTTGATACAAGTGTTTGCTTCTGGGATAGAAAGAAGTAGGCAAACTGACTCAACAATAAAGTAGAAGATTGGCCCCTCGTAGAGGGAAGCATGGATTACTATATTTGTGCTAGAGCTTTTCATTTGGAAAACAAGAAACAATTTTGTCAACGGTAGTAATAAAGCATATGTGTTATGTATAAGATATCTGATACGTCTCCGACGTATCGATAATTTCTTATGTTCCATGCCACATTATTGATGATATCTACATGTTTTATGCACACTTTATGTCATATTCGTGCATTTTCTGGAACTAACCTATTAACAAGATGCCGAAGAGCCGATTCTTTGTTTTCTGCTGTTTTTGGTTTCAGAAATCCTAGTAACGAAATATTCTCGGAATTGGACGAAATCAACGCCCGGGGTCCTATTTTGCCACGAAGCTTCCGGAAGACCGAAGGAGAGTCGAAGTGGGGCCACGAGGTGGCGTAACACCGAGGCGGCGCGGCCCGGGCCCACGGCCGCGCCGACCTATGGTGTGGGCCCTCGTGCCGCCTCTTTATCTGCCCTTCCGCCTACAAATAGCCTCCGTCGCGAAACCCCCGGTGCCGAGAGCCACGATACGGAAAACCTTGCGAGACGTCGCCGCCGCCAATCCCATCTCGGGGGATTACGGAGATCTCCTCCGGCACCCTGCCGGGAGGGGATTCATCTCCGGAGGACTCTTCACCGCCATGGTCGCCTCCGGAGTGATGAGTGAGTAGTTCACCCTCGGACTATGGGTCCATAGCGGTAGCTAGATGGTTGTCTTCTCCTCATTGTGCTTCATTGTTGGATCTTGTGAGCTACCTAACATGATCAAGATCATCTATCTGTAATACTATATGTTGTGTTTGTCGGGATCCGATGGATAGAGAATACTATGTTATGTTAATTATCAAGTTATTACCTATGTGTTGTTTAAGATCTTGCATGCTCTCCATTATTAGTAGAGGCTGCGGCCAAGTTTTCGCTATTAACTCCAAGAGGGAGTATTTATGCTCGATAGTGGGTTCATGTCTCCAGTGAATGCAGGGAGTGACGAAACCCCTAAGGTTATGGATGTCTTGTTGCCACTAGGGATAAAACATTGATGCTATGTCCGAGGATGTAGTTATTGATTACATTACGCACCATACTTAATGCAATTGTCCGTTGTTTTGCAACTTAATACTTGGAAGGGGTTCGGACGATAACCTGAAGGTGGACTTTTTAGGCATAGATGCATGCTTGGATAGCGGTCTATGTACTTTGTCGTAATGCCCAATTAAATCTCACTATATTTATCATGACATGTATGTGCATTGTTATGCCCTCTCAATTTGTCAATTGCCCGACTGTAATTTGTTCACCCAACATGCTTTTATCTTATGGGAGAGACACCTCTAGTGAACTGTGGACCCCGGTCCATTCTTTTATACTTGAAATACAAATCTGCTGCAATACTTGTTCTTTACTTGTGTTCTTGCAAACAATCATCTTCCACACAATACGGTTAATCCTTTGTTACGGCAAGCCGGTGAGATTGACAACCTCACTTTGTTTCGTTGGGGCAAAGTACTTTGGTTGTGTTGTGCGAGGTTCCACGTTGGCGCCGGAATCTCGGTGTTGCGCCGCACTACATCCCGCCGCCATCAACCTTCAACGTGCTTCTTGACTCCTCTTGGTTCGATTAAACCTTGGTTTCTTGCGAGGGAAACTTGCTACTGTGCGCATCACACCTTCCTCTTGGGGTTCCCAACGGACGTGTCAACTACACGCATCAAGCAAATTTACGGCGCCGTTGCTCGGGGAGATCAAGACACGCTGCAAGGGGAGTCTCCACTTCCCAATCTCTTTACTTTGTTTTTGTCTTGCTTTATTTTATTTACTACTTTGTTTGCTGCATTATATCAAAACACAAAAAAAATTAGTTGCTAGCTTTACTTTATTTGCTATCTTGTTCGTTATATCAAAAATACAAAAAAAATTAGTTACTTGCATTTATTTTATCTAGTTTGCTTTATTTACTACTGCTAAAATGGCCACCCCTGAAAATACTAAGTTGTGTGATTTCACAACCACAAATAATAATGATTTCTTATGCACACCTATTGCTCCACTCGCTACTACAGCAGAATTCTTTGAAATTAAACCTGCTTTACTTGAATCTTGTTATGCAAGAGCAATTTTACAGTGTTAGTTCGATGATGTTGCTGCCCATCTTAATAATTTTGTTGAACTATGTGAAATGCAAAAGTATAAGGATGTAGATGGTGATATTATTAAATTGAAATTGTTTCCTTTCTCATTAAGAGGAAGAGCTAAAGATTAGTTGCTATCTACTGCCTAAGAATAGTATTGATTCCTGGACTAAATGCAAGGATGCTTTTATTGGTAGATATTATCCCCCTGCTAAAATTATATCTTTGAGGAGTAGCATAATGAATTTTAAACAATTGGATAATGAACATGTTGCTCAAGCTTGGGAAAGAATGAAATCTTTGGTTAAAAATTGCCCAACCCATGGATCGACTACTTGGATGATCATCCAAACCTTCTATGCAGGACTAAATTTTTCTTCGCGGAATTTATTGGATTCAGCTGCTGGAGGTACCTTTATGTCCATCACTATGGGGGCGGCTACAAAGCTTCTTGATGATATGATGATTAATTACTCTGAATGGCACAAGGAAAGAGCTCCACAAGGTAAGAAGGTAAATTCTGTTGAAGAATCCTCTTCCTTGAATGATAAGATTGATGCTATTATGTCTATGCTTGTGAATGGTAGGACTAATGTTGATCCTAATAATGTTCCGTTAGCTTCATTAGTTGCCCAAGAAGAACATGTTGATGTAAACTTCATTAAAAATAATAATTTCAACAACAATGCTTATCGGAACAATTCTAGTAATAACTATAGGCCATATCCTTATAATAATGGTAACGGTTATGCTAATTCTTATGGGAATTCTTACAACAATATTAGGAATACACCCCCTGGACTTGAAGCTATGCTTAAAGAATTTATTAGTACACAAACTGCCTTTAACAAATGCTGTGAGGAAAAGCTCAATAAAATTGATATTCTCGCTTCTAAGGTTGATAGTCTTGCCTCCGATGTTGATCTTTTGAAATCGAAAGTTATGCCTAATAAGGATATTGAAAATAAAATTGTTACTACAGCAAATGCCATCCAAGTTAGAATTAATGAGAATATAAGATTAATGGCTGAAGCTGCGTGCTAGGTGGGATAGAGAAGAAAATGAAAAACTAGCTAAAGAGAAAAATGTAGCTAAAGTTTGGACTATTACCACCACTAGCAATGCTAATGATGCACATGTTGCTGCACCTCCTACTATCAATGATAAAATAATTGGTGTTGGCAATGTTTCTACTCCTAGTGCAAAGCGCGCAAAATTACCTGAAACTGCTAAAACTGTTGAAACTGCCTGTGATAAAACTGCTGAATTTTTTTCCAACATTGGGGATGATGATCCCATTGCTGTAGCTCATAATGATTTAGATTTTAATGATTGCCACATCTCTGAAGTTATAAATTTCTTACAAAAACTTGCTAAGAGTCCCAATGCTAGCGCTGTAAACTTGGCTTTCACAAAACATATTACAAATGCTCTCATAAAAGCTAGAGAAGAGAAACTAAAACTTGAAACTTCTATTCCTAGATAGCTATAAGATGGTTGGGAGCCCATCATTAAAATGAGGGTCAATGATTTTGATTGTAATGCTTTATGTGATCTTGGTGCAAGTATTTCCGTTATGCCTAAGAAAGTCTATGATATGCTTGACTTGCCACCATTGAAAAATTGTTATTTGGATGTTAATCTCGCTGATAATGCTAAAAAGAAACCTTTGGGGAGAGTTGATAATGTTCATATTATGGTTAACAATAACCTTGTCCCCGTTGATTTTGTTGTCTTGGATATTGAATGCAATGCATCTTGCCCCATTATATTGGGAAGACCTTTTCTTCGAACCGTTGGTGCTACTATTGATATGAAGGAAGGTAATATCAAATATCAATTTCCTCTCAAGAAAGGTATGGAACACTTCCCTAGAAAAAGAATGAAGTTACCTTTTGATTCTATTATTAGAACAAATTATGATGCCGATGCTTCATCTCTTGATGTTACTTGATATACACTTTACGCGCCTAGCTGAAAGGCGTTAAAAAAGCGCTTATGGGAGACAACCCATGTTTTTACTACAGTATTTTTGTTTTATATTTGAGTCTTGGAAGTTGTTTACTACTGTAGCAACCTCTCCTTATCTTAGTTTTATGTTTTGTTGTGCCAAGTAAAGTCTTTGATAGTAAAGTGAATGCTAGATTTGGATTGCTGCGCGAAACAGATTTCTTTCGCTGTCACGAATCTGGGTCTAATTCTCTGTAGGTAACTCAGAAAATTAAGCCAATTTATGTGAGTGATCCTCAGATATGTACGCAACTTTCATTCAATTTGGGCATTTTCATTTGAGCAAGTCTGGTGCCTTAATAAAATCCATCTTTACGGACTGTTACTGTTTTGACAGATTCTGCCTTTTATTTCGCATTGCCTCTTTTGCTATGTTGGATGAATTTCTTTGATCCATTAATGTCCAGTAGCTTTATGCAATGTCCAGAAGTGTTAAGAATGATTGTGTCACCTCTGAACATGTTAATTTTTATTGTGCACTAACCCTCTAATGAGTTGTTTCGAGTTTGGTGTGGAGGAAGTTTTCAAGGATCAAGAGAGGAGTATGATACAATATGATCAAGGAGAGTGAAAGCTCTAAGCTTGGGGATGCCCAGGTGGTTCACCCCTGCATATATTAAGAAGACTCAAGTGTCTAAGCTTGGGGATGCCCAAGGCATCCCCTTCTTCATCGACAAATTATCGGGTGCTGAAGAAAGTTGTCGGTGTCTTTGTGTTAACC
>NC_061508.1:4977196-5019326 GCF_022539505.1 Lolium rigidum | reverse complement strand
CGGTTAATCCTTTGTTACGGCAAGCCGGTGAGATTGACAACCTCACTCGTTTCGTTGGGGCAAAGTACTTTGGTTGTGTTGTGCGGGTTCCACGTTGGCGCCGGAATCTACGGTGTTGCGCCGCACTACATCCCGCCGCCATCAACCTTCAACGTGCTTCTTGGCTCCTCCTGGTTCGATAAACCTTGGTTTCTTTCACGAGGGAAAACTTGCTGCTGTGCGCATCATACCTTCCTCTTGGGGTTCCCAACGAACGTGTGAATTACACGCCATCAAGCATATTTTACGGCGCCGTTGCCGGGGAGATCAAGACACGCCTGCAAGGGGAGTCTCCACTTCTCAATCTCTTTACTTTGTTTTTGTCTTGCTTTATTTTATTTACTACTTTGTTTGCTGCACTTATATCAAAACACAAAAAATTAGTTGCTAGTTTTACTTTATTTACTGTCTTGTTTGCTATATCAAAAACACAAAAAAATTAGTTACTTGCATTTACTTTACTTATTTCAACATGTTTCCTCTTAATTTTACTGTAAAAGATATACCTGTGGGACAAGGGTCTATAATTGGAAGAGATAATATAGAAGAATTTTTCACCCATGTTAGTATGCATGAAGATCTTAAAGATATACCACTTGCAAAAGCTGTCCCTACTTATGAAGATGCCTCTATTTGTTTGGTACGCATGATGGAAGCTAGATTTATTAGTCTCAACCCCATGATACAACACATGTTTCTTACACTTTCTGATATGGAGCGGGAGAGAAGAGAGATTTTGTTCTAAAAGTCTTAGTGCGAGAATTTGAAGATATAGCTATAGAAGCTAGAAAAGTTTTTATTAAGCATAAGAGGCTTGGCTTTTATACCGACTTTGAAAGAACACTTGAAAAAATGGATATGTATAGACTAAAATACACTAATAATGCTAATGATGGTGGGGAGATTAAAGCACCAATACCATGTAAGCTCCTAGCAATACATGAAGCTCTAGAAAATAACTATGCTTGGCTTGTTCCTGAAAATTTGTTTGATGAGAATAGCAAGCCTAAGACTAATGAAAAGGGAGCCTCTAAAACTTAAATAGATAATATACAATGCATGGTTGAGAAAACTCCCAACACCCCTGGTTATGATGTTGATGCTTCATCTCTTGATGTTACTTGATATACACTTTCGCGCCTAGCCGAAAGGCGTTAAAGAAAAGCGCTTATGGGAGACAACCCATGTTTTTACTACAGTATTTTTATTTTGAATTTGAGTCTTGGAAGTTGTTTACTACTGTAGCAACCTCTCCTTATCTTAGTTTTGATGTTTTGTTGTGCCAAGTAAAGTCTTTGATAGTAAAGTAAATACTAGATTTGGATTACTGCGCGAAACAGATTTCTTTGCTGTCACGAATCTGGGTCTAATTCTCTGTAGGTAACTCACAAAATTAAGCCAATTTACGTGAGTGATCCTCAGATATGTACGCAACTTTCATTCAATTTGGGCAATTTTCATTTGAGCAAGTCTGGTGCCCTAATAAAATCCATCTTTACAGACCGTTCTGTTTTGACAGATTCTGCCTTTTATTTCGCATTGCCTCTTTTGCTATGTTGGATGAATTTCTTTGATCCATTAATGTCCAGTAGCTTTATGCAATGTCCGAAGTGTTAAGAATGATTATGTCACCTCTGAACATGTTAATTTTTATGGTGCACTAACCCTCTAATGATTTGTTTCGAGTTTGGTGTGGAGGAAGTTTTCAAGGATCAAGAGAGGAGTATGATACAATATGATCAAGGAGAGTGAAAGCTCTAAGCTTGGGGATGCCCCGGTGGTTCACCCCTGCATATTCTAAGAAGACTCAAGCGTCTAAGCTTGGGGATGCCCAAGGCATCCCCTTCTTCATCGACAACATTATCGAGTTCCTCCCCTGAAACTATATTTTTATTCGGCCACATCTTATGCACTTTGCTTGGAGCGTCGGTTTGTTTTTGTTTTTGTTTTGTTTGAATAAAATGGATCCTTGCACTCACTTTGTGGGAGAGAGACACGCTCCGCTGTAGCATATGGACAAGTATGTCTTTAGGCTTTACTCATAGTATTCATGGCGAAGTTTCTTCTTCGTTAAATTGTTATATGGTTGGAATTGGAAAATGCTACATGCAGTAACTCTAAAATGTCTTGAATAATTTGATACTTGGCAATTGTTGTGCTCATGTTTAAGCTCTTGCATCATATACTTTGCACCCATTAATGAAGAAACACTTAGAGCTTGCTAATTTGGTTTGCATATTTGGTTTCTCTAGAGTCTAGATAATATCTAGTATTGAGTTTTGAACAACAAGGAAGACGGTGTAGAGTCTTATAATGTTTACAATATGTCTTTTATGTGAGTTTTGCTGCACCGTTCATCCTTGTGTTTGTTTCAAATAACCTTGCTAGCCTAAACCTTGTATCGAGAGGGAATACTTCTCATGCATCCAAAATCCTTGAGCCAACCACTATGCCATTTGTGTCCACCATACCTACCTACTACATGGTATTTATCCGCCATTCCAAAGTAAATTGCTTGAGTGCTACCTTTAAAATTCCATCATTCACCTTTGCAATATATAGCTCATGGGACAAATAGCTTAAAAACTATTGTGGTATTGAATATGTACTTATGCACTTTATCTCTTATTAAGTTGCTTGTTGTGCGATAACCATGCTTCGGGTACGCCATCAACTATTCTTTGTTGAATATCATGTGAGTTGCTATGCATGTCCGTCTTGTCCGAAGTAAGAGAGATCTACCACCTTAATGGTTGGAGCATGCATATTGTTAGAGAAGAACATTGGGCCGCTAACTAAAGCCATGATTCATGGTGGAAGTTTCAGTTTTGGACATATATCCTCAATCTCATATGAGAATAATAATTGTTGTCACATGCTTATGCATTAAAGAGGAGTCCATTATCTGTTGTCCATGTTGTCCCGGTATGGATGTCTAAGTTGAGAATAATCAAAAGCGAGAAATCCAAAATGCGAGCTTTCTCCTTAGACCTTTGTACAGGCGGCATGGAGGTACCCCATTGTGACACTTGGTTAAAACATGTGTATTGCAATGATCCGGTAGTCCAAGCTAATTAGGACAAGGTGCGGGCACTATTAGTATACTATGCATGAGGCTTGCAACTTGTAAGATATAATTTACATAACTCATATGCTTTATTACTACCGTTGACAAAATTGTTTCATGTTTTCAAAATAAAAGCTCTAGCACAAATATAGCAATCGATGCTTTCCTCTTTGAAGGACCATTCTTTTTACTTTTATGTTGAGTCAGTTCACCTATCTCTCTCCACCTCAAGAAGCAAACACTTGTGTGAACTGTGCATTGATTCCTACATACTTGCATATTGCACTTGTTATATTACTCTATGTTGACAATTATCTTTGAGATATACATGTTATAAGTTGAAAGCAACCGCTGAAACTTAATCTTCCTTTGTGTTGCTTCAATACCTTTACTTTGATTTATTGCTTTATGAGTTAACTCTTATGCAAAACTTATTGATGCTTGTCTTGAAGTACTATTCATGAAAAGTCTTTGCTTTATGATTCACTTGTTTACTCATGTCATTACCATTGTTTTGATCGCTGCATTCATTACATATGTTTACAAATAGTATGATCAAGTTTATGATGGCATGTCACTTCAGAAATTATCTTTGTTATCGTTTTTACCGCTCGGGACGAGCAGAACTAAGCTTGGGGATGCTGATACGTCTCCGACGTATCGATAATTTCTTATGTTCCATGCCACATTATTGATGATATCTA
Source organism: Lolium rigidum (assembly GCF_022539505.1). Lineage (NCBI taxonomy): Eukaryota > Viridiplantae > Streptophyta > Magnoliopsida > Poales > Poaceae > Lolium > Lolium rigidum. The sequence goes on along the minus strand of NC_061508.1, from coordinate 5,015,516 downwards.
CATGTTTTATGCACACTTTATGTCATATTCGTGCATTTTCTGGAACTAACCTATTAACAAGATGCCGAAGAGCCAGTTGCTGTTTTCTGCTGTTTTTGGTTTCAGAAATCCTAGTAACGAAATATTCTCGGAATTGGACGAAATCACCGTCCAGGGTCCTATTTTGCCACGAAGCTTCCAGAGGACCGAAAGGGATACGAAGTGGGGCGACGAGGCGCCGCCACCATAGGGCCGCGCGGCCAGAGGGGGGCCCGCGCCGCCCTATGGTGTGGGCCCCTCGTCAGCCCTCCGACTCTGCCCTTCCGCCTACTTATAGCCTCCATCGCGAAACCCCCGATGCGAAAAACCACGATACGGAAAACCTTACTGAGACGCCGCCGCCGCCAATCCCATCTCGGGGGATTCTGGAGATCTCCTCCGGCACCCTGCCGGAGAGGGGATTCATCTCCCGGAGGACTCTTCACCGCCATGGTCGCCTCCGGAGTGATGAGTGAGTAGTTCACCCCTGGACTATGGGTCCATAGCAGTAGCTAGATGGTTGTCTTCTCCTCATTGTGCTTCATTGTTGGATCTTGTGAGCTGCCTAACATGATCAAGATCATCTATCCGTAATGCTATATGTTGTGTTTGTCGGGATCCGATGGATAGAGAATACCATGTTATGTTAATTATCAAGTTATTACCTATGTGTTGTTTATGATCTTGCATGCTCTCCATTATTAGTAGAGGCTCTAGCCAAGTTGATGCTAGTAACTCCAAGAGAGAGTATTTATGCTCGATAGTGGGTTCATGCCTACATTGATATCTGGGGGAGTGACAGAAACCCCTAAGGTTGTGTTGTGCTGTTGCCACTAGGGATAAAACATTGATGCTATGTCCGAGGATGTAGTTATTGATTACATTACGCGCAATACTTAATGCAATTGTCTGTTGTTAGCAACTTAATACTGGAGGGGGTTCGGATGATAACCTCGAAGGTGGACTTTTTAGGCATAGATGCGGTTGGATGGCGGTCTATGTACTTTGTCGTAATGCCCAATTAAATCTCACTGTATTTATCATGACATGTATGTGCATTGTTATGCCCTCTCTATTTGTCAATTGCCCGACTGTAATTTGTTCACCCAACATGCTTTTATCTTATGGGAGAGACACCTCTAGTGAACTGTGGACCCCGGTCCATTCTTTTATACTGAAATACAAATCTGCTGCAATACTTGTTTTACTGTTTTTTTGCAAACAGTCATCTTCCACACAATACGGTTAATCCTTTGTTACAGCAAGCCGGTGAGATTGACAACCTCACTGTTTCGTTGGGGCAAAGTACTTTGGTTGTGTTGTGCAGGTTCCACGTTGGCGCCGGAATCTCTGGTGTTGCACCGCACTACATCCCGCCGCCATCAACCTTCAACGTGCTTCTTTGCTCCTCCTGGTTCGATAAACCTTGGTTTCTTTCTGAGGGAAAACTTGCTGCTGTGCGCATCATACCTTCCTCTTGGGGTTCCCAACGAACGTGTGAATTACACGCCATCAACGAGCTGGAGCTCCACCGCGGCCACGCGCAAGATCTCCATCAACTACAGCATACCAGGACCTCCACACTTAATACACGCTTGCCCCGAAGCAGTGAATCGACCGAATCCACTGTCTCCTCCAACTCTGGCCCCGCTCGAGCTCGCCGCTGTCGTGCCTCCTCATGATTCCCCGAGCCATCAACATCATCAGGGAGAAATTCTGGTCATCCACGAGCCTTTTCCCCTCGCAATTGGCTTCTGCTTTACTCGGCCGTCATGGTCCTCCGCTAGCCGCAGCTGGAGGTCATCTCCGGTGACCAAAAACAAGCGGCGACTGAAGTGTCTCCTACGCTCAATTTCATCTTGCTTCTCCCCTGCGCTAGTCTAGCTCGTTGCTGTTGCTCCCACAATGCTAAGGATTCAGAGAGTGCATCAACTTTTCCAGAAACACAGAGAAACTATTCCAGAGTATCAAGATTCAGAGTTTATGACAGAAGTGAGACTTGTACCTTCTGCATCATCATGTTAAGAACATAAGCTATTGTGGGAATTGAACTGAAAAAACTGCAGTATCAGGTGAAGAAAATGAGACTTGTTTTCTACTGGATGGCAATTGAACTAAAAATAACTGAACATATGCAAGAACTATTTGATATCCACATACTGAACAAAAGCTAATTCATGTGCATTTATATACTATAAGAAGGAAGAGTAGTTCAATAATCTAAACTGGCTTGTACGAATAATGTGGATGTTTCCTTACCATTTTTGTATGTGGTGTGCCACTTCTGAATCCAGTTGTTCTAGGTTCTTGTGAATGATGCTCATGCTCACGAATTTAGGCTGCACGAAGACAAGGTTTGCTGGGCTGCATTATCACACAATGCCATGAGCAGAGTCCTAAGTGGCTTACTGAAAAGGACAACACCGCGCATTTGGGAAAATGCCTTGCTCACCGCACTAAAGTCTAAAACTCTCTTTTCAAACTTCTCATGTATGTTCAGATAAAGCAGTTCATTCTCCTGGACACTATTGTCAGTATAAGTGCATCCTTCTCACTCTCGTGGACAATACCGATTTGAATCCATCTTCAATTGTTTCAGAATTTGAACTAATCCTAAAATCAAAAAGTTGTGCCAGGCCAAGGCTAATAGGCCTTGTTCACTGTCTCAGATTTTAAACTAACCCTAAATGTATTTGAACTCTTATAATTTGGAGTGCAGATAATAAACATTCAGTGAACTCCCCTTCTCCTAAAACAGTTACCCTGCTACTCATTTAACATGTCCTAAATGTATTTGGACTCTCATAATTTGGCGTGCAAATAATAAATATTCAGTGAACTCTCCTTCTCCTAAAACAATTACCATGCTACTCATTTAACATGTCATATGCACTCAAATCCTAAATACTCAGATGTAGTCCACTCCGTATATTCTTTGCACGGGCATTTGAGGAGTATCATTTGAGAAGTATCATTTCATAGCTGCAATTAGAAGATATGGTTTCTTGAAACTCCTTCAAGAAGCAACGACAACCTTGATGAGAAATTTGCCTAATATCCGACTTCTATACCGAGATAAATAATATGATTCCATTCCAGGAACATAACCGCATTGACATTTTTTAGCATTCAATAGCTCCAGTAGGTCGACGGCTCATCTGGTTGTAGTGAAGATCCTGCAAAACCATGACAAAAAATAGCAGGTAAAATATTATTGTCGTAGATTGCTAAAATTTATAGCAGGTAACTACATAAATATCATTTCAAATTATACACACCGCACTAACCAATAATTCAATTTAATGACACTATACTATAAGCAAATGCACTGCTTCAAACAGCAATTAGAACAAGCTGTGTGGTACACCCTATATGGGACACAACAGGCGGTCCGCTAGCACATGGTGCCCAGCCGGTCATACATCAGGCAGCACTCAGGCAGTGCCGCAATACAGCAGCTAGCCAAGCAGGCTCTACACGACATAGTCTAATTTGCATCAGTTCTAGGCATTGCAAATAATACACTAACAGAAAAAATTACAAGTTCTAGGAGGAGCTTTTGCCTAATATCCGACTTCTATACCGAGATAAATAATATAATTCCATTCCAGGAACATAACCGCATTGACATTTCTTAGCATTCAATAGCTCCAGTAGGTCGACGGCTCATCTGGTTGTAGTGAAGATCCTACAAAACCATGAGAAAAAATAAATCTATATTCTCTCAACCCGTTCTGCTTCCCAACAAGTAGTAACACAAGTTAAAATATCTGAATCCTCTATGCTCTTTCATGCAACAAACACAAGCAAGCAAAATAGCATCAGAGGATAATTAATAGAGCTCCCACAACGAGAACAGGTAAAAGAATTGGCACTTGCTGCTGCTCTAGTACAGTACGTGATCCGCTGAGTGGGACTAAGTGCATAGCAATCAAGAGGCCGAAACAAAGAACATACATTATTAGTGGGACGCGTGGAATTTCTTATCTGAATCATGCCTTAAGTGCTGCCCGAATAAAAAGACTGACATGCTGGGATTCTCAAGAGGCAGGTCGCTGCCCATGCCGTGCTTCTTCATATAACGATCACCATGCACAACAATTTTTCATATTCCTCGAGAAATAAGAACATACCAATTTGGCAGCATTTACTGAATCATATCAGTACTCCACATAAATCAGAAAATTGACTGAAAATATTTAGGGTCTTCTTGTTTACACCTGTAGGGAGGCAATATTTCTAAGCACATGTTTGATACCAAAAGAATCAGTGAAACTTTGCAAAATCAAAAAAAATCATGAAATCAAAACAACATAAATTAATTAAATGAGTAGGAGGGGTTGCTACGGCTGAACAAAGTTAAATTCAGATAAACAAATTGTAAATTGGTCTTTTAAAGTTGCAAAAAATAATCAAAAGTCAGGGGTGAACGGTAACAAGAACAAATTTAAATTCAGATAAACAAATAGTAAATTGGTCTTTGAAAGTTGCAAAAAATAATCAAAAACTCATGGGTAAATGGTAACAACAGAATGTTTGGTAATATCTCCCCTCAACTGTTGTAGATAAATAAATGATTGCACGTTGCTCACCGTAAGAATAAATTTAACAATCAGGACCGAACACTCCCAATTGACTTTTATGAATAAAATTGTACACACATTGTTTCATGATGACATTTGCACATGGATGAAATACTCACCCTTAATGATCTTCAGTGTATTTTTTAAATAGGGATTTCTATTTTCGTGCCCTCGGGTCGTTAGTTGTACTCAGTTTTCCCCAGCCCCTTAGTTTTTCCTCAGTTTTCCCCAAGCCTATGTCTGAAACCCGCAGAAGGAGCTCAGACGGAAGGAATCCGTTTATTTGGACGTTCTGCGCTGACGTGTTGCGCCGCGTCGTCTATGGGGCCGCGTCGTGTGGGGCCGCGTCGCGTGGGGCTGGTAGAAAGGGACCGCATGGGACAGGAGCTGGGTTTTGTCTCTCTCGGCCCAAATTGGCATTTTTAAGAGCACCTTTTCCCCTCTTTCTCTCTCTGTCTTTTTCACCAAATTAGTATCAAATCTAGAGAAGCTTCTATTTCTGTCTTTCTTCAATATGGCAGCAAATCTAGTAGCAAATCTCTGGGGTTATTTATGCCTTTTGGCCCTCGTTTTTTGCCCAATATGGCAGCAAATCTAGTAGCAAATCTAGAAGCTAGTATATGATAAATTCACAACAAGCATAATCACAAAACTAAGTATAATACATAAACCGCATACGAGCAGCCAAAAGCGAGCAATAACGTTGTTAATGTTCACGACAAACTAAGCTGAAAAATATACAAGACGCACGCAATGTATGGACAACAAGAAGATTATGATGAATGAATTTGTTCTTCATTCCTCCTCATATATTTCTTCGTCGCTCCATTCGTGCATTACCCCAAGGAAATATTCATTGAACTCCTTCCGTCCGCAGGTGTGCGGCCAATACATCCTCCAAACGGTATGGCTTGTGTTCATTTCTCATACCGTAGCTTCCTATTCTATCCACACATACTGGCCACTCATCCCAGGCCTTTGTATCATGAGAGTACTCTCTGATATAACACAAATCCGTGTAGTAGATGCTGCCAGGTCGAAGTGTCGGGTACACTCTGGTGTCGACGGAGATACACCGGATATAATTCACGAAGAAGGCATTACCGCCAATGTTACCGACCGGATGGAGAGAGCGGCTCGAGTGTCCACACGGTACACCAATGGTTTGCCCGCCAAAGCCTCGCCGACCAACAACACAAGCAGCGAGATCACCATCCGACTTCACAAGGTAGAACTTCGACGTCAAAGTTCTGGAAATGAAATTAGTGTCTCCATCTTGATAGTGCTCGCGCGCGCTGCAACCGTACATTGGTGCACACTATTCTTCCGATCTCAAAATTGTCCGCAGCCTATCGCATACAGCTCACCATTGAACGGGGTAATGCAACGCGGACAATGGTTCTTGATCGAAAATCTTCCTTCTCCCCAATCTTCATTTATATCCTTAGTTGGAGTGCTCTCATCGACCCAACCAATTTCCGGCGGGTAATGTGCGGCAACGAAGACCATAGTCGGGGATTTGATAACGACCGATCGATTTCGAAAAACGAGATGGCATCTCGCGCCTCAAACATAGTGTTCGATTTCTTTGTGAGTGGGTTCAGCAGCCGTATCTTGTGCGGCGGGTTCTTCCGGGCAAGCACGATGACACCACGGCAAAAGCCGACGAAGTAGTATCTAAAATATATTGATGAAGATAACATTCAACACTAAGATGTGTTTAAGATTGAAAATAAAAAGGTAGATATGGGGGAATTTGAACCTTGTATGAACTTCCGATAGATCTATGGTGACGTAGCATGATGTGCCGAGTTGGAGGAAGGTGAACTCAGCGACGCGTGGAAGGGCGTGGTGTAGCATGATCCATTCGTCCAGGTGCACGTCGGGCTCGTGCAAACCCGAGCGCCAATTTCTACGGACTTGCCTCATAGCGGAGTAGGTGTCGGCGTACTCCTCGTTCGCCGCATAGCATTGGCCGATCTTGTGAAGTGGTCCATCAGCCGAGAGAGAGGCCCGAGTTCACGGAGGCGCCGCGCTTGGATGCGCCGCCCTCGGAGGCGACGCGCTCGGCGGCGACGGGCTCGGCGGCGCGACGGGCTCGGAGGCGACGGGCGCGGAGGCGACGGGCTCGGAGGTGACGGCCGCCGGCGCATTCTTCTTCTCCATCGCCGGCGGGTAGCGTGCGTACGGCGGTTGGGGTTTTTTCGATTTGGAGAAGTTGATGGGACGTGAGAGGGGTGGTTTCGTGCGTGAGCGAGAATGAGACGACTGTGTGCAGAGGGAGGGAGGGGCTTACGCGGCCTAAATGTGACCCGCGTCCTACGCGCCCACTATTTGCACGTCTGCACCGCGACACGCGTCAACAATGGCACGTCTTCCACTTCTGCACCGCAACACGCGTCCTCGGGTCTAACCCTGGAAATTTAGATATACTCGGGTATACCCCCGAGTCATATACTAGCATTTTTTGTGTGCTCAGCTTTTCTCCTTGAGTGCTAATACTCGGCTAGTGTAATATACTCAGCTTTACCCTCAAGTGGCTGGTCAACGAGAGAGTCAACAAATGGGATTAACCAGTTAAATGAGTTATTTAATGTGCAAAAAATTCCGAAAAAGAGTGGCACTTACTCATGGAGTCTTTACCACAAATTGCCACTTCTCAAATCATAGATAAATCATAGATAAATCAAGTTTCACCACAAATTGCCACTTCTCAAATCACCTAGTAGCTATGAAGGTGCATGGTTTTCCATAATAAGCCCTACCCAAAACAGCTTTCCCCAAAACATACTTTGTCTGAATGAGGCCATAATTTTCACACTCATGTAGATTTGTATTGCAAATAGTTTGAGGTAGGCCAAGATGGGTTTCATTGTACAAAACACACATTTTTCATTTTTTAAATCTCATATTTGAATCCCTTAGTCTGTTTACTACTCACTTGCCCTTGGTTTCTTGATACTACTCAGTTTTGCCCTCTCCCTTCACAAACTCTCATAGACGCCCAACATTTCCTTGATTGGTCTAGCCCATGTCACGCGGATCGTGCCCGCCGACCGTTGATCGTATGATCTAACGGGCAGGATAACCCCTATCTCTCTCTCTGGTCGGGGCCACCACCCTCTCTCTCTTTGTCGTCGGTTAGCTTCACGCAAAGTTTGGTTTTCTGCATTATTTTTCACGAGCTAAATTATAAACTCTTTTTAGGCATTACTTTTCACGCAAAAAATGATAAACCATCACCGATTTGTTGTAGCCATTACTTTTCACGCAAAAAATGATACACCATCACCCATTTCTTGTAGGGATTGTACCCATTACTTTTCACGCAAAAAACGATAAATCATCACCGATTTTGTTGTAGCCATTACTTTTCACGCAAAAAATGATACACCATCACCCATTTCTTGTAGCCATTACTTTTCACGCAAAAAACGATAAACCATCACCGATTTGTTGTAGCCATTACTTTTCACGCACAAAAATGATACACCATCACCCATTTCTTGTACCCATTACTTTTCACGCAAAAACGATAAATCATCACCGATTTTGTTGTAGCCATTACTTTTCACGCAAAAAATGATACACCATCACCCATTTCTTGTAGCCATTACTTTTCACGCAAAAAACGATAAACCATCACCGATTTTGTTGTAGCCATTACTTTGCACGCAAAAAATGATACACCATCACCCATTTCTTGTAGCCATTCCTTTTCACGCAAAAAATGATAAACCATCAACGATTTGTTGTAGCCATTACGGTAAATGATAAACTATCACGAATTACCATTTCTTTTAGGCATTACTTTTCACGGTAAAATGATAAACTATATCACGAAGTTCCATTTCCGTCAAGATAGTCCGCATTACTTTTTTGTTGAGATATATACCCCCACAACGGTCGTCTCCTCCTTAATTTATTGTGTAAACCCCCACAACGGTCATCTCCTCCTTAATTTATTGTGTAAACCCCCACCAACGTTCACCTCCTCCTTATTTTATTGTGTAAACCCCTACAACGGTCATCTCTCCCTTATAAACACCCACACGGCCATCCCTTGTGTCAATAGGTTCTGTCTCTCTCTTCTTCGTTCACATACACTTGATCATCCATTGCCATGGCTTCCACATCTCGGACGCGGACCAGAAGGGGAAGGGGAAGGGGAAGGGGAAGGGGAAGGGGAAGGGGAAGGGGAAGTGGATCATCATCATTGCCACCACCACCGTCAACACTGCCATTGATCATAGAGGAGTTCTTCATCGTCGTCTATGAAGACCCTTTGGTCAAGAAGGTACGTACGCGTTCCCACATATATGATGCATGTGATTAATTATGGGCATGTTCTAAAAAACCTTTAATTTCAAACGATCGGCGCTCGATCTCTTTGCGAGAACTCCCAAAAAAGTTTGCGGACTATCTTGACGGCCATGAGCCGGCTAAGGTGTATCTCGCGAGCAGCTGATCGCGGTCCTCGTCTCTTGGACCGTGGAGGTCCTATTTGACGGACAAGGCCGGATGTACCTCGACAAGGGCTGGGAGAAATTCGCCATCGCGCACGGTGTGGATTTCGGCTGCTACGTACACTTCAAATATGAAGGCGATGATGTGCTCACAGTGAAGGTGTTCGACGGAACAATGTGCAGGAGGTACTACTACTCAGACGACGAAGATACTGACGATGAAAGCGACGACGACGTGAAGCCATGCATCCATCCCCTTTAGATAAGGCGATTATGACCAAGAATATATATGTAGCTTCATATGCATCGATTTAGAGATCTACCTATTTTCTATATATTATGCATGTAAAAAATAATATCGCATTTCCACTATTATTCGAGCACCACATCCTCCAAACGATGCCGATGCCGATGCCGATATCGGCATGGTCAGAACGGCTATGCTCGCCGCCACCGCTAGGTCAACGTCGGGATGCACAATATTTAGCATAAGAGTCACTTTAGATTAAGCTGCGAAAATAGTCACCTGCCACAGCGGTCATTGGCTGCGGAGGCCCCACAGAGCGGCAATATATAATTTTCTATAAATAAATAGACGACCCACTGGTCATTGGCTGCGGCAGCCCCATAGAGTGGCCCCATTTGTCATTGGCAGCACCGTGTATACAACCAGGAAATAAAACGGCCCACGCGTCAGCGGTAGATGGATGGCTACCCGTCGAGCACGAGACGGTCGAGAGGAACCGACCCGACGGTAACGGTAAGGCCTCTGACCTGACGGCAACCCGCGTCTTCGAGGGGTTTCAAACTAGAGGGAGGGGAAAGCTGAGGAAAAACTAAGGGGCTGGGGAAAACAGAGTACAACTAACGAAGCAGGGGCACGAAAATAGAAATCCCTTTTAAATATGTAACATTATCCCTCGCCAATTATTTATATTTGGATAAAGAGATAATAACTTCTTTAGATTACATTTTATAGATAGTTCAAAGGTGAGACAGCTTTGAGCACAACAAATATATATGTCTACTTCTGGGTGATGATCATGGTTTTAAAGGCGTCGCCTAAGCGACGCTTAAGCGTCCGAGCGTTCCAGGAGGGCAAGGCATCGGCGTCGCCTTTGATTTCTGACCAAGGCGTCCAGAGGCGTCTCTGAGGCGTCCAATGGCGTCGCCTAGGCGCAAAAATGGACGCTTTGCAAGAATCTGGACGCTCTGCTCGCGTTGGGGAGGCCGGCAGATGGGGGAGCGGGAAAGAGAGCTGGCGGCGGGAAAAGTGAAATTGGGGCCAAATTGGAGAGAAATTGAGAGGGGATTGAGAGGGTAAAGAGAGGAGAGAAGGAGGGGAACACACCGTGACCTAAATCGAGTGGATTGAGAGAGAGAGAGAGGAGCTCTCTCTTCTCCGGCGGCCAGCTCCTCCTCCGCCAGATCTCCTCCTCCTCCGGCCAAGCTTCCGGGCATCTCCTTCCGGGCGTCCTAGGAGTCTGCAGCACCGCCGGGTGCCGCGATGGCTGCCTCTCCGCCCGGCCTCCTCCTCCTCCTCCTTGCCCCATCTCGGATGGCCTCCTCCGACGGCAACAGCAGCTGCGGGGACAGAGAGGTCGAGGTTGAGATGCACGTATTTGCTCGTCTAGCCCCGTCTCGTTGGGCCAGTTGGGCCGGAGATAATTCTTTTTTGCCCTTTGAGTAAACTGGGCCGGAGCCCTTTCCTTCGTTTCGCTTCGACCGAAGGCGTCGCCTTGCAACGCGCCTTGAGCGCCTATGCGTCCAGGCGCACCCCCATCGCCTTGGGACGCCTAGCCGCCTTTAAAACCATGGTGATGATTTCTAAAGACTGGTCCTATCATGTAAAAGAAAATTTACTAATGATGACAGTTAAAACTCTGCCATAAGGTTGTGTACAAAACAATCAATCTTTTTCTATGAAAAATGATAAACTTTAGACTAAAATATTATTGTCGTAGATTGCTCAAATTTATAGCAGGTAACTACATAAATATCATTTCAAATTATACACACCGCACTAACCAGTAATTCAATTTAATGACACTATACTATAGGCAAATGCACTGCTTCAAACAACAATTAGAACAAGTTGTGTGGTACACCCTATATGGGACACAACGGGCGGTTCGCTAGCCCATGGTGCCTAGCCGGTCATACATCAGGCAGCACTCAGGCAGTGCCACAACACAGCAGCTAGCCAAGCAGGCTCTACACGACATAGTCTAATTTGCATCGGTTCTAGGCATTGCAAATAATACACTAAGGGCATGTACAACCCTAGACGCTTAGGGAGACGCTTAAGCAATTAAAAATAATACTACCGAAAATTAAAATCAACCAAGCGCCCCATCGTCTAACGAGGAACGCTAATAAAGGCGCTAAACACGAATTGTTTTCGCGCGTGGATGATGCCTTTGTTGTTGGAAAAGTTGTTTTCTGGTGGAGAAAATAGTGGAGCGCCCGGCTCCTGTTGTGGCATCGATGCCAGGCTTATTCCCGAGATCGGCCAGGAATTGAGCGTAACGGCCAGGAAGATCATCCTAGCGCCCGCGCTTAGCGCCTGCGATGTACATGCTCTAACAGAAAAAATTACAAATTCTAATAACTGCACTATAGCAATTTCAGTGTTTCACCAAGCACCAAGACAGAGCCAATCCATAAACTATGAGTACAGAATTAGAATCAGGTGCTGAGGCACTGCATAGTAGCATCATCGTCGTTGTTGCACATCTGAATAACACATTGTCACACTCATACACGCAGCGGAAGCAGTTTGGGAACAGATCAGTAGAGATAGAAAAATTAAGAATAGAGTACCGACCTTGTAGCTAGTTCCTCCTCCTGAGTGTTGAACTTGCCTGCTCAATTGGTCGTGGCAGCGTCGGCAGTGTGTACCGTATGTAGGGATTGAGATTCGGAGATGCGTTTTAGGCAGGCAGTAACCATCTCCATCTCTGGGGAGAGGCGCTAATGTGTTGCCGAATGCAGAAGAACCGCATGGATCCATGCACCAACGCCATTATCAAAGGGCAATCAACCTTTCAAGCAACGGAATGCTACGTGCTGGCTAGGCTACGTCAACTAAAGCGACTTTCCTTCGTACTCCTAGTATTTTTTTTTATTTCGAGAGAAATAATGCATGAGATTGACAGCCAGAAAAAAGAAACGGCACGCGCACCTGGTGGGCGTCGTGGAGGAGGCGGAGCAGGTCAGCCTGGAGCGTGGCGTCGTGGCGGCCCGCGAAGCGCCAGCCCTCGGACAGCTCGACGGCAGCCAGGTCCTTGCCGGCGAGACGCACGCACCCCAGGTACAGCCGCGGCGCGTTGCAGAGCCGGGCCAGCTTCAGCGCGTCCACGGCGCGATCCGCGGTGAGGCGCGCCGCCACGGCCTCCTCCGCACGCCACTTCAGCCACGGCAGGCGGTGCGCGTGTGCCAGCGCCAGCAGCGCCACCCCGTGTGCCTCCATCGCCGCCTCCCCCCACTCCCCGGCCGTCGCCTCCCTCGGGGAATACACTGGTACACCACCTGCTGGAAAGAAGCCCCCATCGATGCGAATTTCCATCGCCTCTGTCCCAATCCCCATCTCGCTCCCCGGCAACTCGGCCTCGCAGATTGGAGAACAGAGTCGAGCGTAGCCGCTTAGTCCCTGATGTCGACAGGGCCGAGCGGGTGGGCTAGGGGAGGTGAAGAGGGTAGTATTGTGAGCTCCAAGCTCGGCGGTGGTCGCGGCGAGGCGGAGCCTGGCGTCCATCGGGGCTCTTCTCCCTTCTCCGTCTGCATCCTAGAGCCCCGACGCGGTCACTCCCGTCCGCCGTGGTGCTTTGGCGTACTGTCAGGAGGCGGCTTGGAAGGCAGCAGCCAGCAGCGGCGGAGCCAAACCCTAGGAAGCGGCAACGCTGATTCGTGAGAGAGCCAAGGAAATGTACTTGTTGGGCCTGGCCCATTTGGGCGCGACGGATGCGCGACGAACGAGTGCAACGACAAAACGTATTGTGATGGCAGAATAAGGAACTACTCCATCCGTCCCATTTTAATTAACTTGGCTGTCTTTTTTGCGAAAATCCCCCACCTTTGTACACCGTTGGTTGCCAAGTTAACTGGAAACCAGCCCCACCACGTACCCATCGTCCCACTGCTGGCTCGATCGATCCACGGAGATTAATGTTTTTGTTAAGGACTGGACTGTAAACTGAGATTAGTGAACCATTTTTCTCCTCCCACGTTGATTAAAACAGGATGGAGGGAGTACTTTAGTCTTTTTAAGTAGTAGAGATTTCGTTCAACTAGAGTCTAGGGCATAGATAGGCATTTTTGGTATTCAGAGTTTGTTGGCCGAGAAATCAGCCCAGTAGCAGTAGCAGTAGTTGTTAACGGACTATCATTTGCTGGAATGAAGAGTCCCTTTTTAGATGTGCTGGGCTGAACTAGGATCAGACCTCTTCACATTGGGCTGTTATTGTGGCCCAGCAAACCGACGGATCAGAGCCACTGGTGGCTATCTCCGGGGAAAAACTATACACCGACCAGGTCGGTGGCTACCGGCCACCGCACACCCCCTGGTCGGGTATGGGCCGGCCCATTTAGGTCTGTTTAGCCTGTGCAGTTCGTTTTTGCTTTTTGCTTTTTTCTTTTCTGGTTTCTTTTTCTGTTTTCTTTTCTTTTTTCTGTTTTCGGTTTTTGTTATATTTTTTCGATTCGAAAATTTTAATTTTTAAAAATTGTTCAAATTGAGAAAATGTTTAAATTCAAAAATGTTCAAATTTGAAAATCGTTCAAATCTAAAAACCGTTCAAATTTGAAAACCGTTCAAATTTAATTTTTGAAAAAAGTTCAAACTTTGAAACTTTTCAATTTTTAAAATTGTTCAAACTTTGAAATTGTTCAGTTAAAAATGTTCAATTTTAAAAAATGTTCAACTTTAAAAAATGTTCAAATTTTAAAATTGTTCAAATTTAAAACTGTTCAAATTCTAAAATTTGTTCAGTTTTGAAAATGTTCAAATTTTACGGAATATTCCATCTCAAAAAATAGTTTTGTGTTTCCAAAAAAGTTGTTACATTTTAAAAACGGAAATATAAACAGAAAAGATAAAACAGCAAAAAGGAAAGAAAAAGGAAAAAAAGCTTACCTGTTGGGATGGGCCGCGGCCCACTGAACCGGCCCGAGTTGCGGGGGTGTGCGGTGCCTTGCACCGACCGACCAGGTCGGTGTACAGGACGTCCCCCAATTCCGTCCCTATCGCCACCGGCCGGACGGGACGCACGGCGCGGGAAAGGGAACGTGGACTCGTCGGCCCGCAACCCGACGAGCTGTCCCGTCGTCGTCGCCCTCCGCGTCCGCACTCGCACCGGTGCACCGAACATGGCGCTCCACTTGTGGCGCCTGTTGCCTACTTAGCCAGCAACGCCTCGCCGCTGAATTGAGACGGCAGTCATGATGACGCCGGCCCAGACACCTCGGTTCCGGTGTGGCCGCGCGGCGTGAGGGTTAGAGGGGCGTCGAGCCCCCACGCGGCTGCGAGCGCCGTGCACACGGAGCCCCACCACGCCGCGCGGTTCCGCCCGTTCGGGCTGCAGGCCCGCACGGGGTTCGGCTCGGACCTGGAGGCGGGGATCGACAAGGCCATTTACGCATGCCGCTTCATGGCCTTCCTCGCCATCGCCGGATCCGTCCTCTGCTTCCTCAAGGTGTTTGATTCTTCAGCACTTCAGGTTCATCTGCTGGCTACCGATCAGATTTTATATTTTTAACATCGTTGCGCTTGATTACGCAGGGCTGCACGCCTTCGTCGAGTACTACCTGCGCGGCGACGGGAAGGTCGTGCTCATGCTGATTTGAAGCCATTGGTAAACCTCTTACTGATTCACCCCATGTTTGATCTGTACTTCAACCAATCAGTCATGCACAATCCACCATCACCACTATAAAGTTCTACATGTCAGCACAATTGTCACATACAGTGAGATTAGCCATGCCGTCAGTTCAGTACTTCAGTTGCGTAGTCATGATGCACTGATAACTAACCATTGCACTTGCACATTAACCTGTCTCGTCCCAGATATGTACCTCACCGGGACGGTCATGTTTGTCTTCCGGACGGGCCTGTACGAGCTCTTCATCACTAACATGGACATCGCAAAACAATCCGCCGAAGGATCCAGCCTTTTTGGCTAATTGTTCAGGCTTCCGGTTCGTTGGCATGCTTTCTCAAACCATTACATGGAGTAGAACCAAGGAGGTGGCGTTTTGGCTCATAGGAGCAAATGCTCCCATTATATAAAATAATTAAAAATTAATTTTTATAATGTTAAAAAAAATTGACATAAATTTTTTGGTATACACCGTGACATTCTATATTCGTATACAAGTTTTCGTGGAAAAACAACATTTTGTGTGGTGTGTACAAAAAAGACAAAAAAATATGCTGTATGTAGTCGTGTTACAACATCAAAATTTGTCTTTTTTACAGGAGCTACAGAAACTTTTTTCTTTTTTTGAAAATTTGTGTACCAACATAAAATGTTTAGATGTACATGTAAAAATTTAGTTTAGAATTTTTTGACACTTCAAAATGTGGATTCACATAATGAGAGCAAATGCTCCTATGAGCCAAAGTGCATTTCCCGTAGAACCAATGCATTTGATGGTTGATTTCAGTGAATTTATTTCTCTGGTTCTGCTCTGCAGGAACGGCCCAAGTGTGGCTGGAAATCCACTCGGTGAGTGACCTCAAGACGAAGCTGGGTCATGTCATCCTCATGGTTCTGCTGGTTGGCATCTCCGAGAAGAGCAAGAGGGTGACCATCACATCGTGTACTGACCTCTTCTGCTTCGCCGCATCGATTCTCCTCTCCTCAGGTTGCCTCTACCTACTATCCAAGCTCGGTAGCACCAAAGGAGGGAGCCATGCATGAAACAAAAAATCTTGTACATAAGAGATAGGTCTGTTCTATGGCCTTTCCGATACTTCGGGTCATGTATGTCTCATGTACTGGTTGTCTAGGTTAACAGTTAGGCACTTTATAGTGGTATATGTTAGGCATACCGCATCATCTAGGATATGCGGTTGTATCCTTCCATACTTTGTGCCTGAGATATTCTATAATCAGGCCATTATGGTTGAGATTTGTGATTGGTTTGTTTCCATGTATATCTTGTAATTGTTTATATATATGTAATTGTCTATATATATGAGATAACATGGAACCCACAATTGTGGTCAATCCTAACCTATTCTAGCATGGTATCAGAAAAGCGATCTCACGCTTCCGCACCCCTGTTCTACCGCTGCCGCGCTAGGGTTCCCCAGCCCCGCCGCACCTCTTCCCCTCCCTCTCCAATGGCCGCCGCCGCATCCAATCCTCTCCTCCCTGCCCGCTAATCATCCTCACACCACTCTTTGGGCACATGCCACATGATATGGGGGTGCCCGATCTTCTCAGTAAGCGACGGGTGGTGATGAACGCGCGATGGTAGCAGCGGATGGAATCGATGATATGAGGAGGATAACTTGTATGACGCCGACGAAGTCTCTCGATTGATTCCTGTCGCCAATGCAACAGCTCTCAACCCTGTAAAAGATATTCGCAACTCCACACACTTGCGCACGTAGCCGCCAACCACGAAGCGGTAGATTGCAATCTTCTAATCCCCAATGGAACAGCAGATCACACAAACTTTCAGTAGCATAAAACTCCAGATCGCAACGAATTGGAGAGTTGGGATTCAATAGTTTTGCATAGCAAACAACTAAGAACTAGGGTTTATCTTAAACATGGTCTAAAGCAACTTTGGAGGCGTCCTGGGCACTTATATAGGCGTCTGGGACGACCTTAGGTCAAAAAAGTACGAAAATAACCGACCCAGAATAGATCTGGTCGAGACAGACTCGGACACGGCCGGTCTGGGGGCCGGTCGACCGGTCCTGGGACTGGGCTGGCCGTTTCAAACCGGGCCAGGGACCGGGTGCTGACCGGGCAGGGAAGTGTCGCGCAGTAACCCTCCCGGTTGGCATCAGCGTGTCGTCCGGTTGGCGCCGGGCCGGATCCGGCGTGCCGCCCGGTCGGACCGGGCCAGGGACCGGGCGTGCCGGCCGGTCTGACCGGATGCTGGGCCGGCCTGGACTATGTCATCTCCTCTCGCGCATGCCTCCCGCTCCTCCCTCGCCCGTCCATGGAATATCTTCATGTCTGTCGTCGTGGTGAACAGACAGATGCCATAGGATGGCTTAAGTTGGGGCCGAATGGACGCTAGAGGATTCGGGGAGGGTTTGTGTTCAGGTAGGATGAACTTCCGGGTGCTTTCCTCAAGAACTCGGCCAAGGCCAGAGGTAGAAGAAGAGAGACACAAGGATGAACCCCGTTCTAGATCTTCTCTATTCCATGAACAACAAGGTTACAGGTTTCCTTCTACACAGGGATCGTTGTACATACGTGCCCGTGAAGAGGGCTGCCCCCTCTCCTTATATAGGGGAGAGGGTGGCTTACAGGGGAAGAAACCCTAATGGCATCTTTGAAGAGACAAACTACTTTACAAAGTTACTTTAATCATAGATGACGCCGGGGTCTTCTTTAATCAGGGAGGGTGACATCCTCCGGCTTCTTTCAGCGTCATCCTCTTCTTTATCGTCAGGGCTTCGTTTAAAGCTACTTTTCTTAGCTCATCCTTGTCCTCTAGCTCTTAATAGAATCTTTGACCAGCCTTGCCGACGTGCTACAGTGCACTTCTTGCCGGTATCCCGGTGTCTTCTCTATCAGGTTCCGGTATACCCCTCCTGGGGATACCGGCTTAGCTTCACTTAGCCAAACTCTTTACTTCGTGCTCCGGTATAAACATTAAACCGGTATCTTGATGGCCTAAACCATCCGGTTTTGGCATGCCTTTGGCATACCGGGGGTCATCCCCCAACATTAGTCCCCGAAGCTGGTATAGTCCGGTGGATCCTATCCGACGGACCATGCCAGGTTCTCATATTTTAAGGTACCGGTTTAATCTTTCCGGTGGTGAGCTTAGATCTTCCGGCATCTTTTCCGAACTTACCTCTTTCTCTCCTTTCAAGGTACCTCCGGTATCTTATTCCCCAGCATCTTTGTCATTAACTCTCTCCTCGGCGAAGTCGAGAATTTCTCGGGTACAGTGCCTGTCAGTGACATGCGCACTGTGTCTGACACGCCAGTGTCAGGGGTCACTTCCCTTCGGCTTCTGCGCCAGCATTTATGGCGCCACACCGGATCCCGACCGCCGTACCGGATACGTGTGGCCTTCCTGTGGCACTATGTTTTCTGCG
Organism: Lolium rigidum; assembly: GCF_022539505.1. NCBI lineage: Eukaryota > Viridiplantae > Streptophyta > Magnoliopsida > Poales > Poaceae > Lolium > Lolium rigidum. Next base: position 4,997,157 of record NC_061508.1, on the reverse strand, counting down.
CGTGTATCTGCGTGCCACGTGGCGGCCCATGAGGCGAACCGCCACAGCCCAGTAGTTTCTGGCCCACTATCTCCTTCTCCTATAAAGAGGGAGTGCGGTTCCACTTCATCTCTTTCCCCGCATTTGCCTTCTTCCCAGCGCTTCGAGCTCTTCGCCCCTTGCAACCTCGTCGCCGCCGGTCGCCGCCAGAGCTTCGCTCCGACGAACTTGCGTCGTCGCACTTGCTACGCTGAGGTTCTTCGCCGCGGAGAGATCCACTAGTACTTCTTCGCCGTCGCTACCTCGGGCTTTGCTCGGCGGTCTTCGCCCTTCCCCGTCGCCAACCTCCGTCGGCGCTCACGAGCCTCCCGCTGCTCCGGCGACCTTCTCCCTAAGCGCCTCCGCCGCCTCAGGTTAGGCTCAATACACATTTACCTCTCTTCTCTTTGCTTTCCAGATCTTGGGCCGGTAGAGTATTTACTTCCTCTTTTCTTTTGCTTTTCTTCTTACTCGTAGATCTTCGCGCGAGGGTAGTTCTTGGGAAAGCTGTTTTGCGAGTAGATACCGGCGTCCTCCAGATCCACATGTCTAGCGAAGAATCTCTTCCCGCCTCATCTTCTAGTAGCCACGAAAGTAGGACTTCCGACGGGCTAACCGCAGATCTTGCCCGGATGGAAGCCGAATCCGGCAAAGACCAAGAGGCCGGCAGCTCCAGCCAGGCCCGCGGAAAAGATCTTTCCGGTATCACACGCGGAGCCTGGAGAGGTTCCGACGTGACACAACACGAGATTGACTGGCTATACCGGTCTAGGAGGATACCGGAGGGAGTCTCCTGCCAGCTTCCCGGCGACGAGATCGAACCGGTGCTCGAACCCGGTGAGTTCATTGTCTTTCTTGCTCACTTTGAGCGTGGCTTCGGCCTTCCTGCCTCTGACTTCTTCCGCCAAATCTTGGATTTTTATCGACTCCAGCCTCACCACCTTCCCGGCAACGCCGTTTTCTATCTTTCTTGCTATGTTGCCTTCATAGAAGGCTACATCGGCATCCGCCCCGCTCGCGAGACCTTTGCTCGCTATTTCTCTCTGCGGATCAATTCGGTCCAGGGCAAGGATATTCCCAAGCCCAAACCCCCCGTTCAATGCGGGTCTTGTATCATCGGCTCCCGCCAAGGGAGCCCCTTTTTTAAGTTCAACGGCCTCGAATCTTGCCGGTTATGGCAGACGACGTTCTTCTATGTGAAGAACAACGGCGCCGCGGATCTCATCAATCTGCCGGCTTTCAACCCGGTGCCGCCCACGAAGGTCAACTGGGGCTACTTCCCCGGTATGGATCACATTGAGACGAACCGGGTCGTACGCTTCATGGAGAAGCTGATGAAGGAGACCAACATCTGCTCCGATGATATCATCCGCACCTTCATCTGCCGACGGGTGCTTCCCCTTAAGCGCCGGGCGCACAAGATAAGCGAGATGTACGGCCCTGGCGATCCCACCAAGATCACCGGCCTTCCCTTAAGCAAAGCGGATGTAGTCCGCAAGGCTAACCAAATATGCCAAACGGACATGCCGGATGACTGGTAGTGGGGCTTCCTGCCTCTCAGTTCCCTCAACCCTCCAACCGATGAAGTAAGAGACTGCGCCACCCGGGTTGTTCTACCGGTAACTTTTACACTATGGCTAACTGATTTTCTCTTTGTTTTCAGGCTAAGGACCGCTTCCCTCGCATCGAGTCGGATCGGTGAGGCCCTTGCCGGAAGCGCCCTTTGGACAAGGTTGACCCAGATCCCTTCGTCCCTTGGCACGATCTCAAGATGGGCCGCATCCCCACTCAGCGCCCTGGTAACTTTTCTTCTGCGGCTTCCGGTTCCGACGATGAGCTCACCATGCTTGAGGTAGTTTCCTCTTCCGGTCTCTTACGTATTGTTGCTATTTTCCTTCTGTAGACGCTCCCTCAGCTGGCCCCGCACCACAGGTCCACGAGCACGTGGCTCCCCTGCAGGCCGAGGTCGGCCACGAGTTCCTGGAGAAGCTCATCCCCCAGGGCAAGAAGAACAAGGCCCCTGCACCTGACGCCGGCTCCAGCCAAGCTCCCCCCGCCAAACGCTTCCGGACGGAAGTCCTTGGGGGGAGAGAGACTGGCAAGAGGCGCTACAAGAACAAGCAGATGCCGGTCGCTTCTGGGTAAGATCTTTGTTTCTCTATTTTGCTTCGTTTCACAAACTTTTTCTTTCTCTTGCTCGTTTTGATCTTTTCTCTCTCTCTTGCTCAGCCCTGCGCTCAAGCTCTCCAAGAGCGCCAGCGGCTCGAAGCCGGAGACCTCCGAGGGAACCGCAAGGACCCCAACTCCTCCTCCTCAGTCAAGCCCGGTACCATCCGGTACCGGTGACCTTTCTGCCTCCCCTCTGGGAGGCACCACAAGTGCGGGGCGCGCGGCCCCTACACCTCCTGATCCCCGCGCGGAGGAGGATCTCACCTTCCCTCCAGAGAACCAAGACACCGGTGCCAGCAACACCGGCCCCGACGATGAAGCTGCCGGGCGGGCGGAACCTCTGGTTCCTCCCGCCCCGAAGAAAAAGAAGAAGAAGCACTCTAGCTCTTCCCCCTCCAAGGCCGCGCCGGATACTTCCGCGCCGGCTTCCTCTACACCGCCGCCAGAAGCTCCTATCCTTGAGCCCACTGGGGCCACTCCAACGCCGCCGCTCAGCCAAGGGCCCTCCGCGGCCAAGCCGACGCCGCCGCCCGAGACCCTCAAGATCACAAAGTTCCTCAAGCCGGGGGCTTCCAGGGGAAAGGCTATGGAGGGCGGCACCTCTACCGCCGGCCCGCAGCCTCTGGTGCTGCACATCGGCCCCGCCGCTGCTGCGGTTGGAGAAAAACCTTCCGGCTTCTTGGGCCGGATCATTGAGCTGAAGCGTGAAGGCCGCGACCTGGGGCACCTTCTCCCCTACGCACAAAAGTGGAACGCTGCGGATATCTCTGCATCCACCCGCGGCCTGGGGAATGACCGGCTTCCGGCGCCTGACCCCGCTGGACCCCGGTGCACGGAGGAACACTTCATGCGGCTTCGGCGCGCAGTGAAGGAGCTGGATAACGCGTGGCACGATGCCACCAACAATGTGTTGGTAAGTTCCACCAAACTTTCTGCAACTTTTCAGTTTTTGCCGGTTTCTTTCTTTCCAGATCTTGTCTATCTTCCCAATCCCCGAGTTTCGTGTTGAGAGCATAGCTCTTAGCGCGAAACTTAAGTAAAAACTTGAAAAACCGGCATAGCCAGTCCCCGAGTTTCAGGTTAAGAACGCAGATCTTAGCGTGAAACTTAGGTAGAGAGCTTCAAAAAACTTGCATCGCCAGTCCCCGAGCTTCGGGTTAAGATCATAGGTCTTAGCGCAAAGCTTAGGTAAAAACTCAAAAAACTGGCATAGCCAGTCCCCGAGTTTCGGGTTAAGAACGCAGATCTTAGCATGAAACTTAGGTAGAGGCATGGAGAAACCGGCTTCTTTTCTTCTAACATTTTATCTTGAACAGAGCACGGCCGACGCCCGGAGGCACCTCTTCGAGGAGCTTCTCTGGGAGCACCGGGACCTCGCTGAAGCGCACAGCAAGTGCCAAGGTAGGCTCCTTTTTTCTCTCCGGCATCTTGTTACCGGAATGTTTTCTTTCTTAATACTCATGATTTTTTTGTTGAATAGCTGTCCCGGAAGCTACCATTGATGCCCTCAAGGCCCAGATCGCCGCACTCCAAGGTACCGCTCTTTCTTTTCCGGTTACCTTGTTCTTTCCTCATTTTACCAGTCGCAACTTTGCTAACACTTTTCTTTCCGGTGCCTAGATGAAAAGGAGCAGCTTATCAAGGAGCACCGCAAGGCTATGGACGCCCAGGAGCTTTACTCCAAGGGGCTGAAGGAGCAGGCGATCCAGCTTGGGCTCAAGCATAATGAGGCTATGAAGGCCGTCCAAGCTTCCGCTGAGACCAAGCTCAATGAAGCCTTGGAGGATGCCAACCACTCCACGGTTGTGCTGCGAGCTGAGCTTGAGGAGGGAGCCAAGGCGCGAAAAGCAGCCGAGGATCAAGCCGCGCGCCTGGAGGCGGAGCAGAAGGAGTATGACCAATTGGTCATGCAAACTGATGCACTTGCCCTCCGTAAGCTATCTCTTTTCTTTTCCGGTTTTGCTTATAAGCTTATGCTTTCCGGTAACATATTCCTTACCCTTTCTTTCTTTGCCTCCCAGGGCTCTTCCCGGATTCTCAGCCTTTTGCGCGGAAAAAGGTGGCCGAGCGCCGAACCCAGCAGAAGTACCAGAACTTGGACGCGCCATGGGATCCTTATGATCACCTGGTTGCCCTCTCTGCGCGGGTCTCCCACATGCGTGCGGTGGACCGGAACCTTGCGGATCTGCCCGATGTGGCGATCCACCTCTTCAAGGTGCTTTGGCCTGGAGAGGAGGTGCCGGCGAACTTATCGCTCACCTCGGAGTGCTTGAAGAATGCCGGCCGGCGAATCCGGGAGTGGCAATGCTCTGCGGCTCGTGCCGGAGCGGATGCGGCGCTACGCGTCGCCTGCTCCTCGTACGACGAGCTGGATCTGGACGCCCTCCTTGGCGTGCGCGAAAATGCTCCAACTGATATGGATCCGGTCCTCACCGCGAAGCGGCAGGACCGAGCCTATCGGATTGCTGAGTACGCCGAGGCTCGCACCTTCATCCCTCCTCCTCCCGGTGTCAATGATTATCTCAGTGACGAAGAGGAAGAAGAGGATGTGGAGGGTGAAGATGCCGGAGCGGGCGACGCGCCTCCGGAAGCTCCAGAAGCCGGTGCCGTGCCTCCCGAAGCTCCTGCTGCCTGATCATCTGCTGTGATATGTTTGGTTGCCCCTGTTTGTCTTTAAACAATGCCTGTTAAATTCTACCCCGGTATGCCGGGGTTTACGATGTAAGATAAAACTTATCCTTTTGGTTGTGGTACAAATTTATGCCGGTGTTCTTGCATACCGGTAACTTATTAAGCTATGTTGGTTTGTTAACTTAGCATGTTGGCTTATCGTTCTGATTTTGTCTTGCACTGCAACGATTCCGAAATTGTTTCCGCATCCAATTCGATGCATACTTGGCTCTTTTGCTTTGGCTCTGCCTACCTTCTCTGGGCGTTTTGGTGTATGAGCACAAAGTTCTTTTACCAAGCAAGCACTTTCTTGAACTTAGAAATAACTCGAAATTTTTGCAAAAAACCGGTACAACCGGGGTTAGTTAAATTTTCCGGATTGTTCTTTCCCGCTCTCTCTCTCTTCGCAGTTCATGTGCTTATCCCCTACCGGTTTATCTTGCTTGCCATGAAGCCGGGTTGCGGACAGCAGCAGAGTCGAAGACTCCGGTAGGGTTTAGCACACTACTAAACCGGAAAGAAAAAACGTTCAATAAGCAACCGGTGAACTGAAAAAAAATAGACATACTGCATGCAATAGGGGTAGTCCCCGATATTCATTCGAGGTTCCGACATCTTTTATTCATAGCAAATAAGGTACAAAAAGGAACTTCTTACACCACAACTTCAGGAGTAGAAAGGACGCAACAGTGCTACGTTCCATGGACGCTTGGTCTCATCTCCGGACTTGTCCGCCTTTCCTTTCCTCCATTCATGTGCATCAATTAGGTAGTAGGCATCATTGTGGAGAGCTTTGCTCACAATGAATGGTCCCTCCCTTGGGGGTGAAAGCTTGTGCCGGCCTTTAGTGCGCTGCACCAGGCGTAACACCAGATCTCCTTCCCGGAACACCCTCGGGTTAACCTTCCGGCTATGATAGCGTCTGAGGTTTTGCTGGTAAATGGCTGTTCTTGCCAAGGCCAGCTCTCTTGCTTCTTCTAGCAAGTCCACATCATTTTCTCGGGCCTCTTTGACCTCTTCTTCGGTATAGAGTTGCACCCTTGGTGAATCATGGAGAATGTCAGCTGGTATGACCACTTCTGCTCCGTAAACCATGAAGAATGGAGTGTATCCGGTGGACCGGTTTGGAGTTGTTCTTATGCTCCATAGCACTGACGGTAGCTCATCGAGCCAACATCCTGGTGACTTTTCCACCGCATCGATGAGTCTTGGTTTGATACCGGAAAGTACCAATGCATTTGTTCTTTCAACTTGGCCATTGCCTTGTGGGTGTGCCACTGAGCACAAATCCAACCGGATATTGTTATCTTCGCAAAACCTTTTGAACTCACCTTGAGCAAAGTTTGAGCCATTGTCTGTGATAATGCTATGCGGGTAGCCATATCGCAAGATAACATCTTTCAAGAACTTCACCGTTGTATGCCCATCACACTTTGCGATGGGTTTTACTTCAAGCCACTTTGTGAACTTATCCACCATTACTAGAATGTGGGTCATGCTGCTCCTTGCAGTTTTGAATGGGCCAACCATGTCAAGGCACCAAACAGCAAATGGCCAAGTTAGCGGTATGGTTTTCAAACCGGATGTTGGGGTGTGATTTTGCTTGGCGTACCTCTGGCACCCATTGCATTTTCTTACCAAATCCTCAGCATTTTCCAAAGCATTAGGCCAATAGAACCCATGCCGGAACACTTTTGCCACCAGCGCCCTTGACGAAGCGTGGTGCCCACACTCCCCTTGGTGAATCTCCGCTAGCATTTCTTTTCCTTCTTCCGGTTCCACACACCTTTGAAGGACACCGGTAACACTCCTCTTGTACACCTCGCCATTGATGATGGTGTATGCCTTTGACCTTCTCTGGATTCTTCTGGATTCATTTTCGTCAACCGGCAAGGTGTCGTTGATCAGGAATTCCTTAATAGGTTTAACCCAAGATGGTGCCTCCCGCACCAGGAACACCGGTACGTCTATGTCCATGCTATCCACCAGCATTGTTTCTTCCGGTATAGACGCAGCAGTCCCCGAGCTTACCGGAACAATCCCCAAGTTTGCCGGAACAGTCCCCGAGTTTGCCGGAACAGTCCCCGGGTTTCCTCCATCGATATCCATTGGTACAACATGTGATTCCGGTACGAAAATTGATTCTGACTCCGGACTCGGTTTGATCGATGGTACCCTTAAGTGTGCCAATGCTATTCCGGGAGGAATCTCTTGCCTAGATGAGCCCAGCTTGGACAAAGCATCCGCGGCTTCATTTTCCGCACGCGGCACATGGTGAAACTCACACCCTTCGAAGAAGCCGGCAATCTTTTGCACGTGAAACCGGTATGAGGCCATGTTGGCATCTTTTGCGTCCCAATCTCCGAACATTGTTGTACCACAAGATCTGAATCTCCGTAGCAAATGATCCGGTGTGCACCGATTTCTTTTGCGACCTTAAGCCCATGGATAAAAGCCTCGTATTCAGCGACATTGTTTGATGCCCTGAAATGCACTTGTAAAACATACCGGAGATGATCTCCCTTTGGTGAGGTAAGCACCACACCGGCACCTAGACCCTCCTTGAGTTTGGATCCATCAAAGTGCATCTTCCAGTATTCTATCTTGTGTTCCGGCGGCTTATATTGCATCTCTGCCCAATCAACCAAGAAATCAGCTAAAGCTTGCGATTTTATGGCATCTCTTCTTTCGTACACTGGTACATATGGCGATATCTGGATTGCCCATTTCGCGATCCTGCCGCTAGCATCTTTGTTGCACATGATATCGGAGATGGGTGCCTCACTCACCACCTTCATGGGGTGCTCCTCAAAGTAGTGCTTAAGCTTTGTGGCGGCCATGAACACGCCATAGGTCATTTTATGGAAGTGCGGGTAGTTTTTCTTTGAGAGGGAGAGCACCTCGCTCAGGTAGTATACCGGCCTCTGGACGGTTTTTTCTTTCTCTTCTGTTTCTACTACCACAACAACACTTACAACCCGGTTAGTTGCTGCTATGTACAACAACATGGGCTCTCTTTCCAAAGGCGAAGCCAGTATTGGCGCTGTGGCTAGCATTGTTTTTAGCTCCTTAAATGCCGCGTCTGCCTGAGGGGTCCAGACAAACGTATCGGATTTTTTCATGAGAGCATAGAGTGGTAGAGCTTTTTCTCGCAATCTGCTTATGAACCGGCTTAGCGATGCCAAGCTTCCGGTAAACTTTTGCACGTCCTTGAGATCGTGCGGTATGGTCATTCTTTCTATTGCCCGAATCTTTACCGGATTCACCTCAATGCCCCGGCTTGATACGAGGAAGCCAAGGAGCTTACCGGCAGGGACACCGAAAGTACATTTTGCCGGATTGAGTTTCATCCGGAACCTTCTTAAGTTATCGAATGTTTGCCGGATATAATCGATTAAGGTATCTTTTACCTTGGTTTTTATCACGACATCATCCACATACACTTGCACATTTTTTCCAATTTGATCAAACAAGCATTTTTGCATACAGCGCTGGTACGTTGCACCAGCGTTGCGCAAACCAAAAGGCATAGTGACATAGCAATAAGCCCCATGCGGGGTAATGAACGCAGTTTTTATTTGATCTTCCCTTTTCAGGGGAATTTGATGGAAACCGGAGTAAGCATCTAGGAAGGACAACAACTCACACCCAGCAGTGGAATCAATCACTTGATCGATCCGGGGTAAGGGGAAAGGGTCTTTTGGGGAAGCCTTGTTCAGGTTGGTGTAGTCGATGCACATGCGCCACACCTTGGGAGCTTTTGCCTCCAGGTTCTCCTCTTTCTTCTTTTCAACCAGCACCGGATTGGCTAGCCACTCAGTATGCGTCACTTCCACGATGAAACGGGCCACCAACAGCTTTGTCACTTCTTCTCCAATGATTTTCCTCCTATCCTCAGCAAACCCTAATGGTATCTTTGACTAGACAAACTACTTTACAAAGTTACTTTAATCATAGATGACACCGGGGTCTTCTTTAATCAGGGAGGCTGACGTCCCCCGGCTTCTTTCAGCGTCATCCTCTTCTTTATCGTCAGGGCTTTGTTTAAAGCTACTTTTCTTAGCTCATCCTTGTCCTCTAGCTCTGAAGAGAATCTTTGACCAGCCTTGCCGACGTGCTACAGTGCACTTCTTGCCAGTAGCCCGGTGTCTTCTCTATCCGGTTCCGGTATACCCCTCCTGGGGATACCGGCTTAGCTTCACTTAGCCAAACTCTTTACTTCGTGCTCCAGTATAAACATTAAACCGGTATCTTGATGGCCTAAACCATCCGGTTTTGGCATGCCTTTGGCATACCGGGGGTCATCCCCCCAACAATGTCCAGCTTCACGTCCATCTTCACGTCCAGCTGCTCCTCTCCTCCTCGTGCGATGCTTGTCTCCTCTTCATACCTCATGATACATAAGTAACAGGACTTAGGCAGTATAAAGTTCTCATCAATCAAAGTATCGTTTAGGAACAAGTTCACCTGTTGTTTAAGTAGCTTCGCACGAGCCCTTGTAATAGGTCCAATCCTAACTTCTTTGGACTTGAGCTTTACAGCAGCTTCATCTTCATCTTGCAATGACGGAGGTAGTGGTGTAGTAGGGATGTCCTCATCATCTCCCCCCCTTCAAAAGGCGTCGACCTCGACGCTCCAAGGTCTTCTCCGTCATATGGTGTCAAATCAGCAACATTGAAAGAATTACTGACACCAAACTCATCAAGTGGAAGATCTATCGATTATGCATTATCATTGATCTTGGCAAGCACTTTGTAAGGACTAGCACCACAAGGAAGTAACTTGGACTTCCGCAGCTTCGGGAACCTATCCTTGCGAAAATGTACCCAGACCATATCACCAGGCTTGAACAACATCTTCTTGCGCTTCTTGTTCATCCTTGCAGCATTGCTCTTGCCTTTCTTTTCTATCAACTCTTTAGTCTTCACATGTATCTTCCGTACAAAATCTGCCCTCTTGGATGCCTCCATATTAACTCTCTCATGTATGGGCAAAGGCAACAAGTCAAGTGGAGTAATGGGTTTGAAACCATACACCACCTCAAAAGGACACAGCTCCGTGGTAGAATGTACCGCCCTGTTGTAAGCAAACTCCACATGCGGTAAACACTCTTCCCACTCCTTCAGGTTCTTTTTGATCATGGATCTCAACAGTTGTGACAAGGTTCGATTCACCACCTCAGTTTGACCATCAGTTTGGGGATGACAAGTAGTACTGAAAAGTAGCTTTGTCCCCAGCTTTCCCCAAAGTGTCTTCCAGAAGTAGCTCATGAACTTCACATCACGATCAGAAACAATAGTCTTCGGGACTCCATGTAGACGTACAATCTCCCTGAAAAACAGGTTAGCAATATGCGACGCATCGTCGCTCTTGTGGCAGGCAATAAAATGTGACATCTTGGAAAATCTATCCACTACGACAGATATAGAATCATGGCCTCTTGTAGTACGCGGAAAACCCAACACAAAATCCATACTAATGTCTTCCCATGGTGTAGTAGGTGCCGGTAAAGGAGTATACAAACCATGAGGCTTCAGCTTGGACTTGGACTTGTTGCAAGTAATGCACCTCTTCACATACCTATCCACATCCCGCCTCATCTTTAGCCAATAAAAGTGATCAGAGAGCATGAGTAGCGTCTTCTCACGCCCAAAGTGACCCATCAAACCTCCAGCATGTGATTCCTGCAATAAGAGCAAACGCACAGACGATTCTAGAACACATAGTTTGTTAGCTCTAAACAAGAATCCATCATGTATGTGATATTTTTCCCATGCTTTACCAATAGCACACAAGCGATATGGTTCAGCAAAATCATGATCAGTGGCATACAAATCACATAGTACTTCTAATCCAGGAATTTTAACATCAAGATGAGTTAATAGCATAGTTTTCCTAGATAGAGCATCAGCAACAATATTATCTTTTCCCTTCTTATGCTTAATAATGTATGGAAAAGACTCAATGAACTCAATCCACTTAGCAAGACGCCTATGCAAAGTAGATTGGGCTTTCAGATATTTCAAAGCTTCATGATCAGAATGTATGATAAATTCTTTTGGCCACAAATAATGTTGCCAAACCTCAAGAACTCTAATTAAAGCATACAATTCTTTATCATATATAGGATAGTTCAACTTAGCACCAGAAATTTTCTCAGAAAAATATGCAATTGGGCGACCCTCTTGCATCAACACACCACCAATTCCAATACCACTAGCATCACATTCAATCTCAAATTGCTTATTGAAATCAGGAAGTGCAAGCAACGGTGCAGAAGTTAACAATCGTTTCAGTTCATCAAAAGCATGATCTTGGGTGACGCCCCACTCAAATGCAACACCCTTTTTAGTCAATTCATTCAAAGGTGCGGCAATAGTACTAAAATTGGGCACAAAACATCGATAAAACCCAGCTAGACCATGAAAACTTCGTACTTGACTCACATTCATGGGAGTATAGGCCAATTTTGAATAGCTTTAATTTTAGACACATCTACTTCTACTCCATTCTTAGAGACAACGTAACCCAGAAATATGACCTTATCTTTGCAAAATGTGCGCTTCTCAAGATTACCATAGAGTTTATTATCATGCAACACTTACAAAACATGTCGAATATGTATAGTATGATCAGATTCATTGCGGCTGTAGATTAATATGTCATCAAAGTACACAACCACAAACTTGCCAATAAAAGTACACAAAACATGGTTCATCAGTCGCATTAGTTAATCCAAAAGGCATTACTAACCACTTATATAAACCAAATTTTGTTTTAAAGGCTGTTTTCCACTCATCCCCTTCTTTCATCCTAATTTGATGATAACCACTACGCAAATCAAATTTAGAGAAAACAGCAGCACCACTCAATTCATCTAACATATCCTCTAAACGGGGAATAGGATGACGATATCGAATAGTAATGTTGTTTATCGCTCTACAATCTACGCACATACGCCATGTATAATCTTTCTTAGGAACTAGAATAACAGGAACAACACAAGGACTAAGGCTTATGCGGATATAACCTTTGTCGAGTAGCGCTTGTACTTGCTTCTGTATCTCCTTCGTCTCTTCGGGGTTCGTTCTATATGGCGCCCTATTGGGCAGCGAAGCTCCGGGGATCAAATCAATTTGATGCTCAATACCACGCAATGGTGGTAGTCCTGCGGGTACCTCCTCCGGAAACACGTCGCTGAATTCCTGCAAAACATTAGAAACACCAAAAGGAAGAGGGGTTATGTCGTTAGAAACCAAAGCCGTACCCCTGTACATGAGCACAAGAGGCATGGCTGTAGGATCCTCACTAAATTCTCTCATGTCTTGTTTGGTGGCTAATGAGACTAAGGAATTCACTCTCTCACTTTTCGTTATATCACTCACGGAATTACAATTCTCTCGCCTATCTATAGATGCATCCTCCAAGTTTACTTCAATTTTCTGACGAGATTCATTGACAATTTGCTGTGGTGACATAGGCTGTAAGTTCATTTTCTTGCCCTTGAACTCCAAGTGATATGTATTGGCGCGGCCATTGTGTTGCACAGAACGGTCATAGAGCCATGGCCGACCCAATAGTAGGTGACACACCGTCATAGGAACCACATCAAAATCAATGGAATCCTTATACGGTCCAATCTCAAAATCAACACGCACCATGTGGCTCACCTTCATCTCACCATTATTGCTCAACCACTGAATATAATATGGATGCGGGTGCGGTAGATACTTCAGTTTCAGCTTGGCACATAACTCTTTGCTTGCTAAATTGCGACAACTTCCGCCATCAATAATGACTTTGCAAGCTTTATCAGAACCAACAAGTGCCTTCGTATGGAACAAATTGCAGCGTTGTGTAGATGCACTTGACTGCACATTAAGAACACGCTGTGACACAACAATAGTTTGAGCTTCAAACGGAAAAGCATCATAACCATCACTGTCATAATCATCCTCATCTGGAGCATTGGGATCAACATCATCTCCAGTTTCATACTCATTGTCCTCATTAATGATCATAACTTTGCGGTTCAGACAATCTCTCTTGAAGTGACCCTTGCCACCACATGTATGACAAGCCATATCGCGGTTGCGCGCTGTTGACATGTTAGAACTAGTACCACTTGCTGCAGGAACGGGCTTCTTTGTGTTGGGCATAGTAGAAACCGGCTTGCTAGACGAAGTAGAAACATCCGTAGGGCGCGAAGATGGTGCCATGGAGGGTGGCGTCCGAGGCGTGTAACGCCCAGCTCCCGTAGCACGACCCTTCATTTGCAGTTCTTCAGCCAACTGTGACTCAGCTTCTCTGGCATGATGTAGTAGCTCATTCAGAGTGGTGTAATTGTGATGACGCACAATGCCTTTGATATTTAACCTGAGACCATTCTGTAGTGTCATCTCAAGAGACTCACGGACACGGGCACGCTGCATAAGCATCTCCATCTCCATGAAATAAGCATCAACTGTCATTACACCTTGTTTCAATTGGGTCAACTTTTCAAATACTGAACGCAAGTAATTGGTAGGAACAAAACGAGCTCTCATTGCCGCCTTCATAACACGCCATGTGATAATAGGCAGCTCACCATCTTCTTCTCGAGCACGAACAAGTCCATCCCACCAACGCAATGCATAGCCATCAAATTCAGAGGAAGCAAACTTGATCTTCCTATCTTCAGTATATTCATGTAAACGCCATAATCTCTCAATCTTCAGCTCTCCCATGTGAGATATTCCTCAACATCAGTACCTCCGTCAAATCTGGGAATTGAGAACTTGGGCTTACCCAAACCATCTTCTTGTTGTTGTGGAATATGTTGGGCTCCGACGGGGACAAAACCATGACCACGGAGACCGTCACCAACGCCACATCCAAGACCACGACCAATACCACGCCCTTGAGCATTAGCAGCTTCTGCATTGTCACCTTGCATACTGCCATCTTCATCAGGTGGTGGTTGTACCATAGTACGTATCTCACCAACGGCGTTAGTCAAAGTTTGTATAGATGCTTGAAGATTCGTCATCGATGTTTGAACGGTGTTAACCGATGTAGTAGCTTCATCGAACTTCAAGTGGACACTCTGAATATCCTTGTCCAATGCTTCATTGGCAACACGGATTTCACGTTGTAGATGATCACGAAGTGCCTCATATTCCAACCAAGTAACCGTTGCAGTTGGATCCTTTTTCTACATCACATCAACATCCTCAGTAGACATGATTAGTAGGTTAGTGCACTAAACAAAAATCTTTGGTGGTACTCTCACAACTCACTCAAAACTGATAAGAAAGGTAAATCTTACCGCTCCAAATTGAATTAGTATTGCTTACCAACTTGGATTGACGGATGATGGCGTGTAAGACACACGTCCGTTGGGAACCCCAAGAGGAAGGTGTGATGCGTACAGCGACAAGTTTTCCCTCAGTAAGAAACCAAGGTTATCGAACCAGTAGGAGTCAAGGAACACGTGAAGGTTGTTGGTGGCGGAGTGTAGTGCGGCGCAACACCTGGGATTCCGGCGCCAACGTGGAACCTGCACAACACAATCAAAGTACTTTGCCCCAACGTAACAGTGAGGTTGTCAATCTCACCGGCTTGTTGTAAACAAAGGATTAGATGTATAGTGTGGAAGATGATGTTTGTTTGCGAAGAACAGTAAATAACAAGTATTGCAGTAGATTGTATTTCAGATGTAAAGAATGGACCGGGGTCCACAGTTCACTAGTGGTGTCTCTCCCATAAGATAAATAGCATGTTGGGTGAACAAATTACAGTTGGGCAATTGACAAATAAAGAAGGCATAACAATGCACATACATATATCACGATGAGTACTATGAGATTTAATCAGGGCATTACGACAAAGTACATAGACCGCTATCCAGCATGCATCTATGCCTAAAAAGTCCACCTTCAGGTTATCATCCAAACCCCTTCCAGTATTAAGTTGTAAACAACAGAGAATTGCATTAAGTATGGTGCGTAATGTAATAAACACAAATATCCTTAGACAAAGCATTGATGTTTTATCCCTAGTGGCAACATCACATCCACAACCTTAGAACTTTCTGTCACCGTCCCAGATTCAATGGAGGCATGAACCCACTATCGAGCATAAATACTCCCTCTTGGAGTTACAAGTATCAACTTGGCCAGAGCCTCTACTAGCAACGGAGAGCATGCAAGAACATAAACAACATATATGATAGATTGATAATCAACTTGACATAGTATTCCATATTCATCGGATCCCAACAAACACAACATGTAACATTACAAATAGATGATCTTGATCATGATAGGCAGCTCACAAGATCTAACATGATAGCACAATGAGGAGAAGACAACCATCTAGCTACTGCTATGGACCCATAGTCCAGGGGTGAACTACTCACACATCAATCCGGAGGTGATCATGGTGATGAAGAGTCCTCCGGGAGATGATTCCCCTCTCCGGCAGGGGTGCCGGAGGCGATCTCCCGAATCCCCCGAGATGGGATTGGCGGCGGCGGCGTCTCCGGAAGGTTTTCCGTATCGTGGCTCTCGGATGCGGGGTTTTCGCAACGAAGGCTATAAGTAGGCGGAAGGGCAGAGTCGGAGGGCCGGCGAGGGGCCCACACCATAGGGTGGCGCGGGCCCCCTCCGGCCGCGCGGCCCTATGGTGGCGGCGCCTCGTCGCCCCACTTCGTAACCCTTTCGGTCTTCCGGAAGCTTCGTGGAAAAATAAGACCCCGGGCGTTGATTTCGTCCAATTCCGAGAATATTTCCTTTGTAGGATTTCTGAAACCAAAAATAGCAGAAAACAGCAACTTGCTCTTCTGCATCTCGTCAATAGGTTAGTGCCGGAAAATGCATAATAATGACATAAAGTGTGTATAAAACATGTGAGTATCATCATAAAAGTAGCATGGAACATAAGAAATTATAGATACGTTTGGGACGTATCAAGCATCCCCAAGCTTAGTTCCTACTCGCCCTCGAGTAGGTAAACGATAACAAGGATAATTTCCGAAGTGACATGCTATCATAATCTTGATTAATACTATTGTAAAGCATATGAGATGAATGCAGCGATTCGAAGCAATGGTAAAGACAATGAGCAAACAATTGAATCATATAGCAAAGACTTTTCATGAATAGTACTTTCAAGACAAGCATCAATAAGACTTGCATAAGAGTCAACTCGTAAAGCAATAGATTCTTAGTAGAAAGCTTTGAAGCAACACAAAGGAAGATATAAGTTTCAACAGTTGCTTTCAACTTCAACATGTTTATCTCATGGATAATTCTCAACACAAAGTAATATAACAAGTGCAATAGGTGAACATGTAAGAATCAATGCACGCAGTTCACACAAGTGTTTGCTTCTAAGATAGAAAGAAGTAGGTAAACTGACTCAACAATAAAGTAGAAGAAAGGCCCTTCGCAGAGGGAGCATGGATTACTATTTTTGTGCTAGAGCTTTTCATTTTGAAAACATAGAAACAATTTTGTCAACGGTAGTAATAAATCATATGTGTTATGTATAAGACATCTTATAAGTTGCAAGCCTCATGCATAGATTACCAATAGTGCTCGCACCTTGTCCTAATTAGCTTGGATTAACATGGATTATCATTGCATAACATATGTTTCAACCAAGTGTCACAAAGGGGTACCTCTATGCCGCCTGTACAAAGGTCTAAGGAGAAAGTTCGCATTGGATTTCTCGCTTTTTGATTATTCTCAACTTAGACATCCATACCGGGACAACATAGACAACAGATAATGGACTCCTCTTTAATGCATAAGCGTTCAACAACAGATAATATTCTCATAAGAGATTGAGGATTGATTTTTCCAAACTGAAACTTCCACCATGATTCATGGCTTTAGTTAGCGGTCCAATGTTCTTCTCTAACAATATGCATACTCAAACCATTTGATCATGAAAATCGCCCTTACTTCAGACAAGACGAACATGCATAGCAACTCACATGATATTCAACAAAGGTGTAAAAGTTGATGGCGTCCCAGAAACATGGTTACCGCTCAACAAGCAACTTATTAAGAAATAAGATACATAAGTACATATTCTTCACCACAATAGTTTTTAAGGCTATTTTCCCATGAGCTATATATTGTAAAGGCAAAGAATAGAATTTTAAAGGTAGCACTCAAGTAATGTACTTTGGAATGGCAGAAAAATACCATGTAGTAGGTAGGTATGGTGGACACAAATGGCATGGTTTTTGGCTCAAGGATTTGGATGCACGAGAAGAATTCGTCTCAATACAAGGCTAGGCTAGCAAGGTTGTTTGAAGCAAACTCAAGTATAAAACGGTACAGCAAAACTTACATAAGAACATATTGCAAGCATTATAAGACTCTACATTGTCTCCTTGTTGTTCAAACACCTTAACCAGAAAATATCTAGACTCTAGAGAGACCAATCATGCAAACCAAATTTTAACAAGCTCTATGTAGTTATTCATTAATAGGTGCAAAGTACATGATACAAGAGCTTAAACATGATCTATATGAGCACAACAATTGCCAAGTATCAAATTATTCAAGACATTATCACTACAAGAAAAGTTGCCATGGCCGACGAAGTTGAAGTCGCGCCGTGGTTGCTGGTGTACCATGGCCGACGATTTTTGGTCCCTCCGTGGTGCATGTCAAAACTTTTTTTTCTCGTTTTTGAGGCCACCTAGCCCGACGAAAGCGGCCAAAACGTCGCGTATGGTGGCCGGGACGTGGTGCATCGCGAATTCTCGGGTTCGCCGGCCGAGTCAACGCAAATCCGCACCGCCGAGGGATGTAGGGCCCAGATGGCAGCCTCTCTGGCATTGTTTTTTCTCGATCGCGCCATCTCGTTCAACGTTCTCCGATCGAGCCGTTTACGATGCAAGATCATGGGTCCCGCATGTCATCCTCTATGAACCAAAATTCTTTCTATTCTTGGATTTTTTTTGACCCCCTGATTTCTGGCTACTTCCTTTTTCTTTTGATCCCTTGCCGCCTTGGAAACGTTGAGACCGCTGTCTTGCTAAATGGGACCCGCATGTCATCCTCTATGTGCAATCAACTTTCTTTTCTTGGAGTTTTTTTGGCACCTCAAATTTGGTCACTTGCCTTTTTCTTTCGATCCCTGCCGCCTCTCAAACGGTGATACCGCTGCTTGCTAAATGGGACCCGCATGTCATCCTCTATGTACTATAAAACTTTCTTTTCTTGAATTATTTTTGGCTCCTCATATTTTTTCACTTGCCTTTTTCTTTCGATCCCCTGCCGCCTCTCAAACGGTGATACCGCTGCTGCTAATTGGGGCCCGCATGTCATCCTCTATGTACTATAAAACTTTCTTTTCTTGAATTATTTTTGGCACCTCATATTTGGTCACTTACCTTTTTCTTTCGATCCCTGCCGCCTCTCAAACGGTGATACCGCTGCTGCTAAATGGGACCCGCATGTCATCCTCTATGTACTATAAAACTTTCTTTTCTTGAATTATTTTTGGCTCCTCATATTTTTTCACTTGCCTTTTTCTTTCGATCCCCTGCCGCCTCTCAAACGGTGATACCGCTCGTTGCTAAATGGGACCCGCATGTCATCCTCTATGTACTATAAAACTTTCTTTTCTTGAATTATTTTTGGCTCCCGATATTTTTTCACTTGCCTTTTTCTTTCGATCTCATGCCACGTTTGAAACGTTGAGAGACCTGCTTGGCTCATGGGACCCGCATGTCATCCTCTATGTGCTATAAAAGTTTCCTTTGTTGGATTTTTTTTCACCCTCTGATTTTTGGCTTGCCTTTTTCTTTTGATCCCCTGCCCCTTTGAAACGTTGAGTAAGTCTGTTGGCTCAAGGGACCCGCATGTCATCCTCTATGTCCATCAACTTTCTTTTCTTGGATTTTTTTCACCCCCTAATTACTAGCTACTTTCTTTTTCTTTTGATCTCAAGCCGCATTACAAACATTGAGACCGTCTGCTGCAAAATGGGACCCACATGTCATCCTCTATGTACAATAAATCTTGGATTATTTTTGGCTCCCGATATTTGGTCACTTGCCTTTTTCTTTCGATCTCATGCCACCTTTGAAACGTTGAGTAAGCTGCTGGCTCATGGGTCCCGCATGTCATCCTCTACGAACAATAAAAGTTTCCTTTCTTGGAGTTATTTTTGACCCCTAATTTCTGGCTATTTGCCTTTTTCTTTTGATCCCCTGCCCCCTTTGAAACGATGAGCACGCTATTGGCAGGTCGGTCCCACATGTCATCCTCTATGAACAATAAAAGTTTCCTTCGGTGGATTTATTTTTGACCCCTAATTAATTTCTGGCTATTTCCTTTTTTTTCTTTTGATCCCCTGCCGCCTTGGAATTGTTGAGAATGCTGCTGCCTCATTTTTCTTTTGGTCCTGTGCCGCCTTGGAAACGTTGAGACCGCTGCTACAAAATGGGACCCGCATGTCATCCTCTATGTACAATAAAGTTTCTTTTCTTGGATTATTTTTGGCTCCGGATATTATGTCACTTGGCTTTTTCTTTCGATCTCATGCCGACTTTGAAACGTTGAGGATGCTGCTGCCTCATGGGTCCCGCATGTCATCCTCTCAGAACGATAAATGTTTTCTTTTCTTGTATTTTTTTACCAACTGATTTTTGGCTTTTTTTTTATTTTCGATCCCCTGCCGCCTTTGAAACGTTGACGACGCTGCTTGGCTCATGGGTCCCCGATGTCAGCCTCCCCGTACAAGAAACATGTGATATTTTATTTTGCAGACAATAAACGTTGTATTTCGCTCTGAGCTATTGCAAACGGATAAATTAAATCTTTATATCTACATAAACAAACTTATATGTTGAATCTCCTTGTTTTTTGTTTTTGCGAAGCATAGGACTTTCCTGTTTTTTTTTTGAGAAAAATTCGACCTTTCCTGTTTTGGAGTGGGCTAACATTGTACGAGTCAAAAGGCCCAGCAGGATAGTTCGAAGGCCCAGATGTCCAGATACAGCCCAATTGAAATCTTTCTTTTCTTGGATTTTTTTTCACACCCGATTTCGGC
Organism: Lolium rigidum; assembly: GCF_022539505.1. Classification (NCBI taxonomy): domain Eukaryota; kingdom Viridiplantae; phylum Streptophyta; class Magnoliopsida; order Poales; family Poaceae; genus Lolium; species Lolium rigidum. Next base: position 4,977,243 of record NC_061508.1, on the reverse strand, counting down.
TACTTCATTTTTCTTTCGGTCCCGTGCCGCCTTGGAAGCGTTGAGAC
>NC_061508.1:4934205-4977096 GCF_022539505.1 Lolium rigidum | reverse complement strand
GAGGCATATCAAAATTCGTGACAGCAAGAAATCTGTTTCTGTGCAGTAATCCAAATCTAGTATTGACTTTACTATCAAAGACTTTACTTGGCACAACAATGCATTAAAATAAAGATAAGGAGAAGTTGCTACAGTAGTAACAACTTCCAAGACTCAAATATAAAACAAAGTGCAGAAGTAAAATAATGGGTTGTCTCCCATAAGCGCTTTTCTTTAACGCCTTTTAGCTAGGCGCAGAAAGTGTGAATCAAGTATTATCAAGAGACGAAGCATCAACATTATAATTTGTTCTAATAATAGAATCATAAGGTAACTTCATTCTCTTTCTAGGGAAGTGTTCCATACCTTTCTTGAGAGGAAATTGATATTTAATATTACCTTCCTTCATATCAATGGTAGCACCAACAGTTCGAAGATAAGGTCTTCCCAATATAATGGGACAAGATGCATTGCATTCAATATCCAAGACAACAAAATCAACAGGGACAAGGTTATTGTTAACCATAATACGAACATTATCAATCCTCCCCAAAGGTTTCTTTATAGCATTATCAGCAAGATTAACATCCAAATAGCAATTTTTCAATGGTGGCAAGTCAAGCATATCATAAATTTTCTTAGGCATAACAGAAATACTTGCACCAAGATCACATAAAGAATTACAATCAAAATCATTGACCCTCATCTTAATGATGGGCTCCCAACCATCTTCCAACTTCCTAGGAATAGAGGTTTCAAGTTTTAGTTTCTCTTCTCTAGCTTTTATGAGAGCATTTGTAATATGTTTTGTAAAGGCCAAATTTATAGCACTAGCATTGGAACTTTTAGCAAGTTTTTGTAAGAACTTTATAACTTCAGAGATGTGACAATCATCAAAGTCTAAATCAATATGACCTACAGCAATAGAATCATTGTCCCCAACATTTTGAAAAATTTCAGCAGTTTTATCACAAGCGGTTTCAGCAGTTTTAGCAGTTTCAGGCAATTTGCACGCTTTGCACTAGGAGTAGAAACATTGCCAACACCAATTACTTTACCATTGATAGTAGGGGGTGTAGCAATATGTGAAGCATTATCATTACTAGTGGTGGTAATAGTCCAAACTTTAGCTACATTATTCTCTTTAGCTAGTTTTTCATTTTCTTCTCTTTCCCACCTAGCATGCAATTCAGCCATCAATCTAATATTCTCATTAATTCGAACTTGGATGACATTTGCTGTAGTAAAAATCTTATTATCAATATCCTTATTAGGCATAACTTTCAATTTTAAAAGATCAACATCAGAGACAAGTCTATCAACCTTAGAAGCAAGAATATCAATTTTATCAAGTTTTTCTTCGACAGATTTGTTAAAAGCAGTTTGTGTACTAATAAATTCTTTAAGCATGGCTTCAAGACCAGGGGGTACATTCCTATTATTGTTGTAAGAATTCTCATAAGAATTACCATAACCACTACCATTAGCAGAAGGATATGGCCTATAGTTGTTACCAGAATTATTCCTATAAGCATTGTTGTTGAAATTATTACTTTTAATGAAATTCACATCAACATGTTCTTCTTGGGCAACCAATGAAGCTAAAGGAACATTATTAGGATCAACATTAGATCTACCATTCACAAGCATAGACATAATAGCATCAATCTTATCACTCAAGGAGGAGGTTTCTTCAACAGAATTTACCTTCTTACCTAGTGGAGCTCTTTCCGTGTGCCATTCAGAGTAATTTATCATCATATTATCAAGAAGCTTTGTTGCTGCCCCCAAAGTGATGGACATAAAGGTACCTCCAGCAGCTGAATCCAATAGGTTCCGCGAAGAAAAATTCAATCCTGCATAAAAGGTTTGGATGATCATCCAAGTAGTTAGTCCATGGGTTGGGCAATTCTTTACCAAAGATTTCATTCTCTCCCATGCTTGAGCAACATGTTCATTATCTAATTGCTTAAAATTCATTATGCTACTTCTCAAAGATATAATTTTAGCGGGAGGATAATGTCTACCAGTAAAAACATCCTTACATTTAGTCCAAGAATCAATACTATTTCTAGGCAGAGATAGCAACCAATCTTTAGCTCTTCCTCTTAAGGAGAAAGGAAACAATTTCAATTTTATAATGTCACCATCTACATCCTTATACTTTTGCATTTCACATAGTTCAACAAAATTATTAAGATGGGCAGCAGCATCATCAGAACTAACACCAGAAAATTGCTCTCTCATAACAAGATTCAATAAAGCAGTGTTTAATTTCAAAGAATTCTGGCTGTAGTAGCAGGTGGAGCAATAGGTGTGCATAAGAAATCATTATTATTTGTGCTAGTGAAGTCACACAACTTAGTATTCTCAACAGTACCCATTTTAGCAGTAGTAAATAAAGCAAACTAGATAAAGTAAATGCAAGTAACTAATTTTTTTGTGTTTTTGATATAGAGAGCAAGACAGTAAATAAAGTAAAACTAGCAACTAATTTTTTTGTGTTTTTGATTAAGTGCAGCAAACAAAGTAGTAAATAAAATAAAACAAAGCAAGACAAAAACAAAGTAAAGAGATTGGAAGTGGAGACTCCCCTTGCAGCGTGTCTTGATCTCCCCGTCAACGGCGCCAGAAAACAGTCTTGATGCGCGTGAGACACACGTCCGTTGGGAGCCCCAAGAGGAAGGTGTGATGTGCACAGCAGTAAGTTTTCCCTCAGTAAGAAACCAAGGTTATCGAACCAAGAGGGAGCCAAGAAGCACGTTGAAGGTTGATGGCGGCGGAGTGTAGTGCGGCGCAACACCGGGGATTCCGGCACCAACGTGGAACCCGCACAACACAATCACAGTACTTTGCCCCAACGTAACAGGTGAGGTTGTCAATCTCACCGGCTTGCCGTAAACAAAGGATTAGATGTATAGTGTGGATGATGATGATTGTTTGCGAAGAACAAGTAAAGAACAATTGCGGTAGATTGTATTTCGGATGTAAAGAATAGGACCGGGGTCCATAGTTCACTAGTGGTGTCTCTCCCATAAGATAAACAAATGTTGGGTGAACAAATTACGAGTTGGGCAATTGACAAATAAAGAAGGCATAACAATGCACATACATATATCATGATGAGTACTATGAGATTTAATCGAGGCATTACGACAAAGTACATAGACCGCTATCCAACATGCATCTATGCCTAAAAAGTCCACCTTCAGGTTATCATCCGAACCCCCTCCAGTATTAAGTTGTAAACAACAAACAATTGCATTAAGTATGGTGCGTAATATAATCAACAGAAATATCTTTAGACAAAGCATCGATGTTTTATCCCTAGTAGCAACAACACATCCACAACCTTAGAACTTTCTCACATCGTCCTGCATTTAATGGAGGCATGAACCCACTATCGAGCATAAATACTCCCTCTTGGAGTCACAAGTATCAACTTGGTCGAGCCTCTACTAGCAACGGAGAGCATGCAAGAACATAAATAACATATATGATAGATTGATAATCAACTTGACATAGTATTCAATATTCATCGGATCCCAACAAACACAACATGTAGCATTACAAATAGATGATCTTGATCATGATAGGCAGCTCACAAGATCTAACATGATAGCACAATGAGGAGAAGACAACCATCTAGCTACTGCTATGGACCCATAGTCCAGGGGTGGACTACTCACACATCGATCCGGAGGCGATCATGGCGATGAAGAGACCTCCGGGAGATGATTCCCCTCTTCGGCAGGGTGCCGGAGGCGATCTCCTGAATCCCCCGAGATGGGATTGGCGGTGGTGGCGTCTCTGGAAGGTTTTCCGTATCGTGGCTCTCAGTACTGGGGGTTTCGCGATGAAGGCTTTAAGTAGGCGGAAGGGCAGGTCAAGGGGCGTGACGAGGGGCCCACACAACAGGCCGGCGCGGCCAGGGCCCAGGCCGCGCCGCCCTAGTGTGTCGCCACCTCGTGGCCCCACTTCGTATCCTCTTCGGTCTTCTGGAAGCTTCGTGGAAAAATAGGACCCTGGGCGTTGATTTCGTCCAATTCCAAGAATATTTCCTTACTAGGATTTCTGAAACCAAAAACAGCAGAAAACAACAACTGGCTCTTCGTCATCTCGTCAATAGGTTAGTGCCGGAAAATGCATAATAATGACATATAATGTGTATAAAACATGTGAGTATCATCATAAAAGTAGCATGGAACATAAGAAATTATAGATACGTTTGAGACGTATCAGTGGCGCAACTCGATTAAAAATCTTCGGCGACTCACAATTGGTGGCTCAGCAGGTCATGAACCAATGTGATGCAGTCAATGATAGTATGATAGCATACAAGGAAGTGTATAACGAGCTAGAGAAGCTGTTTGACGGATGTGAGGTAAATCACATCGGTAGAGCTGAGACAATGATGAAGCCGATGTTCTTGCAAACATTGGGTCGCAGTGTCTCGCGATTCCACCAGGCGTGTTCTGGGAGGAGATAGCCGAGAGATCTACAAAGCCGAAGAAATCAAAGAAGAAGGAGAAACATGAGAAACCCTCGGGGGCTACAAAAGCAGCACTGGAAGAAGAAGAGGAACCAGACCTAGTAATGATGGTATAAATTCCATGGATGCAAGCATACATATCATACATCCTAAGAAAAGAAATACCCGACGATCCAGTTGAAGCAAGGCGAGTTATCAGACGTTCTAAAGCCTTTACTGTGGTCAAAGGGGAGTTGTACAAACGAAGTATTTCGGGAGTGTTACAAAGGTGCGTCACACCCGAAGAAGGAAGGTTAATTCTGAAGGATGTACACGAAGGAATATGTGGTCATCATGCAAGCAGCCGAGCTATAGCAGCCAAGGTTTTCAGAGCAGGATTTTATTGGTTGACAGCAATTGAGGATGCGAAAGAAATAGTTCGTACTTGCGACGCGTGCTAGAGATTTGCCGCAAAACCTCACTCTCCGGCAGCAGAATTGATGCCAATACCGTTGTCTTGGCCCTTTGCTCAGTGAGGTCTCGATATGGTGGGAAAATTACACAAAGCTTCGCCAGGAGGATACGAGTACATGCTCGTCTCTGTCGACAAATTCACAGAGTGGATAGAAGCAAAGCCGATAAATTCACCAGACGGAGCATCTGCAATCAATTTCGTGAAAAGTATCGTTTTTCGGTTTGGAGTACCTCACAGCATCGTCACGGACAATGGTAGTAATTTCACATCCAAGGAATTCAGGGCATATTGTGCAGAGGTAGGCATCAAACTACACTTTGCATCAGTTGCACACCCGCAGACCAATGGTCAAGTCGAGAAAGCCAATGGTATCATCTGCAATGGTATTAAGAAGCGCTTGTTAGCACCATTAGAAAAAGCTCGACATACTTGGCCAGAGGAGTTACCCAGTGTGTTATGGAGTATTCGAATAACACCAAATACAGCGACACAGGAAACTCCGTTTTTTTGGTCCATGGAGCTGAGGCAGTGCTGCCGATAGAAATAGAACATGATTTTCCGAGAGTAACGGAATATGACGAAGAAGCTTCAAGAAAAGCACCGGAGGATGATGTCGATGCACTTGATGAAGCTCGAGACGAAGTGTTATCACGGGTCACTAAGTACCAGCAAGATCTGAAAAACTACCATAGTCGTCGATTGCGGCCAAGATCCTTTCAGGTTGGGGACTTAGTTCTTCGGCTCAGACAAAAAAGCCATGAAAAACTCGAGCCGCCGTGGCTTGGTCCTTACATCGTCACAGAAGTAATCGAAGGAGGAGCATACAGGATAAAGGACAAGAATACAGGAGTCGCAGAGCCAAATCCTTGGAACGTGGCGCAGCTCAGGCGCTTTTACGCTTAAAGTCGAAATATAGTCCTCTTTGTAAACATACAATGTACTGAAACGCCCGCGAGTTTTCAGACGCACTCTTTTCCTTTCAGGGCACCGAGTGGGGCTGAAAGGTTTTTAATGGGGCGGGCTCGCGGTGCTGCAATATAGTAAAAGATATTGGTGATATACATCTTTTTCGTCGACAGGCTCGGGGGCTCATAACCCGCGGTAACAAAATATATATGAACTCCAACAAAATAGTAAATTCGCCATGGCGTAAAAATAGCTCGAGCACCGGCTAAAGGCTCGGGGGCTTTGCAATATAGATTATATTTACAATACATACAACCTCATCATCAAGAAAAATTCGACAAGGAGAAATAAACTTTAGTTGTTACCTAGTATATCATCTATGTTTACACCTTCGTTGTTTGCAGCACCAGTTCTATGTTCAGCATAGCTAACTTTTACAAAGAATTATGCGTCCATCCGAAGAAGTTCGTCCATCATCTCTTCTGCTATAGGGGTTACAGTGTCGTTGATTTTATCGATGTTTCTCTTCCGCTTCGCCTGCTTGGCCAGACACTTGGTGACAATTTGAGTCAGGTCTAACTTCGGGAAGCAAATTTGTATCATAATCATGGCGAATCTCGCCCCAGCTGATAGTTGAGCCCGCGCAAATTCATGAATTCGGGGGGCATCTCGGAATTTCTCCATCAGAGCAGGAAGAGTCTCTGGTATTTTGTTGCGTGGAAACATGGTACTATAAACTAGAGATAATGTTCTTGTGCAGAAATCGAGAAAATCGTGGACCTGACTCGCGCGATCTTGAAATCTGACGATTTGGCGAGTACGCTCAGGAGTAACCCAGAAATTGGAACCATGCTGAAGGGCAAGCTTGAGAAGCACATTGGTTCGGGCTTCAACACGTTGATCTTCGGCAGCAGTATCCAAAAAAGAACCTGTTTCAGCGGAGGCATCAGCGAGGAATAAAAGATAGTAAGAATAACATAAAATATGACCAAGTTTATGAAGCGTACCTGTCATATCTAAGCTGGAGTCGTTCATCAGTTGAAGCATATAATTTTCTCGGGAAGCAGCTTCAGCAGCCTCAGCAACCGCAGCTTCCTTCAATGCTATGGCTTCTCGAGCTTGTTAAACAGCAAGTTTTTCTTTGTCCGATGATCTTCGAGATTGTTCCATCATCACGAGAGCTTGCTTTTTCATCAACTGCAATTGTTGCAGGAGCTCATCCAAGTCTTCATTTGGTGCAGCACTCGAAGAACCTCCAATACACTCGACAGCGGAGGACCTTTTCGAGCAAGACGTAGCAGGCAAAGCAACCGAGGAATGAGGCCCAACAGTATAGTTGTCAAAAATCAACTGAAGAGAAATATTTCGATATCAATAACTCGGAAACATAGCTTTTCATTAATAATGTCAGATATTTACATGGCTATTACAAAAGGAGGGTTCCTAATGAACTAATGAGGGCGTTGATCGCCAAAGCTACTATGGCGACAGCATCAAAAGAGAAACAAAACAAAAGAAGAGACAAGGTGGTCTACTTGACCTCCGGCTTCGATGAACTAGGAGCGGGAGTTGGTTTGCATCCGAGATAGGCGAGGATTTTCTTTGAGTTTGGCTTGGCAGCCTTAATCAAAGACTGCCACCTCTTCGTCTCCATTTCCTTCACATCGCCAACTTTCGTCCAGTCAATATCTTGTTGGCTGTCAGCAACCAAGGCAATGGTGCCTTCAACTCCAACTTTCAAGCCTTCTTGTCGAAGTTTGAGCCCAAGATCTTCTTGAGAATTGAAGCACTTGGCGAGAGCAGTAAAAGCCTCGGGTTCTTCTTTCTTCGTGAAGAAGTAGGGAAAAAGCCGCGACATACCTGTTCTAGCGTCAGCAAGGCCTTGGCGTGCCTCATCTCCATGAATCTCAAGAAGGGAAAGCGCGTCGAGAAGGCGATCACCTTCAGGATTTTCCAGATCATAATCTTGCTGCGTTTTCCCTAAATGAGTAAAAAGAAGCTTGTCAAGAAAAAGCGAGCCAGGAAGAATTTGATGACCCAAAGAAATAGCAATGATTTGAGTACTTACTAACAAAACGTCGACTCTGCGACTCCAAGCGAGTGAGGATTTCTTTTTCACGATCAGACTGCTGAGCTATGTTTTCACTTAAAGAAGTTTCCGCGTCGTGAAGTCTTTTTCGAAGATCTTCAACAGCGGCAGCATCTGATTCAGCTTTCTTGTGAGCTCTTTCGCTTTGCTCTAACTTGATAGCAAGAGCATCAGCGCGTTTGTTAGCTTCCGCAAGAGTGTCTGTCAAAACAAAACGACAGTAAAATGTCATGGCAAAATAATGAAGGAGTCTGTTCAGCATAAGAGGCAGGAAAAATAGTACCTTCAAGCTTCTTGGCATGATCACGGTACCCGATGAATTGGGTACCGAGATGGATAAATTCCTTCATCAAAGGCTGACGAGAAGACCAAAGAAAAGAGAAATCAATATAGGAAGCGAAAGTTCGACAGCACCAAGCAAAAAACAAAGGGGAGTCGAAAGCACTGAAATGTTCGGAACGTAAAAAAAAGAAGAGGAGAAAACTTACATCATCCATTGAAGGAGTTGTGGAACCACCAATTAACAGAGTAGGCTCCTTGGCTGGCTCTACCCTAGCTCTCTTTGGTGAAGAGGCACGGGGGCTCGCAACTGGAGTTGGGTGCTCTATATCTTGATGAGGAGGCCAGGTTTCCTCCCCATCAGGTTGAGCTTCGGAGACAACTAAAGTACGAGATGTACTCGTTCGAGCAGTCGCGTCAATAGGTGGATTTTCATCTTCATCACCACTACAACAAATAAGGCGACAATATAAGAAACAACATAGACAAAATATCGGGAGCAAACAACAAAAAGCAACAAAAACTTACGAGCTGACAAGAGCATCTTCATAAGTGTTGAAAGTTGTCCTTTCTTCATCGGGAACAACTTCTTCGGCTGGAGGTGCGCCGGCTTTGGAGGCGCCGGAATTGGCAACTTCGTCCCTTTTTCTCTTGTTCCTTGGAGAAGCAGCTGAGGGAGGAGAGTGTGTCGAGGCGGTAGCCTCGGATTCAACTTCTTTTTCAGAGGATGCCGCGGATTTTTGAGAACCCGCGATTTCACTCTCAGGGTGAGAAGTACCCTGGTTGTCGTCGGTGACAACAGCCCGTTCTTCGACTTCTCCACCTTCAGGAAGAGGAGGAAGAGAAGCTAGAACTGGATGATTCTACAAAGACAAGGAATGTCGACAAAAAGTTATGCAAGGGATGTAAGCAAAATAGTAGTCGACAAATATTAAAAACGTCGAGAGGACAAAATAATAGTCAAACAAAATTTACCTCGGGGAGGGCGTTGGTGCCACTATATGGCTTCACGCGGCAACAGGATGGAATAACATCTTTCTTGCTGAGCGAAGAAATTCTTCGGATAAGCTTCTCCAAGTCCTTTACAGAAAAGTCTTTGGAGAGCCGGTTGACATCTTCTTCGCCAGCATACATCCAAAGGGGATTTTTGCGAGCTTGTTAGGGCTGCACTCTAATCCTAAGGAAGTACGCTGTGATCTGGATACCCGACAATTCTTTGCCACGAGTGTTTGAAGCTCGTGGATATGGGACATCAGTGCCTTTGCCGCCGTTTTCTCTTCTTCGGTAGCTTCCGTGTCCCAGGATCGGCGGCGAAGAATTTTGGCACTTCCATCAAAAGGAGCTATGTTATACTCCACCGAGTCGGAGCTTTCTTCGTGCACATACAGCCATCTTTTGCGCCACCCTTGAACCGAGTCAGGAAATTTGACGTCGAAATACTCGACATCAGGGCGGACGCAGATAACAACACCACCTATGTTGTAGGCGACGTTGGGGGAGCCATTACGGCGGAGGAGGAAGATGCGTTTCCATAGAGCCCAGTTAGGGTGGACTCCAAGGAAAGATTCGCAAAGAGTGATGAAGATAGAGATGTGGAGGATGGAGTTAGGAGTAAGATGGTGAAGTTGCAGCCCATAAACAAAAAGCAAACCACGCAGAAAATCGTGGATGGGTGCAGAGAGGCCGCAGTCAACAAAACTGACCCGATATTCGATAGGAGGCGATGGATAGCTTTCCTCGCTGGGGAAGCGCAGCGCGCCCTTCTTCTTCATTAACCCGAGCTTCTTCATCAGTTTGAGGTCTTGATTCGAAATCTTGGATCTCTCCCACTCCGCATCTTCCGCCGCCATCTTTGACTCAGGAGTGCTGTGCCTGGTGAGCCGTGCGCGTGGTGGCATCAACAATGGCGTAGGCGTGAAGTGCGAGTGTGGCTGAGCTCAGGAAGTGTTGGGCGCAATGGGGGATTTTTGCAGAGGAGAGCAGAGGTGCGGCGCAAGCGAAAGGATGAACGGAGGAAGAAGACGACCTTATATAGAGAATTGGCGAAACGACGCACCGTCGGATGGAATAATTGTGAGATGGATGCCCTACACGTGGCTAAGGGGTAAAAGTGTATTTTGACTCTGAAAGAACGGAACAGGCGCTACAGTGCGTGCGCCAGGAAAAGCGGAGCACGTGTGTCCCCCACTTGCACGACGTGTCAACTTAATGAGGGTTTTGGGCCCGCAAGACAGAGAGAGAGCAGTGCTCGCGTCTTCCCGATACAGTGATCGTGGCTCTCGTCAGTAATGATGTCACCTTGCTAAGAGAAAATCTCGGCTGTGAAGAGTAACGAAATTGGCGGCAGTAAAAGACTAATGATTATCTCGAAGAGCCTTTGATCAAATACAAAGTTTTTGATCAAATGCTCGGGGGCTATTTTGGAAAAAAGAAAAACTCAAGTATGACAAAATAGAAATGGCGAGAGCCTATGATCAAAAGCAAGCATTTGTCCATAGCCTCGGGGGCTACTCCCATCGGGAGCGCTGGTCGCGCACCCGATAGATATGAAAAGCTCGAGAAAGAATAACAATATAGCGACATAAGGCGTTAAATTGTTGAGCCTACAACCAAGCACAAGTCCTTGGCTGTAGCCTCGGGGGCTACTCCCATCGGGAACACTGTTCGCGTGCCCGATGAAATTATAAAAAGAAGTGAGCATATTTCGAGTTATACAAATAACTCTACATATACTCCCATCGGGAAGGCAAGATAAGTCATCCGTTGACTCAATAAAATGTGCTATTCCAACAGCCGAAAAAGCACTCGACAATATATTCTCAGAGCGCCAAAGTCGCGAATGATCTCTGAATTCCGCAAAACTCTGCGAAGGTAAGACCCCAGATCCGTTCTGAGCGGCGTGGCACTGTCTCTGACGTCGGTTTGCTACTTTTTTCCGTATCAACAGATACGAATAAAAATCTTAACGGACGCGTTAGGTACCCGATAAAACATGACTGGGACTCGACAGATGGTAATTAAGACCTTAAGCGGCACCTGTCGAAGTTAACACCAGTATCCCGAGATCATGTCCAGGGACGTGATCTTGAAGTAGGTTTTTGCGGATTGCCACTAGAGCAGTTAACTAGTACCTGATCCGTCAGATTAACTAGCCCCAACTACCATTATCCCTGTACAATATATAATTGCATATCCAAAGATATGTGATAAATTTGATGGACTTATTGGATAATTATAAAGTTGGAGATTTTCCCTGATTCTTCGATTCAAGTAAAATCTCGGGGGCTACTGACATAGGCATCCCCAATGGGCCTGCCAAAGATAGTACCCGGGGTTTTACCGAAGGCCCACGAGTCGAAGAATATGAAGTTTAGAAGCCCAAGTTATATTAAGGAAAGTTAGAGTTGTATTAGGAAATATATACTTGTAATTTTACAGGACGGGTTAGAAACCCTCGCGGACTCTGTAACTTGTGTATTACGAATCCCTCGGCTCCGCCTCCTATATAAGGGGGAGTCGAGGGACAAAGAGAGGATCGATTCATTGTTTCACACAACCCTAGTTTTCATAATCGTCGAGTACTTTTTGGCTGAAACCTTCGAGATCTACTTGCCCTCTACTTCCGACTAAAATCCTAGTCTACAATATGTAGGCATTGATAAGTTAATCCCTTGTCAGCCGGCCCAACCGTCAGTGCTGGTGTGTTGTGGGCGGCAGTGCCGCTGAGGGGTGGCCGGCAGTGCTGGTCGAACAAGAATCCATCCTAATCTATCGAGGACTCTCACATTGTGCATAAAACTTCATCCTAGCATTGCAATACATCATCTAAAGCCATGGAAATTCATACGGAGCAAATCAACCGCCGATCTATCTTCTAGGCAAGTCCACCAAGCCTAGAGAGGGAGAGAGAGGAGGAGGAAGAGTGTACTGGAAGAGGAGGCCATGGAGGAGGGCGACCGGCTGGAGCTCTACCGACCAGGGGTCGAGGGAGGGCTCGGGAAGGTGACCGCTGGGCTGGGCGGCGGCTGGAGCGGCGAGTGGGAGGAGAGGAGCACGGGGGCGGGGCGAGGAGCGGTTTCCCTAACTCCCTGGGCCCGTCACTTAACCCCACTGCCAGCGACAGTGCCGCCCGACAGTGACCTGAAGTGCTGTGGTGCGACCACCGGTAGTGCCATGGTGCAACCACCGGTAGTGCTGGGGTGCCACCACCGACAGTGCCGACCAAAGCGCCCTAGGCCCAAAATCCCCCTTTTCAACCATTTAGTGCAAGTAGAGTATGGAATGGTTTTCTTTGATAAGATGGGGCTTGGGATAGATGATCCAAACTGTGATATGGTACATGATCACTCGCTTTTGCAAACATTGCAAATAAAGACCAAAAATGAGTGATTTCCCATAAGAAAATGTAGATGGAAAATAGAATCCATTGAGTTCCATGTGACACCAACTCTTCACAAGGAAGAGGTCGGTGTCCTAGGTCATCATGTATGAGTGTTATGGTATGGCACCACGAAGATATATATTGGGTCCAAAACCAATACTCGCCATTGAAACTCACATATCAACACATGATATAAAAAGAATGATTTCTTTCCATTGGCATTATTGGGGGAGGGATAGCTCAATAATTTAAACCACACTCCCCCTATCTCCATGCCCACATCTAAACCAAATATAATATTGAAAGTGTATTTGAAAGATGGTCAAGCTATACTCCTTGAATCAATGATATTTAGCTCATTCCTCAAATAGAAAAACCTTGCTTCATCAAGAGGCTTCGTGAATATATCGGCAAGTTGGTCTTTGGTTGGAACATAGCATAGCTCAATATAACCACGGGGAACATGATCCCTAACGAAATGATTCTGGATCTCAATATGCGTCGTTCTTGAATGTAGCTGTAACACCCCAACTTTTGCAACCAGGTTTAGTTGTCCTTAGTGCAAAAATCAGGGGGGACAAAAACCTTTTCTAAAGACTAATTAGATGAATTGCCTTGATCTGTTTAAGGAATTGTCTTGATCTGCTTGTAGATGAATTGTCTTGATCTTCTTGTTGCAATTGTCTTGAGCTTCCCCAAAGAACAACACCTCTCTAGTAGTTAAACAAGCAACTCACCTAATTGAACACATGAGTGGCTTAGGAAAAATTGTTTTCCTTTTTACAACATCAAACCTTTCCACTTATGGCAACAAGACCGTGTCTACTTAAAATTCCTCTTTGTGATATAATCTAGCTCAACCCATCCTTGATTCAAAATTTGGGATCGTCTACCCCTTACTACATCCTTCTCTTATACCCTAGTCAAAAACCCTAAAACATCACAAATTTTGGCTAAGTCCTAAAACTGTTATTAGGATCAGTTTTGTAGCCTTTAGATTTCATGTGAAGTCCCCAACCATACCAATGCCTTGGGCCAGATCACTCTTATACCCACTTATCCTTGTTGGTTTTGAGGCCAAGTCAATAATCTGTTTTGGCAAGCTTAAAAGATTCAAACTTTGGTAGTTGATATCTAAGCAACCACAACTGTTATAGGTGACCTCAAGGCATGGATCTCATCTATGCAACACCCTCTACAACTTCCATGTCTTGCATGTCCCATTCTACCCTTGCAACTCTTATATTCACTTGATCTTATACTCTACCCGATGTTTCAGCACTAGATCACTTCTTCCTTTTTTACCTCTTTCTTTTATTTTAATCCAAGTTTAATCTTCACAAAACCAAGAGTGAAAATGATAGCTACATTATGTAGTCGTCATCCACCCTTGGGATCACTTTCGCAAAACTAAAATTTTCCTTTCTCTTACAAAATTCCCACAACCCTATTTATTTCCTTCTCTAGTTTTAACCACAAAACCACTTCTAGTTTTATTAAAACTTTCAAATTGTTTCTTCAAATAATAATAGGGATTGTGGATGGTATTTTGTATCACCTCATTTCTTTCTACCCAAAAATACTTTCTATAAAAGTATTTATTTTATACATATTTATGGTACTTATGCAAACTCTTGCATGTTGTTGCTATTTTATTCTTTTGAGAAAAATCTACTAGGCATTATTATGCAAATAAAAATATTTCATTCAATTCATCATCTCTTCCAACAACTTCAAAGGTAAGTTCAGTATAAAACCCATCCAACATTTGATCAACTCCCATATAGTGGTCAATACCAATCCTTTCAAATTTGAATTCAAATAAAACCTTCTATTCATCAACTACACCTTTGGATCTATTTTCATCATATGTTTGTCACATACAAAGTGGTAGCAATTATCCTCATAATGCATAACACCCTCACACTCATTTTTATCTATATGTATCTACTCCCATTCTAATCCTCCAAGCCACCCATTTGACCTTGACCCCTCAACATAAGGCCTTGGTATATATACATGGATGTTGGGCACCACTCTCCTTGCTCACTTTTACTTGGCAAGTGTGCAAGCCGGCCATGGTTATGTGTATGGCAATATTGCCATCAATTCCTTCTCCCTCTCTTATATCTTGCCCCACCTTGGGAAACCACAAACCTGCACCCTACCTACAGGCCTAGCCCTACACCACTCCTCCACCTCCCCTTTCTTTTCTCCTCCTTTTTCCTTCCCAATGCCATGAATGGCATAGACTTTGGATAAAGGATCCTAGACCTGCACCCCTGCGCCCCTAGCCATGTCTAGCCTCCCTCCCTGGATTCCTGGAGTCCATAAGTGCCTTTCCCTCGTGCCCCAATGCTTCTCATCACTCTGCCCAAGCTCGCCAACCTGGATCGAACACCTTGCGGGCACCACCTCCATATGCACCTCTGAGCCATCAAACAAGCATCGTAGCTCCCTAGACCTCGTCATGAAGACACCCTGCCACCCCTCTATCAAACGGGCATGGTCCCGAGGCAAGCCCTGCCCCGCAAAAGCCTCTCCCGTGCTTGCCATGTACGTGGTCACCACTACCGTAGCACGCCGATCTGTTCCCGAACGGAGAAGTCTCTACAATCGTATCCAATGCCATAGGCCTACAGGGAGAGCTGCTATAGCCCTTATTAGTGCCCTAACTCGCCCTATAATCAACTTCTCCATAGCTTTATTCATATCGAAAACCATTAACACCTCTCGGGACCCGTCTCGTCCCGAGCGATCCATCTGGCGCCTCTATTATCCTTAAGTGCTAAGGCACTTGCCCTCTCACCTCGATCAGGACAACACCGCCTGTGCACCCAATCGAGTCCAAGCTCAGCTCGCCATCGCTCCCGTGCTCCCGGTGCATCGTACACCGTTGCCCGCTTATTTTACCCGATCCCGAGCCCTCCTCCGCCCCTCTGGTCTCATTCCCTATCGTATCCTCTCTGTTTCTTCTCCCAGAAAACCCCAGCAGGCAAGGCCCTGCTCGTTCAGACGAAGAACCGAGCTAGAGCTCGCCCGGGCGACCGGCTATGAACCATCATGGACGCGGCTGCTGGATACTGCCCCTCTCCGAGACTTCTCTCCATTCTTCTCTCTGGTTCCTCTTATTCTATACCTAAACCCAGTCCAGTCCCCAGCATCCCCCTGCATCGCCCCAGGACGCCACCACTCCGCCCAGCCTCTGCCGACGCACACCGCTGCTCTCAGGTGAGCCCTGGACCACCCCGTCCTTCTCCAGTTTCTCCCGATGCGTGAGCGTGGTCGTGGGAGGACGATGCCCCCGTGCGGCTGCATGGCCGATCGGCCACGTCGGCCCATGCAGCTGGGGCCCGCCATGGGCCCTCTCCCCCTTTTCTTTTTCTTTCTTTTTCCCTCTAGCTGGAAACCTTCACGGGCCGACCCGAGTCACTCCTGGCGGCCCAGCTCAGTTTCAGCCCGTGCCTTCTTTTCTTTTTTCTAAAAATAAATCATGCATAACTATTAGCTTTAATTTCACCAAAAATTCGTTTTTGAACCAAATCAAATGATTCAAAATTTGTGGCATTCCAAAATTAAATCCTGACCACCACAAACAAGAATTAGATCAATATCTGTTCTGATTGCTTCTGTGATTTTAAAATGGTAAACACATGCAAGTAACCTTGTTAATTAAAATTTGAGAGTTTAAAAAACAATTTAACTCCAAACCCAATTTTCTAGTAAACTATAAGCAGATTCCCATCTTTTGGCACTGGTTTGAGTATTTGAGGACAAAATGTGAGATTGTGGTTTTTAGTACAAGTTTATTCAAAATCTGTGTTTGAGGATTTAATTCAGGAGCATAGAATTTTATTTTTGAGTGAAACCACTTTTGTTGTACTCTTATTAGTTTCTTTAACAACATATTTTTTCAGCAACTCAGTGCATCACACACCAGCTGCTCTCCCATAGAAAACCAGCGTTGATGGAGATTCCAACTGACCTGAAAAAAAAAAAGCAAACAAGATGTGTTAGAAATAACCTATCACAACTCACACATGCCTTAATCAGGAAATACCTTTCTCAGTCACTACCACTTGATGGGACATTTTTATCAGCAACTAGGTTTGCTTTTTCAAAGGTGAGGTGTGCAAGCATGCAGTACTACCTAGTACACCGTGATTTGTTTATAAACTGGGACCATCAAGTGATTTGTGCACTTACTTCATATTACTATCATAGTACCACTACTGATGCATGCATGCTTTGACTTTCAACCAATGGATCCAAGAAGGGGAAAAAAAGTGTATTATACAGCCATGATCTTTAGAAGTGTGAAGTCAAAGAAAATTGAAGAAGCATAAAAGTTTAAAGTGTACAGCACAGCCAAACTATAGAATCATAGAAAATATTGTATAAGTAAGCAAGTCCTTCAGAGGTGTTATGTGTAACCAAACTCTATAAGTACAGCAAATATCTGATCCAGTCAAATCCTTCAGATGTGCAACTCAGTAAAGAGACTCAGTGCAAACAATTCTTATGCAGATACGAGACCACTTCCAAGACTGAGCATACTTGCTGGTTATTATACACAAATTATATACAACTCTAATGCAGACAAAACAATGGACCATGTTAGAAAATAAATGCTTGATCGACTACGCAAAGCTCCTGCCTCCTAGGGTTGCAACCACTTTTTTCGGAAAAAAATTGCAACCAAAGAGTATTATAAGAGTTCTGTCACCATAAGTAGATGATGCTGCGGTTTGTAATAGTAGTAGTGTACTGTCATGTAGTAGTACCTAGTACACTGTGATTTGATCATGGACTGGGACCATCAAGTGATCTGTGAACATTTGGTTGGGTCACATATTTAAAGATAATAGTGCCACACTACTGGTGCATGCTTTGCCCCTGAACCAAAGAGAAAAAGGTGCACAATATATCCATTTTCTTTTGAACTGTACAATACAACCAACTTGTCTCCCACACAGAGTTTGTGGTTCAGTACAAGAAAGGAACAACTATTCCAATATAAAAGAGACTCGGTACAACTAAATCACGGTATTATAAAATTTCTTTGATTTCTTCTTGGCATGAATGTCACATACGCACAGGGTAATTGCAAATAAAAAGGCTCATATGGAAGGTAGTGCAAGATTGATAGACCCAGTACCGAGGTAAGCTGTGTCATCTACATGAAAAACCAAAGTGCCATTCACAGTGGACCTCTTTCAAGTTTACATAATCATAGCAGGAAAACTTTGAACAAGCTCACATATACCTCCTCAAGTTTACAACGTAGGAAGAGTAAATATCAACAAGCAAATTGCTACAGATCAATAGGCCCTCCTCAGAGACAAAGGTAAGTAAAAGTTTTTCACAAAGGAGTGAAAAATGCAGGCACAAGTTTCATTGGGGACAAAAGAAAATTAAGGGAGACAAAATCATCCCATGCATCGACCGCATGCCTTATGCCTTTCATGACAAACACACGAAGCTCAAGAAAACACCACGATAGTATCATATACCCAAGCTGCAAATTCCAGGTAGGGAACGCATTAGAATCCGATCATCTCAGGTTGGTGGACTGTTATGGCCAATGCTAGGGCTATGGCCTGGAGTGGTTGACTCACTTTGCTCAGCATGTGCCTCCAGGGCGCTCCTTCCAGTGTACCGAGGACGGATGCTGATGATAGGAGCCCGCACTTCTAGCCTTCTTGCATGAGTTGGCACAGAGAGCTGCATGAAGAAGGTAGTAATGAGCAGTAACATGAAAACCACGACGGTTTTCGATGAAATGGCCATGGCGTCGATGAGCAAAATAGCTGGTGGTAGCTAGTTTGACCAACGGAAGAGACCAAGAACTAAGAACTGAATACACAAGTTACTCACTACTAAGATGGCTAACCTCTAGAGCCAGTTCCCTTCTTTATATATGCAGATTGTGTCACTAATTTAGTTCAACAAAGGTACTTTTGGAGGAGTTGGGTGATGGGAGGACCTGGGAGGTGATAAGGGCATCTCCAACCGGGCGACCCAAACGGACGCGCTGGGCCGTCCGTTTTGGGCCGTTTGGGTGGCCGAACGGACACCCGGACAGCGCCCCGCGTCCGCGTGTCCGTTTGGGTCGCACGCTGCGCCCAACGCGCGGACGCACCGCATATGAAAATAAAAAAGGAAAACAGCCAAAAATAACATTAAACTAGTGGTTAATTAAACTTAGCCCTATTTTGGGCAATTTTTACACAAAAGAAAGCCCTATATGGGCTTTAAACTAAAAAAAAGAAACCCTAGACAGGGTTTGCGAGCACGGTGGCCGCCGGCGATACTACCCCCAGTAGTACTCGTCATCGTCGGCGTCGATGACGACGACGCCCCCCGGCGGCGACGCGCTGTTCCGGCTCGACACGCCGGAGGGCACCGGGGACTCCGGCCAGGGCTCCCACTGCGCCCTTTCCCAGGCGGAGTGCGCGTTCGGCGGGCTCGCCGGCCTGCGCAGCCGTGCCCTCCGCGCGGACTCCTGTCGGAGCTGCTCCTCCGCTGCGGCCTGCGTGGCCAGGCGCTCCTCCTCCGCTGCGGCCTGCGTGGCCAGGCGCTCCTCCTCCGCCAGGCGCGCGGCCCGGCGCTCCTCCTCCTCCCGGAGCGCCGCCTGACGCGTAGCCTCCTCCTGACGGCGCGCCAGCTCGAGGAAGGCCCACGCGTCCGCCTGGGCGTCCTCCTGGGCCTTCCTGGCCGCCTCCTCCAGCGCGGAGGTGTGCAGCGTGATGACCCACAAGTATAGGGGGTGTATCGTAGTATCTTCGATAAATAAGAATGTCGATCCCAACGAGGAGCAGAAGGTGTTGACAAGCAGTTTCGATGAAGGATTCACTGTAAATGCTCACAGACAAGTATTCAGGGGGTTTTAGTATAACAGATGAATAAAGTACAAGTAAGTAAAATGCGAGAGAAATAATTGCAGCGAGTGGCCCAATCCTTTTTAGCACAAAGGACAAGCCGGTTTGTTTACTTATAATGACCAAACGTTCTCGAGGACACACGGGATTTTAGTCTAGTGCTTTCGCTACATACAGCTGTTTAATCTTCATTGTTTTGATAAGTGTTGTGTGGGTGAACCTATGCTAATGTACCGCCCTTCCTAGGACTAATACATATTTGTGATTATACCCCTTGCAAGCATCCTCAACTACAAGAAAGTAATTAAGATAAATCTAACCACAGCCTTAAACTCTGAGATCCTCGCGATCCCTCCCGCATCGATATACCAACGGGGGCTTAGGTTTCGTCACTCCGGCAACCCCGCAATTGGCAAACGAGTACAAGATGCATTCCCCTAGGCCCATAAAGGTGAAGTGTCGTGTAGTCGACGTTCACACGACACCACTAGAAGAATAACACCACAACTTAAGTATCATAACATTGAATATTACTCAACCATACTTCACTACTAACATTTAGACTTCACCCATGTCCTCAAGAACTAAACGAACTACTCACGAGACATCATATGGAACATGATCAGAGGTGATATGATGATGAATAACAATCTGAACATAAACCTTGGTTCAACGGTTTCACTCAATAGCATCAATAACAAACAGAAATCAATACCGGGAGAGTTTCCCCTATCAAACAATCAAGATCAAACCCAAATTGCTACAGCGGTGACGAGGTGCAGCGGTGGAGACGGCGGTGATGATGATGAAGATGATGGTGATGGTGATGGAGATGATGTCCAGCTCGATGACGGTGACGATGGCGTCGATTTCCCCCTCCGGGAGGGAATTTCCCCGGCGGATTCCCTCCCGCCGGAGAGCTCTTTTCTCTCTCGGTGTTCTCCGCCCCGCGAGGCGGCTGTAACCCCTCGTGAGGATCCCTCTCGTGGCTTAGGTTTTCGGGACGAAGGGTTTCGCGAAGAAAAGGAGGCGAAAGGGGCTGTGGGGCCCCCACACCACAAGGTGGCGCGGACAGGCCATGGGCCGCGCCGGCCCGTGGTCCGGCCCCACCTTGGGTCTTCTCGGCTCCCCCTTCCGGCCTTCTCCGTCATCCGGAAAAATAGGATTTTTGGTGTAATTTCCTTCCACAGCTTGATCTTCCGAAATATTGCATCCCGACGGTGCTTTTTCCAGCAGAATCCTGGCTCCGGTGCGCGATCTCCAAATAATCATGAAACATGCAAAATAGATGAAATAACATAAGTATTGTGCCCCAATATGAAATATATCAATGAATAATAGCAAATTACGATATAAAATAGTGATGCAAATTGGACGTATCAACTCCCCCCAAGCTTAGACTTCGCTTGTCCCCAAGCGAAACTGAACTCGGTAAACAAGACCACATGTTTATGGAGTGAAGAGTCGATAAATAAAATACGGACAAGAAGCATCATATTCATTCACACAAGACATTATAGTAAACAAATTCCTCATATAACTCAACTTGAAACAAGTATAAGGTAATCACAAATAAAGGTGCATAAGGAATCATAATTGGTGATGGCAAACTTTGTTCTTGGTCAGAGAACAAGTTAATCGATTATACTTATCTATTGAGCAGCGCTCTCATATTAAAGCTTATGGTAAACTTGCATACTCAATCATATTAATCATTGATGACCTTCAAAGCTATATTCATTCAGGTAAAACTTGTACTAAACAAGGAAGAGTAAAGACATGATGAAGCAAATCACAATATAATAGTTTGATCACAACAACTCAAATGCTTGCTTGAGATGGAGGGAAATAGGTTTACCGACTCAACATAAAGTAAAAGACGAGGCCCTTCGCAGAGGGAAGCAGGGATTAAATCATGTGCTAGAGCTTTTTCAGTTTTGAAATCATATAAAGAGAATAAAAGTAAAGTTTTGAGAGGTGTTTGTCGTTGTCAACGACTGGTAGCGGGTACTCTAACCCCCTTGCCAAACAGACCTCCAAAGAGCGGCTCCCATGAAGGACGTTGTCTCTACCAGCAAGGTAGATCATCCCTCTTCTCTTTTGTTTACACATGTATTTTAGTTTATTTAAGGATGACACTCCCCCCAACCTTTGCTTACACAAGCCATGGCTAGCCGAATCCTCGGGTGCCTTCCAACAATCTCATACCATGGAGGAGTGTCTATTGCAAAATTAAGTTGCTTACTGATGAATCAGAGCAAAACACGTGAAGAGAATTATTAATGAAAGTTGATTAATTGGGGCTGGGAACCCCGTTGCCAGCTCTTATTGCAAAATTATAGGATAAGTGGATGAAGCCACTAGTCCATTAGTGGAGGCTGCCTAACAAGACTGAAAGATAAAACACCACATACTTCCTCATGAGCTATACAACATTGACACAAATAAGGAGTAATAAGTTCTGAATTGTTTAAAGGTAGCACATGAAGTATTTACTTGGAATGGCAGAAACTACCATGCAGTAGGTAGATATGGTGGACACAAATGGCATAGGTTTGGGTTCAGGTTTAGATGCACGAGAAGCATTCCCTCTCGTAGTACAGGTCTTTGGCTAGCAAGGTTAATTAGCAAGCATAAGAGTTGAGGGAAACAAACAAATATACATGTGATAGAAACAATCATGCATCTTACTTGTAAGCACAAACAGTTTTAACTTAGAATACTAAGCTAAGAACTGATAAGAAAGATAATAACATCTTCTACATGTATTTCTTCTATTCTTCTTAAACTCAAAGTGTTGTTGCTATTGACCATTGCTAAGTTTGCCAAAACCAAATAGATTTACTCAATGCTCCCAAAGTGGTACCAATACTAAAATCAAGATCAATCATATAGTAGAAATTGCAAACTAAAATAAGGTGTGCAATATGTAAATGATAAGACTTCTCATTAATATTTCATAACGATAACTCACACCAAGGGATACATAGACAAACTAAAGGAGAGATACTTCCACACAGCAACCCATCTTATACGATAACCTCCCTACTCATGATATGACACTACTTGATGGTAAAAAGTAAAAGGTAGTGATGATGTGATACCGCGGCACTCCCCCAAGCTTGGAACAAACCAAGGGGGTGCCAATACCGATGATGAATCAATCCTTTGGCGATGGTGGTGATGAATTCCTCACAAGCTTCTCCACAAGCTCCTGAAGCTCGTCAATCTTGTACATGAGGTTGCGGATCATCTCCGAATTGTGCTCGACGCGATTAAGAAGTATGTCCGACGGTGAGTCCCAATTCTTGGAGTTATTTCCCCACCCTTCATCTTCAGGCTTCGTCCTTCCTGCAGTGTTAGAACAATCTATATCCCAATTGCTAGGCAATGCTGCCTTGGGAGTCCTTTCAATTTGATTATTGTAGATTAGATTGCGGAAGGGATGGTAAGTGCCTGAAGAAGATGTCCTTGGAGCTAGGTAATGACGTGGAAATCCTCCTCCGGTGCTAATCCGTGCGCTCTTCTTGGTATTGAACGGGTTTGACACCACTCCGATGCTTGCAATGGTGGTGCGCGGGCGTACTTGCGGCACTTCTTCGACTTCCTCTTCATCCTCCTTCACTTCTTCCTTCAACTCGGGGTCTTGAGTACTTTCCTCCGAAGGCTCCTTGTCCTTGTTGTGGGAGACCATGGTGCTTCTAGATTGAAAATAGATCCTGGCAGAAACAGCTCGAAACAAAACACGTCGAGAAAACGATATACGGACCTCCAGGGGTCCGGGGGGATTATATAGTAATTTTTTTTAGAACAAACGGAAAGTACCAGGTCGAACCGAGTCGGAGAGGGGCGACGAGGCGGTGTCCTCATAGGTCGGCGCGGCCGGCCGGGGCCCGCGCCGGCCTATGGGGGCACGCCCTCGTGCGTCTCCTCCACTCCGTTTCGATCTCGTAATTTTTCATATTTTCCAAAAACAGCAAAAATATTGTTCGGAAAGTAAATTGCGAACTTTTCATTACCAGATCTTGTTACCTATTCAAAGTCGAGTTACGGCGGATCGTCAATTTGTCCTTTGATGAAAGCCTCCAGGTGTTTCCACTTGAATAATATCAACATCAACATTATAAGAATCACCCGAGATATAATGCTTGAGTCTTTGCCCATTCACCACTTGCGTAGCATTGCCTTGGAGAGAGCTAATTTTAATTGCTCCGGAACGATACACCTCCTCAACAACATATGATCCTTCCCATTTCGAGAGTAATTTCCCTGCAAAGAGTCTGAGACGAGACCGATACAATAGGACTTTATCCCCAATATTAAACTCTCTTTTGATGATCCTTCTATCATGCCATTTCTTAACTTTCTCTTTAAAGAGTTTAGCATTTTCATAAGCTTCACTTCTCCATTCATCTAGAGAACTTAATTGCAGCAACCTCTTATTACCGGCTAGTTTAGGATCTTTATTTAGTTCTCTAACAGCCCAATAAGCTTTGTGCTCTAGTTCTAAAGGTAAATGACAAGCTTTTCCGTAAACCATTTTATAAGGTGACATTCCCATAGGGTTTTTATAAGCAGTTCTATAAGCCCATAGTGCTTCCTTCAATTTACTAGCCCAATTCTTTCTAGATTTATTAACGGTCTTTCCCAAAATAGATTTAATTTCTCTATTTGATAATTCTACTTGACCACTAGTTTGAGGGTGATAAGCGAAGCAATTCTATGATTAATACCATACCTAGCAAGAGTTTTTCTAAAACCTCCATGAATAAAATGAGAACCTCCATCAGTCATAATATATCTAGGAACTCCAAATCTAGGAAAAATAATATCTAAAAGCATTTTTAAAGAAGTTTCACCATCAGCACTTTTTGTGGGTATAGCTTCTACCCATTTAGTAACGTAATCAACAGCAACAAGTATATGAGTGTTACCTTCTGAAGAGGGAAAAGGTCCCATGAAGTCAAATCCCCAACAATCAAATGGTTCAATAACAAGAGTATAATTCATAGGCATTTCATTGCTGCTGGAGATATTACCAACCCTTTGACATTCATCACAAGATAAAATAAACTTCCTTGCATCTTTGAAGAGAGTTGGCCAATAAAAACCTGATTGTAGAACCTTTTGTGCGGTTCTATCTCCGGCGTGATGTCCTCCATAAGCACTACCATGACATTTACTCAATATCTCTTGTTGTTCATGTTCGGGAACACACCTTCGCAGGATACCATCCACTCCTTCTTTATATAAGTGTGGGTCATCCCAGAAATAATGCCTCAAGTCATAAAAGAATTTCCTCCTTTGCTGAGCTGAAAAGGTTGGAGGCAAGTACTTGGAAACAATAAAGTTAGCATAATCAGCATACCAAGGACTCGTCTCGCGAGCTCACCTTTATTACAGCCAATTGTTCATTTGGAAAACTATCATTAACGGGAACAAGATCATAAGCAATATTTTCCAATCTAGACAAATTATCAACAACAGGATTATCAGCACCTTTCCTATCTACAATATGTAAATCAAATTCTTGCAAAAGAAGTACCCATCTAATAAGCCTCGGCTTAGCATCTTTCTTTGTCATAAGGTATCTAATTGCAGCATGATCAGTATGAATTGTGACTTTTGAATCAACAATATAAGATCTAAACTTGTCACAAGCAAAGACTACAGCTAATAACTCTTTTTCAGTTGTAGCATAATTTCTTTGAGCAGCATCAAGAGTCTTGCTAGCATAATGAATAACATTCAGTTTTTTATCTACTCGCTGTCCAAGAACAGCGCCTACAGCAAAATCACTAGCATCACACATAATTTCAAAAGGCAAATTCCAATCAGGAGGTTCAACTACAGGAGCAGTTGTTAAGGCTTTCTTTAGAGTTTCAAAAGCTTCTTTACAATCATCATCAAAAACAAAAGGTACGTCTTTTTGAAGAAGATTAGTAAGAGGCTTTGAAATCTTGGAGAAATCTTTAATAAATCTCCTATAAAACCCAGCATGACCAAGAACACTACGAATACCTTTAACATCCCTCGGATAGGGCATCTTCTCAATTGCTTCAACTTTAGCTCTATCAACTTCAATACCTCTCTCAGAAATTTTATGTCCCAATACAATTCCTTCATTAACCATAAAGTGGCATTTCTTCCAATTAAGAACAAGGTTAGTTTCCTCACATCTCTGCAAAACTTTATCAAGGTTTCGCAAGCAACTATCAAAAGAATTCCCATAGACGGAAAAATCATCCATGAATACTTCCACAATACTCTCACAAAAGCCATGAAAAATAGCAGACATGCATCTTTGAAAAGTAGCAGGAGCATTACATAAACCAAAAGGCATACACCTATAAGCATAAGTTCCATAGGGACAAGTAAAAGTGGTTTTCTCTTGATCTTTAGTTTTAACAGCAATTTGTGAAAACCCAGAATAACCATCAAGAAAGCAAAAATGAGTATTTTTAGATAGCCTTTCTAACATTTGATCAATAAAAGGCAAAGGGTAGTGATCTTTCTTAGTAACCTTATTAACTTTTCGAAAATCAATGCACATTCTATAACCTACGACTACTCTTTGAGGTATGAGCTCATCATTATCATTAGGCACAACAGTCATTCCTCCTTTCTTAGGAACGCAATGCACAGGACTAACCCATCTACTATCAGCAATAGGATATATAATACCAGCTTCAAGAAGTCGTAATACCTCATTTCTTACCACATCCTTCATCTTAGGAATTAGACGACGCTGAGGTTCAACAACAGGCTTCGCATCATCTTCCATATTAATGGCGTGTTGGCAAATAGAGGGAGAAATCCCCTTCAAGTCATCAAGAGTATAGCCAATAGCACCTCGGTGTTTCTTCAATATTTGCAATAGCCTTTCTTCTTCAAACTCTGTAAGCTTAGAACTAATAATAACAGGATATATTTTCTTATCATCAATATGAGCATATTTAAGATTATCAAGCAAAGGCTTTAAATCAAAAACAGGGTCTTCCTTTGGTGGCGGCGTTGTACCCAAATCTTCCACCGGTAAATCATGCTTGAGAATAGGTTGGCGAAGAAAAATCTCCTCAAGCTCATCTCTTTCTTTCCTAAAAACTTCACTCTCGCTATTCTCCAAATGTTGCTGCAAAGGATTATTAGGAACAAGAACAATAGATGCACACTTGCTCCATTTTAAAATCATCACTAGGCAAATCAGCTTTATAAGGAGTTTTGGTAAATTTAGAGAAGTTAAACTCATAAGATTCACCAGCAAATTTAGTCACAATTTTCTCTTTCTTGCAATCTATAATAGCTCCACAAGTATTTAGAAAAGGTCTACCAAAAATAATAGGACAATAATCACTAGCAGCAGAACCAAGTACCAAAAAGTCAGCAGGATATTTAATCTTACCGCATAGAACTTCCACATCTCGAACAATACCAATTGGAGAAATAGTTTCTCTATTAGCCAACTGAATAACCACATCAATATCTTCAAGTTCACAAGAACCAATTTCATGCATAATCTCTGTGTAAAGCTCATAAGGAATAGCACTAACACTTGCACCAATATCACATAAACCATAATAGCAATGATCACCAATTCTAACAGATAGCATAGGAACACTAACTTGTTTGGGTTTATTAGGATGTGAAACAATATTAGAAGCATCTTCACGGAAAATAATATGACCATCCTCCACATTTTCGAGTCACAAGATCTTTAACTATTGCAACGAGCGAGTTCAACTTTTATTTGTTCTTCGGGTTCTATAGGTTTCTTTTCACTTTTATGAACCGCACTATTTATAACGAGTACTCCTTCATTTTAGCAGGGAAAGGAGTTTTTTCAATATAAGCTTCGGGAATAACATGATCAGCGAGTTTCAACTACAACACATTTATTAATAGATGAATCAATTTTATCTTTATACGGTTCATGATACTTGTCAAAATTCTTCTTAGGCAATTCATAATGAGAGGCAAAAGCTTTATAAAGATTTGCAGCAACTTGAGAATCAAGACCATATGTAGCACTCATATTACGAAATTTATCGAGTATCCATAAAAGCTTCAATGCATTTATAATCATAAATTATACACGATTCTCTATCCTTGTCGTTCTCCCAACCTTCAGTATTTTCTTGGATCCGATCAAGAAGGGCCCTTTTAAACTCTTCTTTGTTGCGTGGAAATGATCCAGAACAAGAAGTATCCAGCAAGGTCTTGTCTTGAAAAGAAAGTCTTGCATAGAAATTATCAATAATAACATTACCAGGAAGCTCATGAATGGGGCATTTGAGCATTAAAGACTTCAATCTCCCCCAAGCTTGGGCAATACTTTCTCCATCATGAGGCCAGAAATTATATATGCGATTCCGATCTTTGTGAATCTCACTTGGAGGATAGAACTTAGAATAAAACCGGGGCACAATATCATTCCATTCAAGAGAATCCCCATTATCCAGTAATTTATACCAATGCGCCGCTTTACCAGACAGCGATATAGAGAATAGTTTCTTTCTAACTTCATTCATAGCAATACCTGCACATTTGAATAACCCGCATAATTCATGCAAAAACAGTAAATGATCACCAGGATGGACAGTGCCATCCCCTTCATAGCGGTTATCCATAACACGTTCAATAATTTTCATAGGTATTTTATATGGTATCACTTCCTCACCTGGCGCCTCATCCACTACCGTTGCAGTAGTAGTAGATTTCCCAAATAAAAATTGAAGAGAAGATCTCTCCATAATGACTTATAGCAGGAGGCTGAAATAAAATCAGCACAAACAGTAAAGGTTTTCCTTACCAATTCCACTTACCAATAGCGCTTCACTCCCCGGCAACGGCGCCAGAAAATAGTCTTGATGACCCACAAGTATAGGGGGTGTATCGTAGTATCTTCAATAAATAAGAATGTCGATCCCAACGAGGAGCAGAAGGTGTTGACAAGCAGTTTCGATGAAGGATTCACTGTAAATGCTCACGAGACAAGTATTCGGGGGTTTTAGTATAACAGATGAATAAAGTACAAGTAAGTAAAATGCGAGAGAAATAATTGCAGCGAGTGGCCCAATCCTTTTTAGCACAAAGGACAAGCCGGTTTGTTTACTTATAATGACCAAACATTCTCGAGGACACACGGGCTTTTAGTCTAGTGCTTTCGCTACATACAGCTGTTTAATCTTCATTGTTTTGATAAGTGTTGTGTGGGTGAACCTATGCTAATGTACCGCCCTTCCTAGGACTAATACATACTTGTGATTATACCCCTTGCAAGCATCCGCAACTACAAGAAAGTAATTAAGATAAATCTAACCACAGCCTTAAACTCGGAGATCCTGCGATCCCTCCTGCATCGATATACCAACGGGGGCTTAGGTTTCTGTCACTCCGGCAACCCCGCAATTGGCAAACGAGTACAAGATGCATTCCCCTAGGCCCATAAAGGTGAAGTGTCGTGTAGTCGACGTTCACACGACACCACTAGAAGAATAACACCACAACTTAAGTATCATAACATTGAATATTACTCAACCATACTTCACTACTAACATTTAGACTTCACCCATGTCCTCAAGAACTAAACGAACTACTCACGAGACATCATATGGAACATGATCAGAGGTGATATGATGATGAATAACAATCTGAACATAAACCTTGGTTCAACGGTTTCACTCAATAGCATCAATAACAAACAGAAATCAATACCGGGAGAGTTTCCCCTATCAAACAATCAAGATCAAACCCAAATTGCTACAGCGGTGACGAGGTGCAGCGGTGGAGACGGCGGTGATGATGATGAAGATGATGGTGATGGTGATGGAGATGATGTCCAGCTCGATGACGGTGACGATGGCGTCGATTTCCCCCTCCGGGAGGGAATTTCCCCGGCGGATTCCTGCCCGCCGGAGAGCTCTTTTCTCTCTGGTGTTCTCCGCCCCGCAGAGGCGGCTGTAACCCCTCGTGAGGATCCCTCTGTGGCTTAGGTTTTCGGGACGAAGGGTTTCGCGAAGAAAAGGAGGCGAAAGGGGCTGTGGGGCCCCCACACCACAAGGTGGCGCGGACAGGCCATGGGCCGCGCCGGCCTGTGGTCTGGCCCCACCTTGGGTCTTCTCGGCTCCCCCTTCGGCCTTCTCCGTCATCCGGAAAAATAGGATTTTTGGTGTAATTTCCTTCCACAGTTGATCTTCCGAAATATTGCATCCTGACGGTGCTTTTTCCAGCAGAATCCTGGCTCCGGTGCGCGATCTCCAAATAATCATGAAACATGCAAAATAGATGAAATAACATAAGTATTGTGCCCCAATATGAAATATATCAATGAATAACAGCAAATTACGATATATAATAGTGATGCAAATTGGACGTATCACAGCGCCTCGGCGAGGTGCGGCCATTTGGCCAGCTCGTCGAGGTCCTGCTGCTCGCGGGACGCCGCGAGCGCCGCCTGCAGCTCCGGGTCGTTCTCCTCCTCCTGGGGCTGCGGCTGGGGCTGGGGCGCGGGCTCGTTGATGTAGAGGCCGCCGGGGCGGCGGCCAGCCCGCCTAGCAGCTGTGCCTGGCTGCGCGCGAGGCCGCGCCGTCGCGGATGTGAAGCATGTGCGCCGGCGCGCATCGTGCTCCACCTCGAACCACAAGTCCCAGTTGGGACTTGCGTCGCCGTACGCGGGGTCGTGCCGGAGGTCCGCCGGCAGCTGAGCGCGGCGCCTCCGGATCTCGGCGTAGCGGGCGCGGCCGGAGCCCGGGATGGGCGGCACCGGAACCCGATCTGTGCTCAGGTGCCAGCCGTGGGGGAGGTGCACGTCCCCCCACGGCATTGGGACACCGGCGTCCCAGAACATCTGCGCCACCGCTACGGTGACGTAGATCCGCTCGCGCCTGGGAGGCATCGGCGGCCCCATTGCGAACGCCGGCGGCGCGACTTGCCGGCTGCTGCCGGCCTCGTGGTCGTTGGCGGACGGCTCGAACTCGCGCTTCGGGGCCATGGCGGCGCGGAAGCTTCGAGCTCGCGCGTGCGGCCGGAGTGGGAAGTGGGGACTGGATAGGGACAGTCCCCTTCCCCAGTCCACATTTAATAGGACTGGGGCACCGACAGGTGGACCAGCCACGCGGACAGGGCGGACACGCGAGGACGCCGCGTGCCATCCGCGGCCACGCAAACCCGGCCCAGATTTGGGCCGGGTTTGCGTCGTTCCGGACGCCGCGGCCGTCCGCTTTTGCGGTGCGTCCCCGCGTTGGGCCGGGTTTTTGTCCGGCTGGACCCATCCGGACGCGCGGGCGCGAGATGGGTCGCCCCGTTGGAGATGCCCTAACAACAATCCCCAGCCCATTGAGTTCTATGCTAAAGGGAACACCGAGTCCCAATCAGTTTTATCTCAGAAACATCGAAGCTTCTCTTACCTGGATAGACACTGTGTGCAGTGTGGGTTATTAAACAATCAATGTCATATGAATATGCCTCGGAGCCTAGCCTGAACCCTGTGGCAGCCTGACAGGTATCAATGTTATTTTTTTAAGACCAATCAGAGTGATGCTTTCATGTGAACCATCCTTGTTACCAGTATGGTTATTTCTTTACTTTTTCACCAGTGAATCAATCAAACAAACAACTACCTTTTTATCAACTGTTTTAGGGCCCCTTTGATTAATAGGATAGGAAAAGCATAGGAATAGAAAAAACATACGAGTAGGACGTCATGTCTAGTTGAATCCTATATGAAGATAAGTTCTCTTTCATTGTGCCAAAGGAATTTTTTATAAGGTATGATCTCATGTTTTTTCTATAGAATTTGCACTACAGGATTTCTATAGAATTATTTTCTATAAAATATGTTCCTATGAATCAAACAACTAAGTGTACAAATCCTACGAATCAAAGAAGTCCTAAGGACTAAAGGTGCAGTTATGAATCATCTAGTCACCACCATCATCAGTTATTCTAATGAAAGATGTCCTCAATCACGTATGTTTAATGCACAAGTTGACCTAGTTGGCGGGGTCATGGAAGCCTCATTAAGGAAGCAACTTGCAACTTGAACTATATAAGTGTATCCCTGGACATGTTATAGTCAAAGTTTAAGCAACAACAGCAAGTTGGATCTTCTATCAGAGCTAATCAAGCCATAGGTAGAGGGAACAACAACAAGTTGGAGCTTCTATTTATGTTGCTGATCGCTGCATATAGAAAAGATTAGCAAATGCCCAAAGCAATTATACATATTTATACACATATATAGGGTATTGCACCACCAAAAAATGTTCCTTTTCTGTGGATCCCCGTTTTCTAAAGTTTCGGAAACTTTGATTTTAATTTGGAAAAGGCTCTTTGAAGCCTTTTTTTGATTTGGAACCTTGCTTCCTACTGGTTCGCTTGGAATTCATCAAATAAGTTATTTTGGTTCTCCTATCCTTGGAGAAAAAATACAATTAAGAGTGAATTCCACTTTTTACCCCGTAGTTCTGCAGTTGTGACACTAATTGCCCCGTTGAATAAAAACTCATCTAGATTATGCATTTTAGAATATTTGAACCTCGATTTTTGGTGTGTATTCGTTGGGTAAGCTATGAGGTGATTACCTACTTTCAAAAATATCATTATGGAGACGAGGAATGGAACAATTCAATAACAGAAGTCTGGACATAATCGTAGATAAGGGCCTCCGATATTTACACATTTTGTCGCACCACATTGACGAAATACGCCGGTCCTATCTAACAAAAACAAATAAAATGATAAATTGGGGTAAAATCATGTTTAAAGACTCCTATATGGGATATTTTTGTAAAAGTTGCACTAAATTCGGTAATATGTGTCACAAATGCGCATCTATAGGGTAAAAAGTGGAATTCACTCTACAATTAGTATCATCATATTCCTCTCCATTCATTTATAATAACCCCAAAAGGTGTCATAAAATTGACCATATGGCATAAAAGCATGAGAATTTTCATCATTATTATCACAACTTTTTTTTAGAGTTGCTAGCAAACTGTAGATGCCCGGCCAACTCCTGTTACATAAAATAAAATACCACGCAGTTCAGAAAAAGGGAATATTAACTCCCATCTTTTTTTTTTTTTTTTTTGAACAGGGATGGTCCCGAAGGACCGAGAAGCTTTCCTTACTGATTGTCGGTGGAGTTACACATTACAACAAGGACCAACCGAAAGTAAGAAAATATAGACAAGCCCTGACTATTTGCACAGAAGACCCTAAAATTAACCAGAGAAAAGCAATCGGGGCCAGCTCCTTCTCCACCGAATCCACGCAACGCAGCACAGTCAACCGCCTCGTCGCCGGGGACGAAACCACTTGGGGCGGGGCAGCGGGAGCTCGCTGTGCTGGAGCAGAAGGCCTCCTTGTTGGCATGGCAGCCTGGAGGTTGAACATCGCCATCGGTCGTCGGCCGGAAGTAACCGAAGCCGCCGACAGTGGTGGGAGTGGTCGCCCTTCGACCCTTGGAGACGGCCACGAACCTGGCGCGACCGTGGATGCACTCCCTGAGAGAAGCTTCAACTCTCCCCATCCTTGAATCCAGCCAGCAGCAGCCAAAATCACTGAGGCCTCCATCTTCCTCGTCTCCACGATGAGTGAAAAATGGAGAGCTCGAATCTTGACCACCACCAACAGATTCACCGAGAGAACAACTCGAGCTTATTAACGGAGACGCCGACGTAGCTCTCACCGGCCGCACGCAGCACCACGCCACCACGACCAAGAAAAGCTCCGCCGCAAGCCACCACACGCAGCTCGAACGCGGCAGCGACACGCTCCAGAAACACGGCATCAAGCCGAAACCTAGACTTAAACACCCTAATCTAGCAACTGCTGTACAGAGGATGGGACCCTCACCCGCCACAACGCCGGCAATCGCCGGAGAAGGGAGGGAGAGGGGCCGGCAGGCCCAGATCTAGAAGGGAACGAGCGGGACAGGTGGGGGTTGAGAGCGGTAGAGTGGTAGCCACCCTAAGAGATTACTAACTGGTGTTAGCAGCAGCCATCAAGTGTGCATCAAGTGGGAATGATTAAGTGGTGCAAAGAGTTCTAAACATTTTACGTGAGAAACACACCTCTCTTACTCGCCAGTAAGAATTTTGAACTTCGGGCCCCTTTGATTTGCAGAATTCCTTCTCCGCAGGTATAGGAAAAATGCAGGGTTGCAATTGCATGCCCTCTTGAATCCTGTAGTATTGTAAACCATAGGAATCTCAAATCTGCACCATAGTGTGTTTGATTAGACCATAGTGAAAACATAAGAATTCATGAGGCATAACAATTTTTCCAATAGGTTAGATAGACTCGATAGAATTTTCTTTGAAGTTGAATTCGGAGTGGCCCATACAACAAATTCCTAAGGTTTCTCGTACTACGAACCGGACATGTTCTATAGTAAGAATCATCAATTTCTATAGGAAAATTTCAGAAGGACTGAAATCCTACTTTTGACCAATGAGGCCCTAAAGGTCAGGAACATACCTCAAAGGCAAGCATCCACACTCGGCATCTTATAAAGATGTCTGGGCACTCGGTGTCATAAAAGTTGAAGAACTGGTAACTAATCTACAGAGGCTCATTTCCCCCCTTCTCCTCTCTCTATCGTGAACAGTAGTTGAGAGTCCTCACCTCTTCCCCGGGCCGATCCCGACCCCTCTCCGGCGGCTCTGCCGGCCGGAGATGGCGACGGAAAGGCGCCAGCGGAGGTGTACATAGTAGTTGTTTTCCCGCAGTGGAGTCTAGGAGTAGGTCACCAGATCTCCCTCACCAGATCTGGCGCGTCCTGTGGTTGGGCGGTGCGGCGGCGTGGCTCCGGCGAGGGCGACGGCTGCAGCGCGTCTTCGGCACAGGCATCTCCGAGCATAAGGTGGGTTGGAGCTTGTTCTTCTCGAAGTGCTGGCGCAGCATCGGGAAGCTTTTCGGGGTGGCTTGTCGCCTGCGTCCATGGTGGGCGTTTAGCGAAGCTGCTCCGGCGAGCTCGGTCAATAAGCGCTTCCTCCAGCAGCTGCAACTTCTTCTTCTCTTTCATGTCCTCCTGGC
This sequence comes from Lolium rigidum, assembly GCF_022539505.1. NCBI lineage: Eukaryota > Viridiplantae > Streptophyta > Magnoliopsida > Poales > Poaceae > Lolium > Lolium rigidum. The sequence goes on along the minus strand of NC_061508.1, from coordinate 4,942,596 downwards.
CGGCCATGGTGGCGAGGGGGAGGGCACTAAAGGTACCAAGGAGTTCGCGGCGACTGGATTATCTCCTGCTGCTACCTCGAGCTTTCTCACGATGGCCAAAGACTGGTCATCGATCTTGTTTGGACAAGATCCTGGAGTTCTTCAGTGGAGGACTGACGCCGGTGGCCATCGCTGCCTTGCCTCTGCTTCTTATGGTCGAAAGGCGACCCTCCTCAGCCTCTCCTTCCCAGAGACCAAGCAGTCCGAGGGGAAGGCACTTAGCTCCATCCATGACGCCGGACCAAGTGGTTCGTCCCTGATACATCTCCGACGTATCGATAATTTCTTATGTTCCATGCCACATTATTGATGATATCTACATGTTTTATACACACTTTATATCATATTTATGCGTTTTCTGGAACTAACCTATTAACAAGATGCCGAAGTGCCAGTCCCTGTTTTCTGCTGTTTTTGGTTTCATAAATCCTAGTAAGGAAATATTCTCGGAATCGGACGAAATCAAGACCCAGGTTCCTATTTTTCCCGGAACCATCCAGAACACCCGAGAGCCGCCAGAGGGAAGCCCCCGGGGGCCCCACACCACACCCCGGCGCGGCCGGAGGGGGCCGCGCCGCCCTATGGTGTGGTGGCCCCGAGCCCCCTCCGAGGCTGCACTTCCGCCTATTTAAAGCCTCCGTCGCGAAAACCCTATTACGAAGGACGAAACCCACAGAAACCTTCCAGAGCCGCCGCCATCGCGAAGCCAAGATCTGGGGGACAGGAGTCTCTGTTCCGGCACGCCGCCGGAACGGGGAAGTGCCCCCGGAAGGCTTCTCCATTGACACCGCTGCCATCTCCACCGCCATCTTCATCACCGCTGCTGCTCCCATGAGGAGGGAGTAGTTCTCCATCGAGGCTCGGGGCTGTACCGGTAGCTATGTGGTTCATCTCTCTCCTATGTACTTCAATACAATAATCTCATGAGCTGCCTTACATGATTGAGATTCATATGATGATGCTTGTAATCTAGATGTCATTATGCTAGTCAAGTGAGTTTTACTTATGTGATCTCCGGAGACTCCTTGTCCCACGTGTGTAAAGGTGACAATGTGTGCACCATGTGGGTCTCTTAGGCTATATTTCACAGAATACTTATTCACTGTTATGAAGAGCATAGTGAAGTGCTTATTTATATCTCTTTATGATTGCAATGTGTTTTGTATCACAATTTATCTATGTGCTACTCTAGCAATGTTATTAAAGTAGTTTTATTCCTCCCGCACGGTGTAATGGTGACAGGTGTGTGCATCCGTGTTAGTACTTGGCGTAAGCTATGATTATGATCTCTTGTAGATTATGAAGTTAACTATTGCTATGATGGTATTGATGTGATCTATTCCTCCTACATAGTGTGAAGGTGACAGTGTGCATACTATGTTAGTACTTGGTTTAGTCGAATTGATCTTTCATGCACTCTAAGGTTATTTAAATATGAACATTGAATATTGTGGAGCTTGTTAACTCCGGCATTGAGGGTTCGTGTAATCCTACGCAATGTGTTCATCATCCAACAAGAGTGTAGAGTATGCATTTATCTATTCTGTTATGTGATCAATGTTGAGAGTGTCCACTAGTGAAAGTCTAATCCCTAGGCCTTGTTCCTAAATATCGCTATCGCTGCTTGTTTACTCGTTTTATCTTGCGTTACTACTGCTACCATATTACCACCATCAACTACACGCCAGCAAGCTATTTTCTGGAACCGTTGCTACTGCTCATACTTATTCATACCACCTGTATTTCACTATCTCTTCGCCGAACTAGTACACCTATTAGGTGTGTTGGGGACACAAGAGACTTCTTGCTTTGTGGTTGCAGGGTTGCATGAGAGGGATATCTTTGACCTCTTCCTCCCTGAGATCGATAAACCTTGGGTGATCCACTTAAGGGAAACTTGCTGCTGTTTTACAAACCTCTGCTCTTGGAGGCCCAACACTGTCTACAAGAATAGAAGCTCCCGTAGACATCAAGCACTTTTCTGGCGCCGTTGCCGGGGAGGAAAGGTAAAAGGCTCTCATACTCTGGTTCCAGGTAATGCACTTTTCTGGCGCCGTTGTGTGTGTGCTCGAAGCTATTTCCTTTAGATCCTGCAATTGCATCTTTTTGTTTCTTGTTTACACTAGTTAGGCATAATGGACAACAATGAGCTTCTTATTCTATTTCCTGATTTAAAACTTGGATGGTTTGATGCGAAAATTAAAAAACCTATGAAATCTTATTTGCATGCTGGTAGTAATATTAGTATGAACGCTTTGAACACCATTGTTGATAATGATATAGAAAGTTCTAAGCTTGGGGAAGCTGGTTTTCATGATCTTTTTAGTCCCCCAAGCATTGAGGAGAAAATTTTCTTTGATGATACTTTGCCTCCTATTTATGATGATTATAATGATAGTGGTCTTTTGGTGCCACCTACTATGGAGAGTAAATTTTGTTGTGATTATAATATGCCTCCTACACTTGATGAGAATAATAATGATAGCTACTTTGTTGAATTTGCTCCCACTATTACTAATAAAATTGACTATGCCTATGTGGAGAGTAATAATTTTATGCATGAGACTCATGATAAGAATGCTTTATGTGATAGTTATATTGTTGAGTTTGCTCATGTTGCTACTGAAAGTTATTATGAGAGAGGAAAATATGGTTGTAGAAATTTTCATGTTACTAAAATGCCTCTCTATGTGCTGAAATTTTTGAAGCTACACTTGTTTTATCTTCCTATGCTTGTTACTTTGCTCTTCATGAACTTGTTTATTTACAAGATTCCTATGCATAGGAAGCATGTTAGACTTAAAACTGTTTTGAATTTGCCTCTTGATGCTCTCTTTTGCTTCAACTACTATTTCTTGCGAGTGCATCATTAAAACTGCTGAGCCCATCTTAATGGCTATAAAGAAAGAACTTCTTGGGAGATAACCCATGTGTTATTTTGCTACAGTACTTTGTTTTATATTTGTGTCTTGGAAGTTGTTTACTACTGTAGCAACCTCTCCTTATCTTAGTTTTGTGTTTTGTTGTGCCAAGTAAAGTCTTTGATAGTAAAGTGAATACTAGATTTGGATTACTGCGCAGAAACAGATTTCTTTGCTGTCACGAATCTGGGTCTAATTCTCTTTAGGTAACTCATAAAATTATGCCAATTTACGTGAGTTATCCTCAGATATGTACGCAACTTTCATTCAATTTGAGCATTTTCATTTGAGCAAGTCTGGTGCCCTTTTAAAATTCGTCTTTACGGACTGTTCTGTTTTGACAGATTCTGCCTTTTATTTCGCATTGCTTCTTTCGCCGTGTTGGGTGGATTTCTTTGTTCCATTACCTTCCAGTAGCTTTGAGCAATGTCCAGAAGTGTTAAGAATGATTGTGTCACCTCTGAACATGTGAATTTTGATTATGCACTAACCCTCTAATGAGTTTGTTTCGAGTTTGGTGTGGAGGAAGTTTTCAAGGGTCAAGAGAGGAGGATGATATACTATGATCAAGAAGAGTGAAAGCTCTAAGCTTGGGGATGCCCCGGTGGTTCATCCCTGCATATTTCAAGAAGACTCAAGCATCTAAGCTTGGGGATGCCCAAGGCATCCCCTTCTTCATCGACAAATTATCAGGTTCCTTCTCTTGAAACTATATTTTTATTCGGCCACATCTTATGTACTTTACTTGGAGCGTCTGTTTGTTTTTGTTTTTGTTTGAAAAAATGCTTGTGTGGGAGAGAGACACGCTCCGCTGGTTCGTATGAACACATGTGTTCTTAGCTTTTAATGTTCATGGCGAAGGTTAAAACTGCTTCGTTCATTTTTATATGGTTGGAAACGGAAAATGCTACATGTAGTAATTGGTAGAATGTCTTGAATAATTTGATACTTGGCGATTGTTGTGCTCATGTTTAAGCTCTTGCATCATATACTTTGCACCTATTAATGAAGAAATACATAGAGCTTGCTAAAATTTGGTTTGCATATTTGGTCTCTCTAAAGTCTAGATAATTTCTAGTTTTGAGTTTTGAACAACAAGGAAGACGGTGTAGAGTCTTATAATGTTTACAATATGTCTTTTATGTGAGTTTTGCTGCACCGTTCATCCTTGTGTTTGTTTCAAATAACCTTGCTAGCCTAAACCTTGTATCGAGAGGGAATACTTCTCATGCATCCAAAATCCTTGAGCCAACCACTATGCCATTTGTGTCCACCATATCTACCTACTACATGGTATTTATCCGCCATTCCAAAGTAAATTGCTTGAGTGCTACCTTTAAAATTCCATCATTCACCTTTGCAATATATAGCTCATGGGACAAATAGATTAAAAAACTATTGTGGTATTGAATATGTACTTATGCACTTTATCTCTTATTAAGTTGCTTGTTGTGCGATAACCATGTTTCTGGGGACGCCATCAACTATTGTTTGTTGAATATCATGTGAGTTGCTATGCATGTCCGTCTTGTCTGAAGTAAGAGAGATCTACCACCTTAATGGTTGGAGCATGCATATTGTTAGAGAAGAACATTGGGCCGCTAACTAAAGCCATGATTCATGGTGGAAGTTTCAGTTTTGGACATATATCCTCAATCTCATATGAGAATAATAATTGTTGCCACATGCTTATGCATTAAAGAGGAGTCCATTATCCGTTGTCCATGTTGTCCCGGTATGGATGTCTAAGTTGAGAATAATCAAAAGCGAGAAATCCAAAATGCGAGCTTTCTCCTTAGACCTTTGTACGAGCGGCATGGAGGTACCCCATTGTGACACTTGGTTAAAACATGTGTATTGCGATGATCCGGTAGTCCAAGCTAATTAGGACAAGGTGCGGGCACTATTAGTATACTATGCATGAGGCTTGCAACTTGTAAGATATAATTTACATAACTCATATGCTTTATTACTACCGTTGACAAAATTGCTTCATGTTTTCAAAATAAAAGCTCTAGCACAAATATAGCAATCGATGCTTTCCTCTTTGAAGGACCATTCTTTTACTTTTATGTTGAGTCGGTTCACCTATCTCTCTCCACCTCAAGAAGCAAACACTTGTGTGAACTGTGCATTGATTCCTACATACTTGCATATTGCACTTGTTATATTACTCTATGTTGACAATTATCTATGAGATATACATGTTACAAGTTGAAAGCAACCGCTGAAACTTAATCTTCTTTTGTGTTGCTTCAATACCTTTACTTTGATTTATTGCTTTACGAGTTAACTCTTATGCAAGACTTATTGATGCTTGTCTTTAAGTACCATTCATGAAAAGTCTTTTCTTTATGATTCATTTGTTTACTCATGTCATTACCATTGTTTTGATCGCTGCATTCATTACATATGTTTACAATATGATCAAGTTTATGATGGCATGTCACTTCAGAAATTATCTTTGTTATCGTTTACCTGCTCGGGACGAGCAGGAACTAAGCTTGGGGATGCTGATACGTCTCCGACGTATCGATAATTTCTTATGTTCCATGCCACATTATTGATGATATCTACATGTTTTATACACACTTTATGTCATATTTATGCGTTTTCCGGAACTAACCTATTAACAAGATGCCGAAGTGCCAGCCCCGTTTTCTGCTGTTTTTGGTTTCGAAATCCTAGTAAGGAAATATTCTCGGAATCGGACGAAATCAAGACCCAAGTTCCTATTTTTCCCGGAACCATCCAGAACACCCGAGAGCCGCCGGAGGGAAGCCCCGGGGGCCCCACATCACACCCGGCGCGGCCGGAGAGGGGGCCGCGCCGCCCTATGGTGTGGTGGCCCCGAGCCCCCTCCGAGGCTGCCCTTCCGCCTATTTAAAGCCTCCGTCGCGAAAACCCTATTACGAAGGACGAAACCCACGTAAACCTTCCGAGCCGCCGCCATCGCGAAGCCAAGATCCGGGGGACAGGAGTCTCTGTTCCGGCACGCCGCCGGAATGGGGAAGTGCCCCCGGAAGGCTTCTCCATCGACACCGCTGCCATCTCCACCGCCATCTTCATCACCGCTGTTGCTCCCATGAGGAGGGAGTAGTTCTCCATCGAGGCTCTGGGCTGTACCGGTAGCTATGTGGTTCATCTCTCTCCTATGTACTTCAATACAATAATCTCATGAGCTGCCTTACATGATTGAGATTCATATGATGATGCTTGTAATCTAGATGTCATTATGCTAGTCAAGTGAGTTTTACTTATGTGATCTCCGGAGACTCCTTGTCCCACGTGTGTAAAGGTGACAGTGTGTGCACCGTGTGGGTCTCTTAGGCTATATTTCACAGAATACTTATTCACTGTTATGAAGAGCATAGTGAAGTGCTTATTTATATCTCTTTATGATTGCAATGTGTTTTGTATCATAATTTATCTATGTGCTACTCTAGCAATGTTATTAAAGTAGTTTTATTCCTCCTGCATGAATGTGTTTTGTAAGCTATGATTATGATCTCTTGTAGATTATGAAGTTAACTATTGCTATGATGGTATTGATGTGATCTATTCCTCCTACATAGTGTGAAGGTGACAGTGTGCATACTATGTTAGTACTTGGTTTAGTCGAATTGATCTTTCATGCACTCTAAGGTTATTTAAATATGAACATTGAATTGTGGAGCTTGTTAACTCCGGCATTGAGGGTTCGTGTAATCCTACGCAATGTGTTCATCATCCAACAAGAGTGTAGAGTATGCATTTATCTATTCCGTTATGTGATCAATGTTGAGAGTGTCCACTAGTGAAAGTCTAATCCCTAGGCCTTGTTCCTAAATATCGCTATCGCTGCTTGTTTATCGTTTTACTCGCGTTACTATCGCTACCATATTACCACCATCAACTACACGCCAGCAAGCTATTTTCCGGCACCGTTGCTACTGCTCATACTTATTCATACCACCCGTATTTCACTATCTCTTCGCCGAACTAGTACACCTATTAGGTGTGTTGGGGACACAAGAGACTTCTTGCTTTGTGGTTGCAGTGGTTGCATGAGAGGGATATCTTTGACCTCTTCCTCCCTGAGATCGATAAACCTTGGGTGATCCACTTAAGGGAAACTTGCTGCTGTTCTACAAACTTCTGCTCTTGGAGGCCCAACACTATCTACAAGAATAGAAGCTCCCGTAGACATCAGTCCCCGATGCCGGCGCCTCTTCTGTGGTGGAGCGACGCAGCGACGACATTCAGCTGCGGAGCCGACAAGGAAGGACCTGATTGCTTTTTCTACAATCTTTTTAGGATCCTTTCTGTAAATTTTCAATCCTTATCCAGAAATTCCCCTGTTCTGTAGGGGCTTTTCTGCAAATTGTACGCTCTGTCTCGGTAATACTAGCAGCATCTAGGGTCTTCGGGCCCTTTCTTTGTTCAAAAAAAAACTAATCTACATTAGTTTTTCATCAAACTGCAATAGCAGATTTCGTTTTTTCTTGTCAGAATAAGATTGAGTGCACAGAGTAATATATAGTCTCTTATTCAAACTGCAATATCATGTAGTTCCTTTTGTGAGAACTGTATAATCTGAAATCAGGGAACCCAAATGTGTCATATAGTATATGTTGATGGTTATATGCAATTAGCTTCTGTAGGTTCGGATTATTGATGTTAGGGTAATAGACTGTGTGTGTTACCAAGGGGTTAAAGGCCACAATATATAGTACAGGTACAGGTGCAAATATGCAGGAAGCCCCCTAACATATGGGGAAACTAATACAAATATATACATCTAACACCCCACCCCCTCAAACTCATGGTGGATCCACAACACTGAGTTTGGAGAGTAAGAAGTCATGCTGCGCTCTGGTTTGTGTCTTTGTAAAAAAATCCGCCAACTGCAAATCTGAAGGCACGTAATGAAGCGCAACAACCTGAGCCTGCACCTGAGCACGTGTATAAAAAACATCAACACCAATATGCTTGGTAAGCTCATGCTTGACCGGATCACGTGCAATACTGATAGCACATGTACTGTCAGACAAAAGTGGAGTGGGTATCGTAACAGAGACCCCAAAATCTGCAAGCAACCACCGTAACCAGGTCACCTCAGCAATCAACAAGGCCATAGCCCGCAGCTCAGCATCAACACTCGAACGAGAAACTGCTACCTGTTTCTTCATCTTCCAAGCAACAAGCGAACCACCAAGAAATACACAGTAAGCAGAAAAAGAACGGTGATCCGTAGGATCACTCGCCCACGTACCATCCGAGTAGCACTGGAGCTGGAGAGAGCTGGAACGAGGAAAAAAAGGCGACGAGTGATCGTGCCACGAAGATAACGAAGAACACGGAGGAGATGACTGTAGTGAACTGTAGATAACGAAGACATAATTGACAGTTGTTAACAGCGGGAGGACCAGCAGTAGCGGCGAGTTTGGGC
>NC_061508.1:4831919-4934105 GCF_022539505.1 Lolium rigidum | reverse complement strand
ATACCTATGCATGGCATTTCAAACCATTCCAAGTAAATTCTCATGCGCTACCTTTAAAACCTTCAAAATGCTTCTCAATTTGTGTTAATGTTTCATAGCTCATGAGGAAGTATGTGGTGTTTAGCTTTCGACCTTGTCATTTACTTTTGACGGACTCTCATATGGACTAGTGGCACATCCGCTTATCCAATAATTTTGCAAAAAAGAGCTGGCAATGGGATTCCCAGTCCCGAATTAATTAACTTAAATAGACACTCCTCCATGGTTTGTGATTGTTGGACGGCACCCGAAGGATTCGGTTAGCCATGGCTTGTGTAAGCAAAGGTTGGGGGAGTGTCATCATCATAATAAAACTTAAATAAAAAGGCACTCCTTCATGGTATGTGATTGTTGGCGGGCACCCGAGGATTCGGTTAGCCATGGTTTGTGAAAGAAAGGGTGGAAGGAGTGCCAACCAAAAATAAATAAAATGGGAGCCGCTCTTGTGAGTCCGGTTGATGAGGTAGTTAGTGTACCCATTACCATTCGTTGACAACAACAAACACCTCTCAAAATAGTTTTACTTCTGTTTTATAAATGAAAAGCTCTAGCGCATGTTAATCCCTGCTTCCCTCTACGAAGGGTCAATCTTTTACTTTTATGTTGTGTCTCCATTCTTTCTTTGAGCACTGTCTTGAGAGCACAAGCTGTCATTCTTAGTATAATATGCTTGTCTCAAAATATGATTGATTGTGGTATAACTTTGATGCTTTTATCTTTGACAATCACTACTTCTAGTCTTTCTATGAACTCAAGAGGTGCCTCGGCATTTATGTTTTGCCAATCAAATACGGGCAAGCGAGATACCACTTTATCATATTCTCTTATGAACATTGCAATCCTGCTTATATACATGATTCATGGTGCTTATTATTAATTGTTGGTACCTCTCCATGATTGACATAGCTGTTGGATGATCTTATTTGCATGTATCTCATTATGAACTTGCTTAAGTATTAGCCTTAGCATGAGAATATATACATCATATGAGCAAATGTGTTCGTGAAAGTTCTTTTATCGCTCGGTTGTTAATCGAATTGCTTGAGGACAAGCAATAAGCTAAGCTTGGGGGAGTTGATACGTCCAAAACGTATCTACTTTCCCGAACACTTTTGCTATTGTTTTGCCTCTAATTTGTGTATTTTGGATACAACTAACACGGACTAACGCTGTTTTCAGCAGAAGTGCTCTGGTGTCTCGTTTTTGTGCAGAAATCCAACTTTCGGGAAAATCCTCGGAATTTCTTCAGATGGCCCTATTTTACCAAAATATTGACGGAGCCAGAAGGGCAAAGGAGGTGGAGGCCCGAGGGCCCCACACCATAGGGCGGCGCGGCCCAGGGGGGCCCGCGCGGCCCTATGGTGTGGCCCCTCGGCCGGCCTCCGACGCCCCCTTCGGACTACTTATTGGTTTCGACCTGAAAACGCACGGGGAGAAGTCGACATCGCGGAAACCCTCCGGAGAGCCGCCACATCGCGAAACTCCGTCGCGGGAGCCGAAGTCTCCGTTCGGCACTCCGCGGGACGGGGAATTGGAGGAGATCTTCACCGCCATCACCGCCAACGCCTCTCCATCAACCAGACAATGTTTCCCCCATCCATGTGTGAGTAATTCCCCCGCTTGTAGGCTGAAGGGGATGGTAGGGATTGGATGAGATTGGTCATGTAATAGTCATAAGATTGTTAGGGCATAGTGCCTAGTATCCGTAGATGTCACTTTTATGATATTGTTGCAACTTGTTATGCTTAATGCTTGTCACTAGGGCCCGAGTGCCATGATCTCAGATCTGAACATGTTATTGATTCATGAAGATATTCGTTGTTTATGATCTTACCTGCAAGTTGTATACACATGTCGCTCGTCCGGAACCAATGGCCCCGAAGTGACGAAATCGGGACAACCGGAGGGAATGGTAGTGATGTGAGGATCACATGTGTTCACGGAGTGTTAATGCTTTGCTCCGGTACTCTATTAAAAGGAGTACCTTAATATCCGATGAGTTTCCCTAGAGGCCCGGCTGCCACCGGCTGGTAGGACGGAAGATGTTGTGCAAGTTTCTCATTGCGAGCACGTACGACTAAATATGGAACACATGCCTATTGATTGATTAGTACTTGGATACCGTTTTATTATTATCCGCAAATGCCCATGCTTTGATTGTTACATGAGTTTCTCTCATCCATGCAACGCCCATTAAATCCGTCCACTGTGCCTACGATATTTTAATCCTGCCGTTTACTACAATCACTACTCGCTGTCTTTATTTCACCGCTGCTTTGTTATTTCACTATTTCCATCGCCATAAAGCTGTTACTACTCGATAAACTCTTGCGAGCAAGTCTGTTTCCAGGTGCAGCTGAATTGACAACTCCGTTGTTAAGGCTTACAAGTATTCTTTGTCTCCCCTTGTGTCGAATCAATAAATTGGGTAATACTTCCCTCGAAGACTGTTGCGATCCCCTATACTTGTGGGTCATCACCTCCGAGGGCGGCGCATCCAAGCGCGGCTCCTCCGTGAATTGGGCCTCTCTCTCGGCTGATGGACCACTTCACCAGATCGGCGAATGCTTGCTGGCGAACGAGGAGTACGCCGACACCTACTCTGCCATGAGGCAAGTCTGTAGAAATTGGCGCTCAGGTTTGCCTGAGCCCGACGTGCACCTGGACGAATGGATCATGCTACACCACGCCCTTCCACACGTCGCTGAGTTCACCTTCCTCCAACTCGGCACATCACGCTACGTCACCATAGATCTATCGGAAGTTCATACAAGGTTCAACTTCCTCCATATCTACCTCTTTATTTTCAATCTTAAACATCTTAGTGCTGAATGTTATCGTGCTTGCCCAGATACTACTTCGTCGGATTTTGCCGTGGCGTCATCGTGCTTGCCCAGAAGAACCCGCCGCACAAGATACGGCTTCTGAACCCACTCACAAAGAAATACACTATGTTTGAGGCGCAGATGCCATCTGTTTTCCTGAAATCAGTCGATGTGATCAAATCCCCGACTATGGTCTTCGTTACCGCACATTACCCGTCGGAAATTGGTTGGGTCGATGAGAGCACTCCAACTAAGGATATAGATAAAGATTGGGAAAACAGATTTTCGATCAAGAACCATTGTACTGCGTTGCATTACACCGTTCAATGGTGAACTGTATGCACTAGGCTGTGGACAATTTAGAGCATGGAAGAATAGTGTGCACCAATGTACAGTTGCGAAGCGCGCGAGCACTCGTCAAGATGGAGACACTAATTTCATTTCCAGAACTTGGACATCGAAGTTCTACCTCGTGAAGTCGGATGGTGATCCGCTGCTTGTGTTGTTGGTCGGCGTGGCTTTGGCGGGCAGACCATTGGTGTACCGTGTGGACACTCAGAGCCGCTCTCTCCATCCGGTCAGTAACATTGGCAGTAATGCCTTCTTCGTGAATTATACCCGGTGTATCTCCGTCGACACCAGAGTGTACCCGACACTTCGACCTGGCTGCATCTACTACACGGATTTGGGTTATATCAGAGAGTACTCTCATGATACAAAGGCCTGGGAGGAGTGGCCAGAACGTGTGGATAGAATAGGAAACTCCGGTCTGAGAAATGAACACAGGCCATACCGTTTGGAGGATGTATTGGCCTCACACTGCAGACGGAAGGAGTTCAATGAATATTTCCTTGGGGTAATGCACGGCTGGACCGACGCCGAAATATATGAGGAGGAATGAAGAACAAATTCATTCATCCTAATCTTCTTGTTGTCCATACATTGTGTGCGTCTTGTATATTACAACGTTATTGGCTGCTTTTGGCTGCTGTATGCAGTTTCCCTATGTATTATACTTAGCTTTCTGATTATGCAGTTGTCAATTTATCATATACTAGCTTCTAGATTTGCTACTAGATTTGCTGCCATATTGGGCAAAAAACGAGAGCCAAAAGGCATAAATAACCCTAGAGATTTGCTACTAGATTTGCTGCCATATTGAAGAAAGACAGAAATAGAAGCTTCTCTAGATTTGATACTAATTTGGTGAAAAATACAGAGAGAGAAAGAGGGAAAAAGGTGCTCTTAAAAATGCCAATTTGGGCCGAGAGAGACAAAACCCAGCTCCTGCTCACGTGCAACCAAACGCTTCTCTTCCTGTCCCACGCGGTCCCTTTCTACCAGCCCCACGCGACGCGGCCCCACGCGACGCGGCCCCACACGTCGCGGCCCCACAGACGACGCGGCGCAACACGTCAGCACAGAACGTCCAAATAAACGAATTCCTTCCGTCTGAGCTCGTTCTGCGGGTTTCAAACATAGGCTTGGGGAAAACTGAGGAAAAACTAAGGGGCTGGGGAAAACTGAGTACAACTAACGACCTGAGGGCACGAATATAGAAATCCCAAAATAAAATAAACCAAGACAAAAACAAAGTAAATAGATTGGAAGTGGAGACTCCGCTTGCAGTGTGTCTTGATCTCCCCCGCAACGGCGCCAGAAAAAATATGCTTGATGCGCGTAGATGTACACGTCCGTTGGGAACCCCAAGAGCAAGGTGTGATGCGCACAGCAGCAAGTTTTCCCTCAGAAAGAAACCAAGGTTATCGAACCAGTAGGAGCCAAGAAGCACGTGAATGTTGTTGGTGGAGGAGTGTAGTGCGACGCAACACCAGTGAAACCGGCGCCTACGTGGAACCTGCACAACATAATCAAAGTACTTTACCCCAACGTAACAGTGAGGTTGTCAATCTCACCGGCTTGCTGAAAACAAAGGATTAAGCGTATCGAGTGGAAGATGGTGTTTGTTTGCAAAGAACAGTAAAAATAGTAGAATGTATTCAAAGGTAAAAGAATGGACCGGGGTCCACAGTTCACTAGTGGTGTCTCTCCAATAAGATAACTAACATGCTGGGTGAACAAATTACAGGCAGGCAATTGACAAATAAAGATTCAATACATATCAACGATGATTACTATGTGATTTAATCAGGGCATTACGACAAAGTACATAGACCGCTATCCAGCATGCATCTATGCCTAAATAATCCACCTTCGGGTTATCATCCGAACCCCTTTCGGTATTAAGTTGCGAACAACGGATAATTGCATTAAGTATGGTGCGTAATGTAATCAACACAAATATCCTTAGACAAAGCATCAATGTTTTATCCCTAGTAGCAACAAGACATCCACAACCTTAGAACTTTCCATCACTCGTCCTGCATTTAATGGAGGCATGAACCCACTATCGAGCATAATTACCCCCTCTTGGAGTTACAAGTATCAACTTGGCCAAAGCCTCTACTAGCAACGGAGAGCATGCAAGAACATAAACAACACATATATGATAGATTGATAATCAACTTAACATAGTATTCTCTATTCATCGGATCTCACCAAACACAACATGTAGCATTACAAATAGATGATCTTGATCATGTTAGGCACCTCACAAGATCTATAACAATGAAAGCACAAGCGGAGAAGACAACAATCTAGCTACTGCTATGGACCCATAGTCCAAGGATGAACTACTCACGCATCAATCCGGAGGCGGGCATGATGATGTAGAGCCCCTCCGGTGATGATTCCCCTCTCCGGCAGGGTGCCGGAGGCGATCTCCTGAATCCCCCGAGATGGGATTCGCGGCGGCGGCCTCTCAGTAATGTTTTCCGTATCGTGGCTCTCGGTATAGGGGGTTTCGCGACGGAGGCTTTAAGTAGGCGGAAGGGTAGGTCAAAGGGCGTCACGAGGGGCCGACACCACAGGGCCGCGCGGCCAGGGCCTGGGCCGCGCCGCCCTGGTGTCTGGCCACCTCGTGGCCCCACTTCGTCTCCTCTTCGGACTTCTGGAAGCTTCGTGCAAAAATAGGCCCCTGGGCGTTGATTTCGTCCAATTCCGAGAATATTTCCTTACTAGGATTTCTGAAACCAAAAACAGCAGAAAAACAACAACTGGCACTTCGGCATCTTGTTAATAGGTTAGTGCCGAAAAATGTAAAATAACGCTGTAAAGTATGTGTAAAACACTCAAGTATTGTAATAAAAGTAGCATGGAACATAAGAAATTATAGATACGTTTGCGACGTATCATGGGTTTGGAATTGGAAGTTGACATGTCCTATCAAAACATCAATACATCAACACAAGTTTCACGGTTTTCTCAAAAGAAATTAACTTTGCGAAAGAGAAAACCGTAGCACATGTATCGCCACACATCACAACAATGGCACGCGTAGTCATCGCAGATAAATTACAACCTTAATGGACTTCGAGCTAACAAGCATCCATGATCGTGTTACTTAAGATTGATTTTGAAAAGGCATACGATAAGGTTAAATGGCCATTTTTACAACAAGTGTTGCGCATGAAAGGATTTGATCCTAAATGTTGTACATGGGTGAAGGAGTTTGTCAGTCTGGGTAGTATTGGCATTAATGTAAATGATGACATAGGTCTCAAACACACAAAGGTTTAACACAAGGTGATCCGCTATCACCAATGTTATTTAACCTCATAGCAGATATGTTGGCAATCTTAATCGCCATAGCGAAAGAAGATGGCCAAGTGGATAGGGTGATTCCACATTTAGTTGACATGGGAATATCAATTTTGCAATACACCGATGATACAATCATTTTTATGGAGCATACTATGGAGAAAGTTCTTAATATGAAGCTCATTATGTGCATTTTCGAGCAGCTCTCGGGACTTGGGATAAACTTTCACAAAAGTGAAGTTTTTTGTTTGGTAAGGCGAAAGATGCAAAAGAGGATTATAGAAATATTTTTGGTTGCGTAGTTGGCTCTTTCCCTATTAGGTATTTGGGTATTTCCATTCATTTTAGAAAGCTACAAAAAATGGTGAATGGAAGCCAGTGGAAGACCGGTTCGAGAGGAAACTCTCAAGTTGGGTCGGTAAATTACTCTCGTATGGGGATCACCTGGTTCTTATCAATTCAGTGCTAACAAGCCTCCCTATGTTCATGCTCTCTTTCTTTGAAATACCAATAGGGGTACGAAAAAGATTGGATTTTTATAGATCAAGATTTTTCTGACAAAGTGATGGCCACAAGAAGAAGTATAGACTTAGTCCGTGGAATATCATTTGCAGACCCAAAGATCAAGGGGGTTCGGGGGTGGAGGTTTTGGAGATAAAAAGTAAGTGTTTATTGAGCAAGTGGCTATTTAAACTCTTAACTGAGCAAGGAGTATGGCAAGAGCTCATACATAATAAATATTTACACTCCAAATCTTTGTCGCAAGTAAAGGCAAAATCCTCGGACTCACCTTTTTGGAAAGACCTCATGAAAGTTAAGGACGACTTTTGTGAACGAGGTTCTTTCACTGTTGGGAATGGTTCTGGGAACATACTTGGTTAGGTGGTACACCTTTGGCACATCAATATTCATCTTTATATAATATTATCCAAAGAAAACAAGTTTCTTTGGCCAATGTCATGGCTCAAGTGCCTTTAAACATTGGTTTTAGACAGACACTATATGGTACTAGAGTTGATAGATGGATTCATTTGGTGCAGCGTCTAATGAACGTATACCTAACCACACAACCAGATACGTTTACTTGGAAGCTAACAAAACCTGGGTCTTTTACGGTCAAATCCTTATATCTAGATTATATGAATGACCATACTAGATTTCTTCGGAAATATTTATGGAAAATTAAGGTTCCGCTGAAAATTAGAATTTTTATTTGGTTCCTTCATCGTCGAGTCCTACTCAGGAAAGATAATTTGGCTAAAAGAAATTGGCATGGTAGTAAGAAGTGTTGTTTTTGTAATCAAGATGAATCAATACAATTTTATTCATTAGTTGCCCGCTAGCAAAAGTTGTGTGGTGTATTATGCACATGGCCTTCAATATAATTCCCCCAAAGAATATTACAAATTTATTTGGCGATTGGCTAGCGAGAGTTGTAAAGAAAGATAAAGTACAAATCCAAGTTGGTGTTTGTGTTTTACTTTCGGCTATCTGGAACGTGATGAATGACTATATTTTTAACAAAGCAAAAAACTACTTCTTTTATGCAGGTTATACCATTGGCTACCCATTAAATCCGTATGTGGTCTTACCTACAACCAATGGAGAAACGTTAGGATTTAGCTACTGGGTGCAACCGGCTGGATATGGTTGCTTGGGATATATGCAGCCAGTGCAGTTGGTGTTTTGATCATAGATTAACGATGATGCAGAGCTGTCTCATATTTTCTTTCTTTTTTAGATGGTTGATACATATATCGACCCTGTATGATCTATGATGTATTTTTTTTGTAAAACTTCAATTTTTAAATAAAGCAATAAAAGGCCGTATGCATCAATAGATGCAGAGGTTGGGGCTTGTGCCTCCTTTTCGAAGAAAAAAACAAACATCCATGCTACATCTCAACATCAACACACTCCATACATGCATGGAGGCCTCACTAGCTGTGAACCAAGTCCAAACCGGCACAAACCGGCAGCCATTATTATTTGTAAAGACAATCGAAGAGAAAGCTAGCTCGTACGGCCAAGGGCTGACCCAGCCATACGACACTAGTTCCAGTGACACGTACGTGTGGTTTATATGACCAGCTTGTTTATGCTTTGAGCGAATGAATCCACGATCACTTTGTTCGCCGCCTCAGACGGGTGGAGAACGTCCCAGTAGACGTATGTCGTCGCGTTCGGACAGGTGCCGATAGATTTGGGGTTGCAAAGAAGAATTGTGGACTCCACCGTCCCCGTCCCACAGCAGGCCCGTCTTGTCTCCGTGAACCCTAACGCCATGAAACCACACACGCACACAGTGACACAGTTTAGCTAGAACGAGCACAGAGACCCCTCGTGTAAAAATGAAATGTCAGATATGGCTATAATTGTATCATATACCTTGTGAACCAGGGGAGGTACTAAGGATGTATACCGGTGTGTAGATGTCGAGAAACTCAATCTTGAGATCATGGAGTTGCTTCGATAGTAAGTCTATGGCCGTGTTCAACTTCTTGTTCAACCTTAGGGCATCGTCGTTGAGCCCCGGCACGCACTTGCTGCTCCCGAAGCCAAAGACCGTGATCGCCAATGGAAAACAGCCAAACGGTGGGACCGAGAAAACACCGATGCGCCGGGCTCCCATACCGTAAAGTTGCTACATTTTTATTCATGGTTAACAAATTACTTGGTACTACTACTAATCGAGAAAGGAGTTGTACGTACATACTACCTCCATCAAAGCTTAAGGCCTATATTTTTTCAGAAAGTCAAACTATGTCAAGTTTGATCAAGTTTTTATCAAAAATTATTAACATGAAAAGGACAAAATCAATATCATTAGATAGAATGAAATATATTTTCATATGGTATCTACAAAATATCATATTTGTTCATAAATTCTTCTAAAGGTTTGATCAAACTTTACTTCGTTTGACGTTTCAAAAAAAAAAGCCTTAAACCTTGGGATGGAAGTAGTAGGTGCCATATATTGCCTACCGTCACAGTTCTGATGGAAATGCCAACTAAGAGGTCGGCGAAATCGTCGGTCGTGAGCGTCTTGTAGAGCAATGGGTTGATGTAGTAGTTGAAAGCGAAGTCATTTGATCCAGAGCTCAAGATGTAGAGTGAATCGGAGATGATGGACTGAGCCTGGCTGCTCCCAGCAACCGCAACCAGCTTTGATATGTACTCTTTGAAGTTCTTCAATTGCTGGCTCAACGGAATGAGACCCTGCGCCTCATAATTTTGATAAAGCTAGCACATGAGTGTTTTTTTGTAAATCAATACAAAAAAGGATCCTCATTATGTGTGATACACCACCGATCCATGATACTTACATACATAAGTGACGTAGGATCGTAGTAACCGGATCCAGCTGATGCGAAGTTCGCTCCATTCAAAAGGTTCGTTCCCACCGCTTGCGGGCTGAGATATGCTGGAGGAGAGCTACTAAGACCCAGCTTTTCACCTAAAACCCATGAATATTGGAGAGCAAAAAACAGTGTTCAGACTACGAAAAATGTCAAAAGGCAGCTATGATACCTGTCTGTCAAAGACAGAATACATACACAACACAAGAACAAGTACAGATCACGTGTGACCAACCAATCATGTCGCTAAGTAGCATGCCGTTGCAAAACCTCCCCGTGGCGACACTGCCCTCGAAGTCCCTGCCGTAGGGAGGGAGGTTGGCCTTGACAATTGTGTGTATATAGTCGTTGTTACCGACATCGACCAACGAGTCGCCGAAAAACATGATCGCCGGCACCGACCCTTTGGTGCAATCTGCCGTTGGCCGAGCTACAAGGAAAACGGCCAACAGCAAGATGCACCTCACCTTCATTGCAGTCATTTGAAATAGACGCTCGATCTGGTAGTCTGATGGATGGAACGTCTGTGAGCTAGCTACATGTATATATAGCACAATGGTCATGAGTGCACATGCAAGAAAGAAAGAAAATGGAGCTGGCATATGCATGTGGTAGTTAATTACTAGCTAGTGCCTAGTGTTTCCCAATTCATATAAGGCGTACGCGTACGTGCATCCACAATGGCGGCCATTAATTAGGTTGTTATTGGAAGTATACTGCGTGTTGAGGTGTACTACCTCTATTCCAAAGTTTAAGGAAAAGTCATTTTGGATCCTGAGCTACACAAAAATAACAAAGTCTGATTTGTTTTTGGAGATTTGAATCACTATACTCAGATCCACACATTTATTATTTAACTCCGATTTACTTTTGGAGATTTGAATCACTATACTTAGATTCACACATTTTTTATTTTTTGTGTAGCCCAAAATACACATTATTTCTAGCTGAAAGTTTACACGTTTGTGGTATGCAATGCTGGCTACATCATAATTTATTTTCAGATTTTTCTGAAACTTAAAAATATAATTTTTAATTACTTTTTAAGAAAGAGATCACTGGTGCCCCATGTGCACCAAATCTTTGTCCAAAGGTTAAGGCTTATATTATGTTTAGAAAGTCAAATTATGTCAAGTTTAACTAAGCTTTTACCAAAAATCATTAACATGCAAAATAAAAAAGATAATATCATTAAACAAATAATGAAATATATTTTCGTATGATATCTACAAAATATTATATTTGTTGATAGGTTGTTCTAAAAGTTTAGTCAAACTTTACTTGATTTGACTTTTAAAAAAATATAAACCTTAAGTTTTGGGATGGAGGTAGTATCAGATTAAACTAGATGATACGCAGCGCATTGCGGTGAGATTTTTAAGCTATGTATAGGAATTCATGTGCATAGCTTCATGAAAGATTTGATGTAAAGTAACACATTTCATTTATTCAAAAGTCGATAAAAAGCCTATTACATGGTCCAAGTACTTGATGAGTGCATTGGTAACTATCCAGTGTCTTGTAGATCTTTTTGTCATAGCAGAGGATAGTCGTGTCATGCCTCATTCCACTTTTGATGTATTCAATTGTGATTTGTGAAGAGCGTATACAAGTATGTGTGTGATGTCAGCACGTGAAGGCCCCCCTTGTTACCCCTCTTGTAAAGTTAGATGAGGATCCTAATGTCCTTGAGTTTTTATTCCCTCGGCATACACCTTGCTGACTTCTATTTGTCGATTATCTGAAGAAGGAAGTATTTAGATTGGCGTCACTGGTGTGTTGGATAAAAAGAAATGTGCATAAATGTAGCAGTGTGAAATATAAACAAACATATATCGTTTACTAAGCAATACCTCTTTCTGTCTCCTTGTTGCTCCATGTATAACTGACCGGAGAAGCGTGTGTTTTAAATGTTAAACGTGTATTTTGATATGGACAAATTAACTGATATTGTTCCTCTTATATAGATGGATGTTATTTTTTCGATATGGGAGCATCGCTCCGGCCTCTGCATCAATAACTGCACACAGCCATGTCTTTTATTAAAATAACGATGTTCAAAAAAAGTGTACTTATTACAATCACATGGAAGCTAAGGCTGTAACAATAAACAGCCACAGAAAGATGAACAGCAAACAAAATCTATCCATCTTCAATCTTCAATCCTTCTAGTGTGCCGCCATCCAGTAACCTGGAAATAGCAATCCCGTGTGACCGTCAAGATTCGGTTGCATCCAATAGCCATAGTATCCCGCTGGTCCTCCGGGAGAAGATGTGCCCAAAGTTGGATCCAATGCGCCGCACGAATAATAACCTGCAAAAAATTGGTTCCCTTTTGTTTATTAAACAGAATATCATTTCTACTTGTCCATATAGACCAACAAATCGCTGAGATTCCAATGCGAATATGCTCCTTATCATTCTTTTTCACTATATTCAACCAATTACCAAACATATTCGTGATATTAGCGGGGGGGGGGGAGGAATGTTATAAGCAAAATATACCATTCTCCAGATTAATTTTGCAAATGGACAAGAAAGAAACAAGTGGTCAATGGTCTCATTTTTATCACAGAAACAACACTTTTGACTACCCGTCCACTTCCTCTTAATTAGATTATCCTTAGTAAGCAACACTTTATTACTAAGAAACCACATAAATATCTTTATCTTGAGGGGTATTTTAATATTTCAAAGATATTTTCTCAGAAATCTAGTATGGCCATTCATAAGATCAAGGTATATGGATTTAACTGAAAATAAACCCGACTCTGTTAACTGCCATACAAACTGGTCTTTATCATTGTTCAGTTGTACCATCATTAGTCGTTCACATAAGTGTAACCACAAATTCCACTTATGTTCATGAAGATATCTCCTAAAATCAATATTAATAGGAGATTGATTCAATACTGTAGATACCAACACATTTTTCCGTTGGACAATATTATAAAGAGACAGATATTGTTGGGCTAACGACACTTCGCCCAACCAGACATCCTCCCAAAACCGAACCATCATCCCGTTCCCAAATTTTAAACTTACCCCTCTTAAAGAAGTCATCCTTTACTCCCATCATCCCCTTCCAAAAGGGTGAATCGGTAGGTTTCGCCTCCACCTGAGCCAGCGTTTTATTTTTAATATATTTGTTATGCAACAATTACTGCCAAACTCCTTCTTCCGATAATAATTTGACTAACCATTTACTTAACAAACATTTATTTTTCAACTCAAGAACCTCGATCCCTAGGCCACCTTGATCCTTTGGTCTATAAATAATATTCCAGCGAGATAATCTATATTTCTTTTTGTGTTCATCGGATTGCCAAAAAGACGAGATCGATATAAATCGAGTCTCTTCCTCACACCTTTAGGGATCTCCAAAAAAGATAACATGAACATAGGCAGGCTAGTAAGAACGGAGTTAATAAGAATAAGATGATCCCCGTAAGATAACATTTTACTCCGCCAACAACCTAATTTTGTAGCAAACCTATTCTCCACCGGATTCCATTCAGAATTACGGAGCATTCTATGGTGGATAGGAATCCCAAGATATCTAAGCGGTAAAGCTCCGGATGCACACCCAAAAAATTCTTTATAATGGTGTTCCATTTTCGATGCTTTGCCGAAACAGAATAATTCACTCTTATGAAAGTTTATTTTCAACCCCGCATAGCTGCTCAAAGATACACAGAATGAGCTTCATATTGACCGCTTTTTCTAAATCATGTTCCATAAAAATAATAGTATCATCGGCGTACTGTAGTACCGACACACCCCCCTCGACCAAATGTGGAATAAGACTCCCCACATGACCAGCATCTTTAGCCCGTCCAATCAAAATATCTAATATATCAGCTGCAATGTTGAATAGAATCGGAGATAACGGATCCCCTTGCCTCAGCCCCTTTTTAGTCTCAAAATTGTGCCCAATATCATCATTAACTTTTATCCCTACACTTCCCCCCTGTACAAAACTTTTAACACGATCACACTAGACTGGATCAAATCCCTTCATCTGCAAGACTCGTTGAAGAAAATACCATTTCACCTTATCATATGCCTTCTAGAAGTCGATTTTAAATAGAACCCCATCCATCTTTTTTACGATGTAATTCATGAATTGTTTTTCATGCAAAACAACCACTCCTTCCAAAATGTGTCTCCCTGACATGAAAGCCGTCTGAGTAGGTTTTACTACCTTATGCGCCACTACCGACACCCGATTAGTAGACACCTTGGTGAATATTTTGAAGCTCACATTAAGCAAACATATAGGCCTATATTGCTGAATCTATACCGCATTGTCTTTTTTCGGTAACAATGTTATGATCCCAAAATTCAGCTTGAATAAAGGAAAAACCCCAGCCTGAAAGTGACCAAACATGGCCATTAGATCTTTTTTAATTACTTCCCAAAACCGTTGATAAAACTCTGCAAGGAATCCATCAGGGCCCGGTGATTTGTTATGCTCCATTTGAGCTATGGCTTCAAAGACTTCCTCCTCAGTGAACTTAGCTGTTAAGAGGACATTCTCCTCCTCAGACAGTTGAGGGATATCATCATTACGAGTTTCTATCATTTCAAAATAGTTATCTTCAAGCGGTCCAAAGAGTTTCTTATAATATTCTGTAATGTACACTTTCAAGTTATCGTCACCGACAATGGTGCCTTCTTCTTGCTCTAATTGGAAGACTTTTTTTCTTCCTATGTTTGCCATTTGCAATTAAATGGAAGTATTTTGTATTGTTCCCTCCCTCCTGTATGTGTTTAACTTTATCCCTTTGTGCCCATTTAATCTCTTCATCTCGTCGAATTTTATTCAATTGATCTATCGCTTGTTTTAAATCCAACCTCTCCCTGTCAGTGAGAGGGTAAGTTTTGGCTTTGATATCTAAAAAGTCGATTAAAATTAGCAGACGTTTCTTTTCTTTTTTATACTTTCCACTCAGATTTTTTGCCCAACCCCGCAAGAATTTGCGTAGGTGCCTAATTTTGTTCTGCCAAGTCTCCATAGGCGTTTTGCCAATTGTACCAGCCGCCCATTCAGTTGCAACGAGCTCATCAAAACCCTCTTGCTCAAACCAAGATAGTTCAAACGAGAAACGAGCTGTATTCCCCCGATGAGCCTTACTTCCTGAATCAATCAACAAGGGAGTATGGTCTGACCCGGAGCGAGATAAAGTTCTAACCGACACTAGTGGAAATTTCTGTTCCCACTCCACACTAGCTAGTACTCGATCCAACTTTTCATAAGTCGGAATGACTCGTCTATTAGCCCATGTATACTGGCGACCAGATAAGACGATTTCCCGAAGATTAAGACTTTCAATAATTGCGTTAAACATGAAGGGCCACCTAGGATTAAAATTATCAGAACTTTTCTCCTCAGGTTTTCGTAAAATGTTAAAATCCCCCGCCACAAGAATAGGTAAATTTTCAGTATCACATAACCTAACCAGTTCAGACAAGAACCCGGGTTTACGTGTGTCTTGTGCCGCACCATACACCGATACTAAAATCCATTCAAAACCATCGTGTTTCGAACGGACATGAATCTTGACACAAAAGTCCCCGTTCTCCACCCTTTTTATTTGAAGGGTTGAAGTGTCGAACGGACATGAATCTTGACCTATGCCTGTGACTGCGAACGACCAATCGGAGGCAAACAGAACCAAGCAAAATCAACACCTCCCGACAGACCAGAGGTGAATGAATTAGAAAAATTCGATCTACCCGTCTCCAACAGCCCCGCAATGAAGTCTAACTGATATTCCTGAATAGCCTCTTTTACAAATAGATGATTTCCAGGATCCCGAAACCCCTCACTATTCCACGATATACCTCTTAAACCCTCCATCTAAGAAAATGTTTTTTTTAAATCTAGTTCTAGTGCTCCTACATAGCGGTGTTTGAAGCTTTCTTAACAATTAAACAGCTAGGCGTACTTTCGTGATTTTCATTATTTTTTAAAATTGTCATGGACCGCTCGAATTCGTTCTCTAAAATTAGACTAGCAGATTCAAATTCCGCCTTATTTGAAACACCCATAGAAACCCCCATACTCCTAGCCCTTGCAATAATATCATCACTTGTAAGAGATAACAAAGAGGTTTTACTTGTGTTGGACATACCAGGGACTTTTTTAGCCGACCGATTTTGCATATAGTCCAGCGCCCTTTTCAACTGTGTGTCATCTGCATTGGGCTGAGCTTCGATCCGTGCACTTGATCGAATCTCCCGTACAGTTGGTTCCTTAATGCCGCCAAACGCTATGACTTCCTCGCGAGATATTTTCTTTGGCCCATCTAGAGCAAAATCTGAAACAAAATCCGAACGTGGTAAACTGCAATCCTTCATATACAAAACATTAGATTGCAATTAACCATCGGAAAACACAGAGCACTCGCCGATCGACGTACCTTTATTTGCATTTGCAAAATCATGCAAAAAGGGCTTGCCATGCAAATTGGGCTTTGTTCGGTAGCTGTTTGGCTGTTGTGTGGCGGGCTGCACTTGACCGCCGTCACTACCAGCCGAGACGCCATCGACCACACACCCCGGCGATGCGGCATTCAGCAGCAGGTCACTCCCAGGCTTCTGCGATGGACGGCGGGGCGAAAATGCATCCATCCGCTGCTCGCTCGCAGTCACAGGCACAGGTCGTCCAGGCGAGGCCACTTGTACACGCTGCTCGCTGACAGTCGCATCCGACCGGTGCCCAGGGGAGCCAGCATCCACCTGCTGCTTACCCGTTGGCGAGCGAGGTGGACATGCATGCGTCGGGCCTGCGTCCCCATGCAGTGATGGACGCCCAGGCAAAGCCGCATTCACCCACTGCTCACATGCAGACACACCGGACCGACGTCCAGGCGAGACTGCATGCAGCCGCCGTTCGCTCTGGTCTGGCGCCCCATACAGCGATCCACGTCCCTCTTCATTAGCGACCACAACTGAAACAGCTACAGCCATGGTGTCAACAGGAATGATCATTGGCTGTAAAATATTTGTTTCCACATCCTTGATCATAGGGGAAGCAGTAACATTAGTTGCAACAGCCTGAACCATACGTGATGTACCTAAATTATGTGGAAAGCAAACAGCAGCCATTTGCTGCCCACTATCCAGAGAAGAAACAGAAGTAAACATAGGTTCCAAAGATTAAGGAGTAAGATATGAATCAACAAAATTTGAATCAAAATACCTTGCCTCAGATGAACCCTTCTGAGCCATAATTTGTACACTAGGATCAGGCCATGAATTACTCAGCTTTGAGACATCAAGCGAACCAAAGTGCACTGGTGAAAGCGATAAATTATTTGCATTACTATTGGACCCATGGGATTTTGTGTTAATATCCTCTTTTGTTCCTGTGTTGGCATCACCTTTGGATCTCTTGACCTCACGATCTGCAACATTATTGTCCTGATGTCCTGAGCCATTACCATCTGGGTCCTCATCTTCCCAGATGCAGTAGTCATAGTGACATCCGGTGATACATTAGGCTGCTGCCCCTCCACTTCAAATCTAAGGCGGTAAAAGTCAGTTTTGATCTTCAAATCCCAAGTAGCTGGTATCAGTGAGGGATTTGGACAAGTAATCAACATACGCAGTACATTATTTGGGCGAGTGAAAACAATGTCAATATCTTTGGTCTTTCCAAACACATCACCCAAAGACCACATAGCCAAGAAATCATCTAGAGCAAAGGGAGGTAATTTATGCACTCGTACCCAGATGTCTTCCGGTGCCCAGACAGGTTTCACTTCTTTCTTCCAAAAATCAAATGATATGGATATAACTGAATCTGGAATATTATATCTACCAAACCGCTGCACTCGCACCATATCCCAAACTTACTTGGAAAGTTCACCCTAAAGACATTAGCCTCCACTTCTTGCACTTCCCATTCATACTGATCATCTGGAACAAACCATTGTAGCTGAGTTATCACCTCATCTATAGTTAGAGATCCCCCAGACACAGTTACTCTTCCAAGCCTTGTATTTTCAATTCTAGGTTTGACCGAGTCCGACAAAGGTAACTCCCAGAAAGACAGATCAACATGGCCCAAACCATACATGGCCAGCCGAGGTCTTGGAGCTTTCAACAGTGGACATTCAGTAGTAGCATGACCAGAACGCTGACAACAATCACATAAAACAACCTCGCACTCATTCAAACAATGTCCAGCCTTACCACACCGATAACAAGTCGGTCCCTTCTTCTTCCCCCCTGCGACATTATCTCCTGCTCCAGAGACAGAATCAATAGCGGTATTAACTTGTTGCTTATTGATGCCAGCCACTGCTAGCAAAGAAACAATAGCATTTGTAGTAGTAGGCGGCTGGATAGTAGCGTCACTGCGCTGAACCGGGGCCGGCCGAGGCAATACATCATTTGCCCTGGGAACCTGTGCACTATGCTGGACAACATTTGGCACCACAGGGACTGCATTTGCCCCTAGTTTTGGCCAGTATTGTCCGCGAATTGACGCGCTAAAGCCTCCGCTGTCTCTTTTACAATTTGTTGTTGTATCTCATTCGAACTAGCAGAAGCTGGCTGATTCCGATTATTTGCAAACCTGTCATTGTATGGACCCGCATTGTAGCGACGCTGATAGCCATTGTTGCCATACCGGCGACCATCGCCGGCGTTGTTGCTGCGCTGAAAACCCGTGTTGCGGTACCTGCCTCCATGATCGTATGTGCGTCGTTGACCCGCCCGAAACACACCGTCATCGAAGACGTTGTTCCGAGTGTCGTGCCCGTCGTGAGAGCCGCCATCTTCACCCGCTGCCCCGCGCGGCCCCCCATGAACGAAGTTGCTGCGGCCGCCGTTTGGACCTCCGTCCCAGCGACTGCCTCCTCGGCCTGCTCTCGACGGTTCCCGACCACGGTTTGGATTTCCGCGCCCCCCCCCCCGTTGCATCGCAGCAGCGAGAACATAGCCGGACAGCACGATCAAATTGTGGTGACCGTCGATCATTGACTCCAGGCCCATACAGCCCTGCAGTTGAGTTAACGATTTTTTGGCAACGAAAAATTTCTGGCCCGATCGGCCCATCCTGGCAGAGACCTCATTCAAAATACTCCTGTGCGACCGTTGCATCCGAGATCTGATCGAAGCCAATCTCTGCTGACGACGAACTGCAATCCATTCTGCAGCGTCAAAGGTTTCCATGACAAATGTCGTTGGGGACAACACCGGCAGAGACAGTTCTTTTTTGCTCGTCGTTGATCTGCAAACTTTCGATGAAACAGCAAAATCTGGCGAATTGAAAGACTGACCTGGTCGTAAAGTGATCGCCGCCTGACGTTGTCTCCTCCTCTTTTCTTCTCGTCATTGCAACACTGATACCGCAGCCTCCACCAGCATGCGCTCCGCAGAAGCCAGCGAGCAGGTGAGGTATGGCGACGCCCCAGTGCCGAGATAGCTTGATCGATCCAACGAGGAACTGGCAGCAGCGTCCTCATCGGAGATCACCGTGGCTTCCTCGTCGGAGATCGCCCAGAATCGCCTGCGGTTGCCTCTAACGGCTCTCCGCCTTTCTCGCGGTTCGCCCGTGATATCTTTGCATAGCTTGACTGCATGCTTGAGCAATTCCTACGACTCGTGGTGCCTTAAATTGGGTACGGGTTATTGCAGCAGCTTTAAAATGGACGTTTTTTTCTATATATTAGGTGTTTTTATGTCTTAATTGGCAGGTTTTTATCATAAAAGAACGACAAATATACCAATGTTCTGCACGCACACCAAATGCTCACGATGCCCAAGGACACTACCAACAAAGTTGTATAAACAACCATAGAGTAGTTGCCTTTTGAGACAACAATATGGCCGCTGGAGCAGCATACATGTCTTGGTCAGCATCTTCCTCTTGGGGCCCTTCCGTTGTTGTATCAATGACACTATGACAGTAGACAACTGACCATCAAAGGGCACAGAACACCTCGATGGTGTTTCTTGTGCCTTACACCTGCAGAAAATAGTAAATACAGAAAAACATAAGCATCCTACCTGTTCGTGTTTGAAGTACTGATGTAAATGATTCCTCATTTAATCTTTGACATACTGACTGTTCGAACCTTTTGCAAGAAAATGTAAAAAAATGACATATTATATGTTGAATGGACCATTCAAGGACTTCTTTGGATCAAGGTATTAGAAAGCGTATAAATAGTCCTAAAAACGAATGGTTCAGAATATATGATATGCTCGGTGTCCCCAATTTCATGTTCGGATGAGGAGGCCGCAGGCGCTGCTGGACTCATGGAATGTCAGCTAGCGCCGTTTCAGGTGAAGTACCTAGGCATCCTGTTGTCTATCCGGAAACTGACGGCTGCAGCGTTCCATCCCCTAGTTGACCGTCTCGCTGACAAACTACCTACCTGGAGGGCATCTACGATGCCTAGGGCGGGGCGCTTGATGCTAATTCGCATGGTTCTCGCAGCTATCCTGTTGCACTAACTGATGGTGCTGAGCCTCAACAAAACAGCACTGAAGCAGGTCAATGAAATTCTACGAGGATTCCTCTGGGCAGACAGGGCCGATGCCAATGGTGGTCATTGACACGTCAACTGGTTGCGGGTGTGCTGACCGCTGCGGCTCGGAGGTCTCGGGATCCTGGACCTAGCACGCACTGCTACCAGCCTCAGAGTAAGATGGATATGGAGGATGCGCACGAATCCACTGCGACCGTGGCGAGGGCTTGACACACATTTCTCGAAGATTGAGCTGGATGTCTTTGCGGCCTCCACCTCCATGGTAGTCAGCAATTGAGAATCCGCTCTCTTCTGGGAAGACAAATGGCTGGACGGCAAGTCCGTCAAGAAAGTGGCACCCGAGGTCTATGCGATGGTGCCGAAGCGCCGGAGACAGGCGTGTACTGTCCGCGATGCGCTGGTGGAGCGCACGTGGATCCCCGATATAATTGGCGCTCATTGCGTCGTGGCACTGTGGCAGTATGTGCAGTTATGGGGCCCGCGGTATGTTGCTCCTGCTTATCCTGCTGCGAACCTAGACAGTAATACTGATTTAGTGCTCTATTTCTCAATTCAGTTGTGATGTACTGTATCCCCCCTCGGCAAATGATTCTTCTTCGTGCACTTACTTAGTTCGATAATCTCATTTTGTGGGTTTAGGCTGTTGCAGCTGCCCCTTTTTTTTTAGGCAACCGGCAGGAGCACTGCCTTTTCATTGCCAGATATCCCCTAGTATAGTTTTTCTTCTTCTTTTCTTGGGTCGAGTTGTACGGCTTGGTGTTCCTCCGTCCACTTGTACATATAACTTTTTTTATCTGTCAATGCAGCTTTTGCGTTTTCGGAAAAAATATATGATATGCTACAAATGATTTCTCTGGAAGTCTGAATAGTGCACGAGAAGTTCATGGAGATTTTCTCAACAACAACAACAGTATGAGCAATATAATTAGGGTTAGTTTTTGTCTCCTATGGTGCGTCGTTGGGTGGTGGGAGCGGCGCCCGGGAAAATAAATCTGCCACAACTCCACTCCCACACCGGCGGCGACCTTCACGGCGGCGTCTCGGAGTTGTTGGCAACGTGTGCTTGCCGATCTTTCAGGTCGGCGGCTTGGTCTTCTCGCCGTTCTTCAGATCTGGCGAGATCTGTTTCTCAACGTGTCACTGGCGTTTGTCGTTGTCCACGACGGCGCTGGGGGCCAGGGCGAGGTGGTTCTTCTGGAGCGAAGATGTTGGTCCGGAGGTGGTGGTTATGTCGTTCTTCTCCGACTTCGTCGATGGGAGGCGGCGTATCTTGGTCCAAGACAGCACGGGGACGTCCCCCGGTCGACGTGCCACAGCGACATGTGCCTCGTTGCTTGCAGCAGGCCTGTTCATCGACTCACAAAGCCTCGTTGGCGATGGTGCTTTTTTGGATCATGCAAAGGTGGAGGCTCGGCGTCTCTTCTTGCGTTCGTCTCGGCGGCGTTGGAATTGGACGGCGGCCGCTGGCTACGGTGGTTGCAGCAAACCCTAGAGATCGTTTTGTATTTCTCGATCTTTAAGGTTTTTTATCTGCAAATTCACGATAATCATTTTATCCCGGTTTGTCTTTTAGTTTCTACATGTGTTGCTTCATGTAACTTGGTGTTCAATTAATGAAATATGTGGTTGCTCTCAAAAAAAAAAAAACAAAAAAAGAGTTCATACCATTCTCAAGCAAACGAAGAGGCCCATTGGGCTTGCAATGGAGACAAGTAAGTAAGTGGGCTGTTCGGTCTCTTGTGCGTGGCAGTCGTCTCACTCTCAGACCAGCACCATGGCTCTCGACCAAGCTGCTATCGCCTCTTTGCCCTACGCCGCCGCCGCCGCCGCCTCGCTCCGCCGCCCCCATCCCTCCTGCTCCTTCCCTCCTCGCCGGCCTCCGCCGATATACCTCACCTGCGCCGCCTTCCCGTACTCTCCTCCTCCCTGCGCCACAACATCGTCGTCCGCCAGCGATGACGCCCGCGGTATGTTGCTCCTGCTTATCCAGCTGCGAACCTAGACAGTAATACTGATTTAGTGCTCTATTTCTCAATCCAGCTGTGATGTACTGTATCCCCCCTGGGCAAATAATACTTCTTGGTGCACTTCTTAGTTCGATAATCTCATTTTGTGGGTATAGGCTGTGGCAGCTGCCCCCCCCCCCCCCCCCCTCCTCTTTTTGGAGCAACCGGCAGGGGAGCACTGCCTTTTCATTTAGCAAGAGGGATATAACGTAACACTGTACAAAGATGGCATTTTTTTAATGGTGAAACATGCCGGAAAAACACCTAAAGACTCCAGAAACCGACTAAAGCTGCCCCCTTTTTAGCTCCAGAAACCGACTCCCGCATATCCAGCTTGTTCGATTGGCTGTGTGATATTAACTATTTATGTCTGTCTGTACGCCTGCATGAAATAGATTCTGTAGTACAATATCCGTGTGCATCTTGACCTACTTCTGAAACTTTGTCACACCATTATAAAACAATAATATGCCATTTTTCTGATCTCAGGACAACACCTGTTCCGCGGCTTTCCCCAACCGCGATGCTCTAATGTGGAAGCGGTCAGCGATGTGATGGCAGCGCCCGATGATTACACAGAAGACTCGCCATCAAGCAGCGGGTATGCAAACAGGCGTATAAGTGAAGAGCGTCCAGGAGGAAGCGTGGGCGAGGAAAACTACATGGCCGCAGGCAACCAGAAGATGATCAAGATATCCGACAAGTTGATCGGTGTATTCATGGTCGATAAGCCTACGCCAACGGATTGGAGGAAACTGCTAGCTTTTAGCAGGGAGTGGGACAACATCAGGCCGCATTTCTTTAGGCGCTGTCGGGAGAGAGCGGATGCGGAATCGAATCCTGAGATGAAGCACGGTCTTCTCAGGCTGGGGAGAAAGCTGAGAGAGGTAATGTGGGGCTTTCTGGTTTTGCAGGAAGCGTGTGGCACTTCGTCTATTTGTTCAACTCTTAATGTCAGATCTTAATTTTTTTTTATTTTCCTCCCTCTCTTTTCAGATCGATGAGGATGTGCAAAGGCATAATGAACTGTTTGAAGTAGTGAAATCAACGCCACCTGATAAAATTGGTGCTGTTATTGCTAAGCGACGTAAAGATTTCACGGTGGAGTTCTTCAACCACCTTTATTATGTTGCGGAGTCATATAAGGATGACCCCGATAAGCAAAAAGGTGAGACATACATGACATTTTTTTGTTGCGACCTTATTACTGATTATTGCTTTCTTGGTGCATCATCTCTCTCTTTGTTTGTTTGCTTGCAGAGTTGGCAAAACTTGGAAATGATTGTGTAGATGCATTACAAGCTCACGATGACAAGTCTGGTAGTCTTGAAGCGCTGAATGTTGCAGAGTTAAAGCTCAAAGATATACTCAATTCGCCTTCAGTGGACGCTGCATGCAGAAAGATTGATGACTTGGCCGAGAAGAAAGAACTAGATTCCGCGTTAGTGTTGATGCTTTCAAAAGCTTGGTCAGCTGCAAAGGGCACCGACATCACAAAATCCGATGTATGGATCTGTGACGCGATACTTCTTATGCTTCTTTCCTACCTGTGTTTAATTGGGACAAATCCATCAGTTTAAGTGGGTCTACCAACATTGCAGGCAAAAGACATAATGTTCCATCTATACATGACTGCAGTAGCCAATCTTCAGAGACAAATGCCGAAGGATATCAGGATACTGAAGCATCTTATAATGATCGAGGACCCAGAAGAACGTGTTAGCGCGTTGAACGATGCTTTTACTCCTGGGCCCGAACTCCAAGGCGAAAACCTTGATACATTATACACGTAAGTACTGTCACTAGTGCTTTGTGAAAGATGCTTCCTCTTGTTATCTCTAGTCACGCTGATATATATGATGGATCGCAGGAGCCCTGAGGTTTTACACACTTGGGCGAGTGCTATAATTGATGCATATTATAGCAGCAGGGAAGGCACTCTCCTGGGGCAAGCGAGGGACTTGATGAATCCTAAGATTATCAAGCGAGTTGAAGAGATTGTGAAGACAATCAAGGATAATTACCTCTGACATCACAAAACTGTGGTTTCAAATCACTAGTGATTGTGCTAGAAGTATAATCATCTGAACTGCATGATGGCCTAAGCTCTGCTTGCTATAGAGCTGGGTTCTCATCGATGGCTGCTGGGAGTGAAGAATGACAATACTTCCAAGGATTATGTCCAGATTAAATCTGGTTTGTGCCGCACATAAAGTGATTGTAGCATGTGATATATGGATGTAGGTTTCACCTAGATGTATGTCCGCCTATATTTTGTAAGTTACTCCCTCAACCTCTTCATAGATAGTGTACGTAGATTAATGCCTATGGTCAGGCATAATCTGAAGAGGACACTGAGAGATGCCTCATGTGACCGTGACAGGCATAGAAGATTAAATGCTTTCTTCAGATTCTGTATACAAAACAGGTGGTCATGTTGACATATAAGTGAATTTTCAGCATAATTTTATGATTTATTGGTTATCAACATTATATCATCCTTGTAAGGAAAAGTTTAAGTCTGGAAAATTCTTTCTGAAATCATGACATGTGAGTGGGGCAGCATCCTTATTATATACCTTTTGAAAATGTTTTCATTTGTTAGTTATATTGCTGGTGAAGATATGATGCAGCTGATACAAGTTATATGTTCTGAAATCATCACAAAAATATTCATCTTGAAGTCATATAATGAATTATTACAACCATTTCTTGATCTGAGGTTGAAGACTCTTTCTTAATTTAGTCTTAACCTGCAACTGACAGCATTTTGTAAAGTGTATCAGTTAAGACAAGACTTGGACATGTGAGTACGGGCCAAGTCGACATCTTGGTGTGCCAGGTTAGTTGTTTATAGCTAATTACCCATTGTTTATCTCATTAAGGAATTAGTTTATTACGATGATATAGACCAGCTTTGAATAGCCTAGCCTATAAGTAAACAACTATTGGGGATTTTTGTTGATAAGATCATGAGATGGCATCAGCTATTAGTTGTGTCTTAAATAGATAAGTTATATCGAATTATATATTCTACCTTCGGCAATTATTGCTTACTTACTGATATTACAGATGACCATTCCTTAGTAAATTGTTAACTTCGTAGTTGCTTCTTAATTGAAGTCTCACATCCTCTCTCCTTCCTTCAACAGGAGCTGGTTTAAGATCTCACCTCTATGAAGTAGCTTGTTCAGAATTCTCAAGTCTCCTACCTCTTTGATTCATGTTTGGATCCCATTTTGTGCATCTTGGTTATATTGCATTTAAGTTCAAATTCCCTGCTCGTCCGAATGGACTGAATCAGCTTGTAGTACCCAAAAGTCTAGGCAGGACCCGAAACAAGGATATTTGCTAGGCAAATACTTTTTTGCAAAAACAGAAGAGTGTGTCATGGTTGTGTATTTATGACTTTCACAATTAGCTAGAGAAACTTGAGTAATTGGTGCATCTGGGCTTAGCAGCCTCACAAATGATGTGCTTGCTCTTTTTTAGGGTACCATGGCTTCTAATCGCAAATGGATCTGGATATACTATAACACCAAGAGACCTGGAGTGCATGCTATGTGATGAAATTACAAATGGGTTCTCTCGTGAGCAGCAAATTGGTTCGTGGTGGTTTATAAGGTACACTAACTCTGAGCTGCCCTGGTCTAGATCAAAATTCTTGTGGAAACTGAAGTATTTGCTGAGAAGTCATTTTCTAAGTGCAGGGAAAGCTTAAGAATATGACTGTTGCCGTATAGAGGATGTCCAACACGTATATGTACGATAATGAGTTACACCGAGAAGTTGAATGTCTCATGATGGTGAAGCACCAAAATGTATTTCTTTAACCTTCATTTTCATTGCTAAAGAGCATGTAGTTCAGTATCCTACATATAATACTCACCAGGTCTGTACACTTTATTTTTGGTTGACGGGGTGCCTAATTGAATCAAGTCTCACTCTCAAGCGACATCTCTAGAGGAGTAGAAATCTGTGTTATCACTCGAATTCCTTAGCTTATGGATGACGGTTTTATCATGATCATCTCTGTTGGACAGTACACCCGTTCCAGGTCTTGTTGTTAGTTGATCTCAGGATTTGCATAAATGCATATTTTTCTTGATTGTATATCAAATACTCCCTCTGATCCATAATAAGTGTTGGGGTTTTAGTTCAAACACTTATTATGGATCGGAGGGAGTAGCTAATACCAGTATTTGTAATGGATTGTCATATTTCTGTGAGCCGTTTCCGATCATGTATCGTCATATTCTCTGTTTACAAAGTGCTGGAAATAACAAAAATACCCTTTAGCTCTCGAGCTCTAGTGAGTTTGTTTAGCAAACCTTTGAAAACATTACTTTTAGGTCTCGAAAAATGAAATTCATATCATGCTTGTATAGGTGGGTGCTTGAGCTATCTTTAGGGTCCAAAGCCTGGAGATTCGTGCTAGAAACTTTGCACCCCTGAAACTGGCCCTTCCACCTCTCTTCTGTCTTATTCTTTACTAGATTTAGATGTGCGCCTTGGCACACGATCCCGTAGAATTCGCACCAATTTATATTTTGTATAACGATAATTAAAATTAGGTGGGAAATGATAATATATGATAATTTGAATTACCAATTTCAAAGTCCTTAGCTCGTGAAGTTCAACACAAACTAAGCATTGGGTGGTATGTTGAAAGTTGAAACCAGATGCATACGCTTGTAAGATTTGACTAACAAAAATCACAATATGTTTCTCATAAGTATATAATGCCATAGGTTTATAGCTACCTATTAGATAGCACTTTGCTAGGTAACTAAGCCACAACCATAAACTGGAGGTTCATAGTAATGAAAAAAGATTAGTAGTGAGGCCTTTGCTAGAAAGAATAGAAATAATCGAGCATGAAGTAATGGAAAAAAAAAAAGCAACAATACATAAGTAGCACATAGGAAACCTGGTCAATCATCATCACAAAAGAAATACATGGTCCTTGGCACACACCCCGTCTCTCAGCAATACACAATTTTGTAGATCACTATATTGATGATGTACGAAAATATATTATAAGCAAGCTGCGGAGACCTGCCGGTTCACAACATAACCCTTACTTTTCAAATCACAACAAGCATTTAATATACTTCAAATCACAAAAACAAGTAAATAAGAGGGAATGAGGTCTCTAAGATGAAGTGCCAATTTCTAAGAGGGGCATGCACAATGTACGTGGTGCTATGGCCCAGATCAGGCACCAGCAAGCCAAGTCGCTAGGAAAACCATAGTTGCCGGCTCGGCGAACCGGGTGCCGCCCTCGAAGGTGCACACCACCACAACACTGTCCGCCAAGCCACCGCTGAAGAGGCCATGCCATGGCGCCTGGCAACCACGCCGTGCCAGGCCCGATGTCGTCATCCCGCGCCGACGACCTTCGTGGCTGGAGCATCATCAGATTCTAGCTCAAGTAAAATTACCACTTGCAGCAATGATGGATCTCAGTTCAGCTCAGTCTTCAGGAACACATGGGATCATCATAACAAGTACTTGCACTATTATGTTAGTTAAAGTTTAGTACGAAACACCGAATATATCTCAACAATGACTATTGTACTTGCGTAAGGATAGCTGTAGCACGAGCAACCCATGTTTAGCAGCTTATTAGTGGTACGTAACAACATAGGAGTATTGTATTTTGTTACAGAACCTTCCACAAATTGGCTATCATCTGTTGAATCTTCAGACGCAAATCCAATACATAAACATTATAGTCAGGGCTGTAGCATTATAGATTGGGACAGGGAAGAAGTAATCTACATCAGATGGCAAAACACTCGGAAGAAATAATGTCCAGCAAGCGTGCATCTGTGTTCACTATCAATTTACAAAAATTGAACGATTAGGTCGAGTGGAAACCTGAACATTACACGCTATCTATTGACAGTTGACTATGAGCATGGTTTTCTTCACATAAAAATGGAACCTGTGCATAAAGCCTTTTGAGTAATAACACACAAAGTTATCCATGCAATTTTAACAACATAGAACTACTGGAAACCAACATGTAAGGCTGACAACGGGAGCAAGTAAAACCCAGTCAAGAAAGAGAACTAAAAATGCCAAGAAATTATAAGAGCATTCACCTGGACCCTTGGTTGTAGAGTTCGAGGGAGACAGCGAGCATGCATGGAGTGGGTGAATGCAACCTTGTTGTGTGCGGTGGACCCTGCCTCTCACTGCACTCGTCGCTGCAGAACGCCACCACGCCCCTGCACCACACGGACAGACGCACATGGGAAGAATTCAAGCATCATGTCGCACCTCAAAAACATCTCTAATTCTCAATTCTCAATTTAGGGGAGTACAGTATGTTAGCCTTGACTCGAAATCTAAAATACCTCCCAATAGTTTTATATTCTAGAACAACACATATAGCAGATCTTGTCAAAGAAATGGCACACATGTTTAATTGAGATGCATTCATACAAGATTTCTGAAGACGACTAAAAGAACAATACGCCTGTCACACACAACGGTGAATGGTATGATCCAACTAAATACAGTTGACACTATCAAATGAGATATGCTTTTCTCCAGCTGTAAATAAGGAATGCTACCACAGGAAGAACAAGTGCTACCACGAGCGTTACCACCTGAAGAAGAAGCTTGCTCCTCTATCGATATCGTCGCTGGAACGCCACCTGAAGAATGGTTGTTACTGATATTAACTTCAGCCCACCTACTGAACAAGGTCAGAATTTAGAGGAAGAAGAATCAAACAATGCAGAACAACAACTATACAAAATACAGATCTTAATTTCCACTTCACTTCATCTACTCCCAGAAATCAAGAACAATTCAGTGTGCTGGCATGCTTGGATGGCATCTAGGTATGTTGACTGTTGGAGTAAATGACAATATAACTGAATACTACAACACTACTCCAACAACTACAAAGAGGAATTATAATACTCGTACATCAAGTACTCCTACAGCAAGAATTTTTGCTTCCTCACTAAACAATTACCTCACTTTTCAGCTACTCAATCATGAATCATCACAGCTCAGAGTCGAACAACACAGCAAGCATGAAGCATGGTACTACACGTCTACACGACCAGTAGAAAACTTGCAATTTACAGCTGCATTACACTACACTTCTGCAGAAAAATGCCCCTAAAATTAAGGAGTATATAAGTACAACACAACCAACTTTACTTTCAGTGGTAGAGGTTAGGGTTCTACCAGAACGAGGGCGTAGGTTGTAGGGGTGGAAGTGTTGCGAGCGGGGAAGAGAAGGGCGGCGCCGGCGGCAGGGCGCCGGCGCGGAGGCTGGGAAGGGCGGCGGCTAGGGCTGGCGGCGGCGGAGGCAGGAGAAGGCCGGAGTCGGCAATAATAAGATTGATTATTGCTTAAACGTAAAAGTCTGATTACAACTCTTTACATAATAAAATAACTGGGCTAAGCCCCTAATTTGGCCCATTATTGGGCCTCTTCCTGGCATAAGAGATGCCGACCATAACATTCAGATATTTAGGCGAAGATAAAAATACCCCTAGATAATAAGGAGTATGAAAGGAGTATATAAGAAGTACAGTATTATCTAACCTGTTCTTATAAAGGTTGAAGGACTAATGTAGTTCCCCCGCAGAAACAAAAAGGACTAATGTAGTGAAGCTCTTAAATCAACAGTTATCTCCAACGGTATGGAACCACTGAAAAAAGCCGCATAGGAAGCTGAATGAAGAGAACTTGTACAATGTATTTACTTGCTTCCTGAAATATCATACTCAAATCTTGTGAGTAGGAAAAAACACCAACGGGTGTTCAATTCAAACATAGATGTAGACAGACAGGAAAATGCAGACAAAAGATATGTGCCAATGTTTTGAAGTGCAGCATGATAAATATGCAATTCTCAATACTCTGTCAAAGTACTCAGAACAAACAAAGGAGAAAGCCCCGAGAAAGATTTGAGTATGATAAATATGCATATGTGCCAATGTTTTGAAGTGTACTAAGCATGCCCCGAGAAAGAACCAACACTATAAATTCCTCCAGAGGAGATACTACTGTATTCCAAATAGACAAACAAAAAATGTTGTAGACAGGATGCATGCAATAGGCACCGAAACTCATGTATCGATTCGGACGGCGTGTACCACTCCTAACATGGACACGCATGAGCATACTGCATCAACATTCGTTGTGTGTATATAGTAGATAATCTTGCAAGTTAATAGCTGGTACATGGATAAGAACTTACAATGGTTAAGACTGCCTTGCATATAGATATGTGCTGGATATACCCTAAATAAAGAAGATGAGAAACATCAAACCTTGTAAAAAAAAAGCAATAATCCTAGGGAAATAGCATGAAGAGCATAGAAACATACTGTGGTTTTGTCTCTCTGCACCTGCACATAGTAGACATGATCTTTCAACAGTTGTAACCACCAAATGTGACATCGACATCTATTGTTTAGCACCTGAAAATCCAAAACAAACCCACATCATAAAAAAGAATATATAAGAATAGAAGGTGGATTCACAAAATACATTTCAACACACAAATAAGTAAATATAACCTGTGATATCCTATAATGCCCTATTAATTTTTAAAGAACAATGGTGGGTCTGGCAAACCGTCAAACTACCATCAGATAAACCATAAGCAAGCACATCTGAAATGACACGATCAAGTTTCAGTATTGTAACTGCCAAGAGTAAAATCAATAATGGATGAGTATACTACTCAATTAACTCAACTCAGGAGTATGAGAATACTTCATCTTTGACAGAGAACAAAATGTATAACTATAATAAAATAACCTGATGCTTTGTAGTTATTGAAGATGCAATGCATTCGAACAAAAGAGGATGCAGGTTCATCAAATCTGACATGGCACCTAGGTTTACTGCTTCGAACTGATAGTTACAGTGCGGCTTAACACACCGTTGTTACTTCTGAGGTCCTCCAGCAAAGAAGTTACATGTATTAGCCTTCACACCAACATCCGTACCGTACATGCTTTTTCAGAGCAAAAGGCATCAACACAAGCTTCATAAGAAAGCTAAAACAAAAGAACCCATATGGAATTCCAGCTGTCTACTTCAGAGGTTGTTACCGGTATGTGGTGAGATGCCTTGTTGTTGACCACGATATTAACAGTGGCCGCACCATCAACACTTATGCACCCGTGCCCTCACATGCCTTCTCCAGCAGCAAGTGTATGGTGAATCGGCAACACCTCTCCTCGGCTCGGTGACCTCGTATATCTCCTGGATGAATCTGTACAAATTTAGGTCATTGACCATAAATCATAGAAAATATTTGAATAGAACGCTAGAGTTGAAAACTGAGCTATAAGTTGATTTCATTAGTGATACCATACAAATTCTGAATCTATACAAAATTTAAAACACCGTGGACTTCGAAACTTATAGTTATTAACTAATGCTTGCAGAGACAAGTCACATTCAAGAGAGGCGATATACTACCACTGTAACCCACTTGTCTTTTCCTTGATTTTGACATTCAAATATGTATAGAATTAGTAAGCTATTTTATTATTTGGACAAGCACATGGCAAGATAATCGCATATGGAGCATTAAAAGGTCTAACTTCCGGAATATGTGCTACTGTAGTTTCAGAGATGCAAATTTTAATGTAGTCAGTTCAGGAATTAGTTTAGAAGCTATGCTAGCAGCTAGTATACTGGATAGCTTAAATTTATCACAAGAATGATCTTGCAAAGTTATTCATGTATTCTTACATGATCTTGCTAAATAATTAAAATGGCATCAGGCAATCCAAACCATCAATGTCCGCAAAAGAGGTACTCCGAGAGAAATGCCATACAGAAAAGGATACTAATTGTGCTGCAAAATCTGAGTACAAATTAAATGTCATAGCTCAGTCTAATAACAGGTAAAAGGTTACTGTTAAGAACGATAGGGGTCTACTTGCAGCCACTGGACAAAGTAAGGTAAAATATAAATATATTTGGAACTGTACTATAACTACTAAGTAAGTTAAATTTTAGGCGGCAAAATTATATTCATAAACAGACTGTTTGTCTTTCTATACTTATCTCATTGAGCTTAGTCCACACGCCAAATGAGAAATGAATAGCAGTGTTATTTTTTGCAATTCACGAGCTGCTAGAGTAATTAGCAGTTTAACTCAATCATGAACACTATCTTTCTATATAATATTTATAAAACAAAAAATGGAGTACCGTAGAAGTTCAATGACAGCCCGGACAATACACCACGGTAAGTGTTACTTGTTGAATACACTGATCAGGACCTTTTCAATTCCAATAAAATGGAACATATTCCATCAAATAAAAACATGGACAACATAGCTGGGACCAATACCCAGGAATCAAGATAAAGAACGGGTGTGAATTACCAACTATATCCCTCACACACAGTACCTAACCCTGCTGGATACACTTACAATATTGATAGATAAGCGGATCAATAGAATTGCCAACTATTGCTTAAATTTGTTGGCCAAACATCTCAATTTCGGTCATCGTCTTTGCTCATGCAAATGAAACAAAATATGTGAATGACCAGCTTAGATTTATGTCGAACACCTTCTATGCATGCTAAGCAGAATCTGGACAAACATGATTTTCTAGGATTAAATCAAGAGAGAGAGAGGAGGCAAATCATTAGGAAGAAAAGATCTTGGGTACCTACATCATGAATTCATGCCATTCCCGTTGTTGCTCCAGTTGAGCGTTTGGGAAAGAGGGATCAGATCGAGGTCTCCGCTCCATCGCTGCACCTCTGAAGTCAACGCTTTTCTTGGCCGTGGGTGATGGTGTCCTCCATGGTGAAGAAGAGGCAGATGAGGAAGAGATCGAAAAGGAACAAAATAAGTAAATTAGGCTTAGTTTGGCAACAAAGTTTCTCTAAAACTGAAGTATTGTAAAACTAAAGTATTTATGTGAATTGAGAAAAATACTGCAGTTTCATGATACCGTAGTATTTTTCATTTTTGGCAAAAACTACAAGGTGTTTGGCAAGTGTTGTTTTAGTGTCCCTTTGATTGACGTTTGACCATCAGACGTCTACACATGGTTATTGCGTCAGTTGCTCAAGCATTCGAACCTTAGTCCTAGCTAGCTACATGGAAAAGTGATGAATGTTGGAAGCTGTGAACATTATATACTTCGGCAAGAAAATTCAAAATAGTGCTTCCAGCAAAAGACTTGAAATACGTTTGTACTTGTAGTACAAAATATTGTGAGGTATAGTAAAGGGCATCAGAGGTAGCAGATTCCATGCAAGCATGCATAAACTAAGGAACGATTTTATCGCGGGAACGTTTTCATTGTTCTCCGTTCCAGAAAAAAGTGGTCCGAGCCTGTTTATTTAATACTTCAAAAATACTACAGTTTGAAGGATACTAAAGTATTAATACTGCAATTTTTAGTCATAGCCAAACACATCAAAGTATTTGAAACTGTAGTATTTTTGAAAACTGTGGTATTGCTCAAATACTTAGAAAAAAACTTTGCTACCAAACGCAGCCTTAGAAACTCAAGAGAGAGAGGGAAAAAATAAATAACCGGGAAGATCATACATACCCCAAAACACCACGAAAAGGCATGGGGAAATAAGAACAGAAGAGAAACCCACCCAGATAAACCAAGAACGAAAACGTAAATAGGCTCTAGCTCGTCCAGGGGCGCGCTCGCCACCGACGCCCACGCGCGCGCTCGACGCCGACGCCCACGCGCGCGCTCACCTCCGCCGATTCCCACGCGCGCTCACCGCCGACGCCGAGGCCCACACGCGCGCTCGCCGCTGCCGCCGCTGTCGCCTACCCGCGCGCTTTCTGCCGCCACCGCAGCTGTCGCCGTCACTCGGCGATGCTCTATGCCACCGAACCGAAGCAGCCGCGGCCACCAAGCGCGGCAACCCCAGCAAGCGGACGACCTGCGAAGATGGAAAAGGCAGCACGGTAAGGCGCGAGCACATTTGAAGACGGACCACCACCGAAGGCACGGAGAAGATCCAAGGAGAAACAGTAGAAACACGAGAGGGGGAAAACACGGGGAACACGTAACCGCACCGGTGTTTCAGGGCCTCACCTTAACCGAACCCATGGCAGAGCGAAGCCATGGGGTAAGGCCGGCCACCGGCGACGGCACAGAGCGCGCGAGGGAGGCGGATTTGGAGCGGAGCGACGAGGCGAACGAGGCGATGTGAGAGGACAGCGAGGAGAAAGTGAGGAGGATGGGCTCTCCGAGGCGACGGCGCGCGTGCCTATAGTGGCTCACACAGTGAGAGCTCCTCGCGTGGGCAAATGGCGCTCCGCCACCAAGCCGCCCACACCGACCACTGAAGGAGAAGACGAAACCACCCTGCTATCTACCCCGCGCGGAGGAGATATTTTCTGCGGCCCGCGCGAGCCGAGCGCAACTCGAGAACGACCCGAAGCGACTGATGCGTGGAGCCAGCAGATCGTGGAGCCCATGTGCACCCATACGCGGGTAGACAACATCCATTACATGTCTTTCTCTAGAACCAGGGACCGGCGCAGCCACCAGAAGCTGCTCTTCGTCCAGAAATGAATGGCCGAGATGCTATGTCTACCAGCCACAGTAAAGATCGGACGGTCAACATGCTTTAATCTCTGTGAATCCCCCATGAGGGGCATCAATTATACCTTTAGATGTGCATTTGCATTTTGCAGGACACACCTAATCTTTTAGGCCCCTCACATTTCACCAAATTTTGTTGTCAGAACCCTACCCTTCCCATACCTCACAATGTGTGGGAGTTTTCAGCACTGCGTACGCCCTTTATTGAATTGATGTTGAAACTGAACACTTAATTTTCGTACATAATTCATAGAAGAATTTAGTACATATACATGTCTAGTTTATACAACCAATTTTTCATTGAAATATCTTTAATTTGTGATCTGTACAAGAAAAGACAATTTTTTTTCGTATGTACACACGTAGTGGATTTTCTGAAACTTTGAAATATCATTTGATATTTTAAAAGACCGAGCTCGGAGCCAAAACGATGCACTCTGGAAATAACCTCTAAGGGCATGTACATCGGTAGACTCCTACCTAGGCGCTTGAGAAGTCAGTTACTACATGCATGCAAGCGCGGGCAGCTTAGCAGACTTATTTTCCATTGTTAATTTAAACGCCCGGCTCTTAAGTCTGCGTCGATGCTTCAAAACCGACTGGGATTAGGACGGGAATAGCAGAAAACGGCCGGGTATTTCTTCCTAGCGCCTGGGCATAAGCGCCCCGTTGTACGTGCCCTAAGAGCTACTGTAGTTCTTGGTGTGTATCGAGCAGTGACCTTGGCAACTGCAATTTGGGTCAAGTCCTTGTCATGCTTACCTACACGTCTACAATCAATGTGTTAAGTTGT
Source organism: Lolium rigidum (assembly GCF_022539505.1). NCBI lineage: Eukaryota > Viridiplantae > Streptophyta > Magnoliopsida > Poales > Poaceae > Lolium > Lolium rigidum. The sequence goes on along the minus strand of NC_061508.1, from coordinate 4,898,321 downwards.
GTCAATACATCTGAGAAACATGCAGAAGGGTAGAAAATTGGCCCCAAAATTCCAATCCACTAATCGTCTGCATGTTTTCACGTGCGGGGTGTGTGTGTCCACACATGAAATGTTCCACTTTTTTTTCCTTTGAAATTTGTTCACAATATGTTTCATGTGTGTTTGCCCTTGAGTATCTCATTTCCGGCAGGTACCTACAGGCACGCTTTCTATAAAGCTCACGGACACTCCATCTTGTGCTTTCAGACAAGTCCAAGTGATACCTCGACGGCCTCCGATGGCGGTCAGACACTTGCTACTGCTGCTAGCCATCTTCCTTGTTTCTTTGGCTGGGATGACAGCACACGGCGGCGAAACTTGGCCACGGGTGCCGGCGCTCATGGTCTTCGGAGACTCGCTAGTCGACGTAGGTAACAACGACTACATTACCAGTGTTGTCAAAGCAAACTCCCCTCCGTATGGCCGCGACTTCAAGGACCATGTCGCCACAGGAAGGTTCAGCAACGGCCGATTGCTCAGTGATATCATAGGTTCGTCCTGGTCTGGCTTGACGTACTTAACTGTGTGGTTCCGACGGCAGATTGCTCAGCGGTATCATAGGTTAATCAGATGCAGAGCATGCCTCACAATGCAACTGTGGTTGTAGGTGAGAAGGTTGGGTTCAGTGGCTCTCCTCCTGCATATCTCAGCCCACAGGCGTCAGGGCAGAACCTTCTGATAGGAGCCAACTTCGCATCAGCTGGGGGTGGCTACTACGATCCCACGGCATTTATGTATGTAAGTATCACTGATCAGTGCCTCTGAAGAGAATGAAAAAGTTACAGTGAGTAACATGCTAAGATCCTTCTCGTTACTTATAACTGGTTGCAAGATTCAGCTATACCTCGTTAATTATCCTTTTTAACATGATTAGTACTTTGGCAAAACCTTATTGCGCAGCATGTCATCTCTTTGTCCAAACAACTCGAGTACTTCAAAGATTACACAACAAAGCTGGCAGCGGTGGCTGGAAGCAGCCAGGCTCAGTCAATCGTCTCGAACTCGCTCTACATCATTAGCGCTGGTTCAACCGACTTCGGCCTCAACTACTACGTCAACCCATTTCTCTTCAAGATGCTGACCGCCGACCAGTTCTCTGACCGCCTTATGGGCATCTTCAATAAAACCGTGACAGTAAGAACAGCACCCATGCACCTTCTTTCTGCACTGGCACACTTGGAATGATAAAAATCATGAAATTGTGCAAATTTCGGATACTCATTGTAGCAACTCTACGGTATGGGAGCACGGCGTATCGGTGTTTTTTCCTTGCCACCGTTCGGTTGCTTACCCTTGGCGATCACGGTGTTTGGCCACGGTAGTAGCGAGTGCGTGCCAAGGCTCAATAACGACTTCGGGAGGTACAACATGATGTTAAGCGCTGCCGTGGAGTCATTGTCGAATCGGCACCATGATCTCAAGATTGTGGTACTCGACATCTATAAACCTCTATACAACCTTGCCACCTCTCCTGAAGCACAAGGTGAGACACATTTGGCATGATGCATGCATCTCATCTGTTTTTCTCTTTCTGCATAGCTCAGCATTGAAGATACCTGCTCATTCGAACTGAATATTTTGTTTGCCCATGGATTTAGGGTTCTCTGAGGCGAGGCGGGCTTGCTGTGGGACAGGAACGGTGGAAACGACAGTTCTTCTATGCAATACCAAGTCAGTTGGCACATGCTCGAATGCGACGACGTATGTGTTTTGGGACTCTCTTCACCCATCAGAAGCGGCGAACGAAGTGATTGTCGATTCCCTCAATAAGGACATCAACCGGCTAGTCATATAAATAAATGATTGGAATTATCATCCACGTCACGAGTGCTCTGTTTTCTCCTACATATAAAATATATACAGTATTAGTACTCCTTTTTTACATGTAGTTCATTGTACTGCTTGCCTTCAAACGACACGTCAGGAGTCTTGAAATAAAACAATGCCGATTTTTTTTAGAATGTGGTACTTTATTGATGAACTGACATCATTACAAGTTACATAGTTCAGCCCAGATAAATTCAGGGCTAACACTGACCGACAACTTACAAACTAGAGGCTTAGCAGAACAAGCCAACTTATGTGTTACCACATTCAGACTATTACTAGTAGCGAATTTAAACAAACAGACTTGAAGTCTGCCGTTAGGGTATTGATATCTCTGAAAACCGCGCTCAGAATAGACCAATCTTGGCGTGGTGGCAAAAAACGCTGTATCAGAGAGATACAGTCTGACACCACCACCACCTTCATGACACTGTAATCCCAAGAGACAATCAACTTGTGTCGAATTGCGAGAGCTTCAGCCATCTGCGGGGAAGGCAATGCTGCGACGCCCTCACTGGGAGAAAGAATGAAGCCGCCGATCCTGGAGCACTGCTTCCCATCCCACGTGACGATCATCTGGGAGACTGGGAACAAGCCTTTATCAACGTTAACACAGCGAGCAAGCGAGGGTTTAAAAACCTTTCGATCTGCACTACTGTTCTTTTTTTTTGACGCAATTATCGTATTCGTAGGGGAAGCCCCTATGGTGTGGTTTTATATTTTATTCATGTAACAAATGAAGCCGTACAAAAGGAGGAGGGGAACTTCAGGGGGGGAGGTAATTTTTTTAAAAAAAACGGAGGCAAAAGCTTTGCCTCATTTATTAATTAAGAAGAGAGTGCCCAGTTTTTAGGAGAAAACCGGGCAAAAACCTACAATCACCGGGCCAAGCCCACACAACCACATCCAAGTAAAGAAGACCCAAAACATCCGGGTCACACCACTCTAGCCAACACATGAGACCACATGGCAACACGAACAAACACCCAAACATGACACACCAACATCGCACCAACAGAGCCAGACCATGACATTGGGGGCACTCATCAAACCACTCCGGGTCCAGGGTAGGCAGTAGCCAATGTAGCGAGAAAATCACAAATCTCTCTAGCGACAACAGCTCTAGGCGCCGCTACCGACAGTCCAGACTTAGCAACCCCAACGCCAAAAGGAACCACCTGCCTCTCGGACCCAGCCGAAAGAGAGACATCAACATCAACAACACCACTCCTCTCAAAGCCAAGTGCCTGAGTCGGCGGAGAAGCCACATCTAAGATCTCATGCGAGTCGGACTTCGCTTCATCGACTAAAGGAGGCATCACCACATCACCACACAAATCCAAAAGCTCAGGCATCATCTGCATGACCGGAGCCGTGACCACCGAGCCCACCTTAGCGCGTGGAGAGAAACAACCAAAAAGGCTCGCTTCGCTCGCGCTCACTTTACCACCATCAGGCGGAACCAAAGGATCGACAGGCATCCGAGAAAGCTTACCCAACACAGCTTCTGCACGATCCAGAAAACCCCCAAACGCCAGCAACCAGCCGTGCAAGGAGTCAACAGCCTCGTGGAGAGGACGGATAGCCTCCTGAAACAACTCGGCCTGCTTCTCCAAAGCAGATTTCCTATCCACCGAGGCCAAAGAGCCAACAGGAGCAGACACAACTGCCGCCCAAGACCGATGGCGAGGCACATTGGACGGGAGCGAGGGCTCAACCTGGGCTCGGCGAGGAGCAAGCGCTTGGCGAGGCGATGGCACGACATGGCATGCCAACGAGCTCAGAGGGCGCCAAGCGTTATGGCAGTCACGTGCCCGATGTCCATTCTCCAGGCAACGAGAGCACCTGAAGGGATCACAGCAAACCACAGCGCGGTGACCAGGAGCTAAACATCTGCAACATCTTCCCTTAAGCCAAGCGGGGACAAGACGCCGAGCAGCTGGCAAGACTGGCGGGGACGGGCGGCGACAGCCATGTCGCGGCAACACTTTCTGCCATCCACCACGCTTGTCCGCCACACACTCCACCTCCTTGCCACCAACCTTGACAGCAGCAGCCGCAGCGTCGAAGGTCTTGGTGGCTGGCGGCGTTCTGGGAACTAGAACCTCTTCATCGCCTTCATCATCGTCGTTGTCCACGGCGGATACCCAGGATGGCGGCCATGGCACTGCAGCAAGGGGCGGCGCCCCATCTCGCACCTGAGCGCCGTCATCAACAGCAAGGGGGGGAGGTAATGGACTAGAGGCAACAAAGCTATTAAGAAAAAAATAGCCATCACCCAGTCAAGGAGGGTTTGAACTAAGGTAGCTTTAACTCTAAATAAATTGATGAAGCAGGAGATCGCTCTTGAATCTCACTTTCCAACACTCTAGAGAAGGTTGCTGATCCTTGAAGATAAGATCGTTGTGCTTTTTCCAGATATTCCAAGCAGCGCAAGTAACAATTTCCATAAAACATGGTCCCCTAAAAACTTCACGTGCAGACATAAAACGGTTTGAATTTGGTAGAGTAAGGTTCTGATGAACATCAATCGTTGCCCAGCATGCAGCTGCAAACGAATGACTAAAAAAGAGGTCGTCACGTGTCTCCAAATCCGGCGCTGCGCATAACACACATGAAGATCTAGAATCAATGTGCCAAAAGCATCCTCATTAAGAGCAAAGGAGAATAGACGAGGAGAAATATCACATAGTAGCTGGCCATTTGTGCCAAAAATCTTTCCAGAGCAAAGCGGACTATGAGTGATGCTTTTGTAGTCTCCCACTAAACTGAATATATCTCTCCACCAAAACGACCCTCTACTAGACTGAGCATGTGGATTAACTTAGACTGAGCATGTGGATTAACTTCTCCATATAGTGACCACACCAAGTTGACCCAAAGTATGTTTTCTTTGCTGTAGAACTTGTGTAGCTGCTTTAACAGGAGCGCCTTATTTTGTAGTTCTACGTTAAGAACACCCAGACCACCACCACCATAACGCTTTGGTCTGCAGACCATGGACCAGGCCGCAAGAGAGTTGAGTGACCGCATTATCCCCTCCTTAGCCCACAAACAATGTCTCCTTTAGAGGTCGAATATTTTTATGATGGTCTTGTAAACCTTAAGAGAGCATAAAAAGTGGTTCGGGAGAGAGGATAGGACCAAATTAAGTAAGGTTAAGCGACCCCCATAATCAAGAAATCTGGCACTAGCATTCATCCTAAGCTCAATTCCGACAATAGGTGACATATCCTTAACGAGGGCTTCGTGGCACTAGCATTCATCCTACGGCCATTTAGCAATTTTTTAGATTCCTCAAATTCAAAATAGAAATAGGAGTTTTTTCATCTTTTAGGATTCGGTGATTTTTTTAAAAAAATAAATTCATTTTATTGTTATTTGAATTCAAGATTATTATTACTTATTTATTGTTGTTTAGTCAAATAATTTGTTTGATTTCAAATTATAAAGAAGTGATGTTATGGTGCAAGGGTTAATAGGATTGATATGGTACTATTGTCAGCAAAATATAACTTTTATGCAGCAAGTTCATCGTGTTGTGATGGGAGGAGCTTAAGGATATGTGACCGAGTGAAAAGCTTAATTATTAATAATGAATTCAACATGATATTAAGCATTCTTAAAGATTAAACTATCAAACAATTCAAAAAAATGTGAAAAAATGTGAAAAAAAAGTTTAAGAAAAACATTGCAAACCATTGCCGGCACAGAACCTGTTAAGGCAAACGACTGTTACATGGCCTACAGGACCACCTGCACCTATGCCGATGGTCTGGCCGACGGCCTAGTGGCTTTGCCGATGGCTAACCCTGTGCCGACGACTTTGTTGACCGTGTCGAGGCCTGATGGTGCCGATGACTTTGTTGGCTGTGCCGAGGTCTGATGGTGCCGACAGCTTGTATTATCTTGATCAAATTTACGACTTAAAAATACGCGCATGCCTATGAACTGGAACGGAGGAGTAATTGTTTCATATGTACAATTTTGAAGGAGTATTTTTTGTACATCACTGGAAAGTTTTTTTTCTTCTATGGACCAGAGAACTAATATCTCTTCACCGGACCGGGCCTCAGTGGGCCTCCTTCCGAGCTCCCTGTATGTATTCCCCGTCTTGTCCTTGAGAAACTGTATTATACCCGGTCCTCTAAAAAAAACTGTATGACCGCTTCAAAGACCTCGCCGCCGCCGTCTTCTCGTCCCCACACGACGACGCCGCCGCCGCCTCCTCGTCCGCAGTCCGCACAAGACTCCGCCGCCCGGTTCTGCTTCGTCTCTAGCTTAGCTCTGCCGCCGATGGCAACCGGGCAGCCGTCGGACGAGAAGAATCCGGCGCCGGTGCCGGAGAAGAAGGCCCCGCTCCCGAAGGTGGTCACGCTCAAGAAGGCCCTAAATTTGGTGAGCTCCGCATACTCCCCCGCTCTGCTTCCTCGCTTATTCGATGCAGTCCTCCGTGATCTCTAGTGCTGTTCGTTTCAATTTTAGCTGAGTATTAGGTCTTCGAAGCAATGGATGCTCTGCGCCGAGAAGCATTCACGGCCGATGACCAACAATGCTTTTGTTGAGTGTTTGATAAGATTGTGCGATGCTCACCCATTTCATATGCCATTCCCAGGCCCAGACATGGGTGGACAAAATGAGTGGGCCAGAGCCAGATGAACTGAACGATAAGGACTTTGAGGGTCGGCCATCAGGGTATAATTCATCAATGCTTCTTGCTATCAGCATTTTTTTTCCTGGTTAATTTGTTTAAGAGTCTGATCAATTTGTTGCAGGCTTGGTCTTGGTGCTAGAGTGGCACCTAATGTGAAGCGTGCAGCTCCCACTGATCCGGTTGAGAGGAGGTTGATTGGAAAGGTGAATGCGCAGAAGAGGAAGTCTGCGGAGGAGGAGAAAAGAAACACTCAGGAGGCGGATGAGGAGAGCGATGATGATAGCGGTGAGCCGCAAGGTAGAACCAGTGCTTGTAGCAAGAAGAGGGGATTGCCTTCTGTTACTTCATTGCCGTTAGGGAAGAAGGCCAAGTGACAATTTGTGTGCTTCAACCATCTGAATATTCAAACATGGCTTGATGTTCCAGCCAAAGTTTTACAATCCCCATTAGGCTGATTCTATTACCATGCCCTCAATGTCTATTTCTCGAATGTAAGGGCATATGCTTACTGGCAATTCTATTCGACATGTTCTAATCTTGTGCTTCAGAAGTTCAATAGTGCCTGATTTTCATTTGATTCTTTAAAGAAATTCTGTTCTTCCTATTCCAACTTACTGACTTTAGAATTTCATTTTCTTTAACTACACTTCCCGTCATGTCATATATTTCCTGAAAGGAGAACCCATGTTGAAATAAATGATGAATGGATCCTTCAGAGTAGACACCTCTTACAGGTTATTAGTTCGCGCAGCATCTTGACACACTATGGTCGCCTGTGTGGTGCAGATGGTTGCAAGAGAACCAAGAAGAGTACATTGCCAGATGGTCCTCCTAATCTAGCTGTGCACCCTTCTGCGTTTCCGTTTTGACACAATGTATGAGTGTCAGGCTTCAAGTGAGCTAATGTTGCTGCATTGCGCAAGACCAAACCATGTAAGTATCAGAAGTTCCGATTACATTTTCTAAGTATTGTCCTTGAATATTTTATTTTTCGCCCCAACATCCTTGTTATTCTTTACTATTTTATTAACTCGTATTTGTTTTCTGGATTATTCAGTCAAAAGAGCTGAAATTTGAACGTATTCTCCTGATGGCAATATCCAGACAAGCTAGATCCGGTAAGCAGTGACAAGACCTTATGAACTTATTTGAAAAATCTTAGGCGCATGCCTACATAGATGAAATAGGGGGACAGGGAGGGATATATGAGTCTAAGCAAATTGTGAGAACTTAGTCAGATCCTTATTTGAAGTAGTGCTTCTGTCCCTGGTAACAATCTGCCATTCTGATCAATAAACCATGTCCTAGCACGAGAGGATGCTGATATGACTCGGAGTTGCTGCCATGGCCAGCAGGCATATCGTATCCTTCTGCGAGCACTCTCTCGCCCTTTTCTTACATGCGCATCTTCTTGCTCTATCTGCCTTGTCAACTCTTCTATTCTTTGTTGTAGCCCAGCAGATCTACTGTCAGCAAGCTTAAGGCATGCATCTGCAGCAGCTTGTGCTGCCATTGCACTTGCTGCTAACTTCTCTTTTAGCTGTATCTTGCTATTTGCAGCATGTAAGTCTGCTTTTACCCTTCGCAGCTCTTCTCTGAGCAAGGTCACCTGAAAAGGTACCTCATTAGAACATGTACAGCTCCTCAGATGAATGACTAAATGAGAGTGTTTCTGTGCACTGTTAAAGCTATTGTCAGAGATGTTTTCTCTTGCTATTACTGTAAACTCAAGGATTTCAAACTTACGACTTCTCGAATTAATGAAAGTTGGGCGTGCTTATCCCTTTAAATTTCGTGTTTGATTACTTTGAAGTTACATTATATCAATTCTCAAATGACATTATGCTCAATTGTCACTTATCAGCCTAAGAAACACATCCCATGACCTCAAGAGGACCATTTTAGTGAAGCTTAGGTCAAACTTATTTCTCCTGGAATACCTCCTGGTTTAGTGCTTTGATGGCAACTTTTCCAGCTTCTACCTCCAAAGCACATGCCTCTCTCCATCTTGTAGCCTCCTGTTCTACTTCTTTTAGCCCTACACTGAGCTCTTCCACCTTAAGTTTTGAAAAACAGACTTCAGATCTTTGTCAAATACAGGTCTAGCAAAAAAAAAAAAAAAGAACTTGCATAAACAAACAATAGTGTGTTTATACACTGTGAAGTAGGAAAATTTCTCGTTCTCTCAGATCCTGTATGTGTGACTCCTGTTTCATTATCTTCTGAGCCTGTTCAGCAGCTTGGAGATGTAAATGCTCGCAATCTGACCTATTGGAGCAGTTTGATATTATCAGTTTGTCAGGTAGCACAGATTACAAGGCCCTCAAGCCATCCATCAAAGACATACTCCTTAGTTTACCTAGACTCATTTAAGGCCTGTCTAAGATCATTGATCTCATGATGCAGGTTCTTCAATGTCGTGCCAACTATTGAAGCCTGAAAGGAAACAACTTGAAGGTGTTTATGAGCTGACAAATTTTCCACTGGGCAAGATTTCAGTCGACACCATAATCATAACATGATCAACGGTTTCTAGCTGCATCGCATGCAGGATCATAAAATAGAGATTACCTGACAGTTACTTCACAAATAACAACTATATATAATCTAGGAAAATGACTGCTATATATTGTACTTTTTTTGTGAAGTGCTTCAGATTATTATGTAACCAACAGAACTATTGCATATACTGAGGAGTGATGTAGAACTATTTACCAGACTGTCAATCTCCTGCTTATTTTCTCTTTCATCCGACGCTGCACTGGCACTGCAGCTGCTAATCTCATCTCTTTCTGAGTCTCCACTTGTCACCTCCATGATGAAGCCAAAGCCAACCTTCTGCAATCCCTTCTCAGCAATCTGCAGGATTGCACTTCTTCTCTGATCACCGTCGTCCTTCAACGCACGAAAGCTATTCTCCGCAGCCTCCTTCTCAGCTATAGCAACTTCCAACATGATGCGCATATCCTGGTTCTCCTTCGTTAAGCTTGATATCATACTCTCCATCCTGCTTTTCTCCTTCCTTTCCTTCTCCCTGCATTCTGAGAGCTTGATCTCGACTTCCTTGGCCAGATCATGAATGTTATGAGCCTCCAATTCCAGGTATCTCAGTCCATTCTTCAGATCAATATTTGGTCTCTCAGAAATCCTCTCTACTTTTTCCTCAGAAGCTCTGTACAGGATATCCTCTAAGATCTCATGCACCGATTGGAGCGGGACAACAATCTTCTGCACGGCAACCATGGTTTGATGATCCATGGCTGGTATCTACCGGTATCTGGTGCAAGGGAAGAGAAGGGGTATTTTTCCTGGAAGTAAATCAGTACATAGCTGACAGTCAAGGAGAACCTTGAAGGGTAGATGGCTGCTCCACTGCATGTGTTCTTTCTTGGCACATATTCAGGGTTGTGCCATCGCGTCCTGAGTAAGCTTCCAAGTTGCTCTGTGTTGCTTCCAGTTTCGTATTTCCTACCATTCACTGGTGGTTGGAGTTTAAGCTCCATGGTTCGTAACTCCCATTTACACTTCCGTATTCTCATAAATTGTGTTATCAAATTTTGAGTCTGATATTGGATTGCATGCATGCAGCTGGTGTGCAGAAAGGGCGTCGTCAACAAAATTGTTGTACAACAAAACCTTGGTAAGATATATTTTTCGTCGAGGAATTATTTATGCTACTCAGCTTGCATTCATTTTCGTAATGATTATGTCTGAAAATTTTCTACTCCGTATTTAAGTTTGCCAAGGAGAATTTTGGCAAGATAAATCTTGGTCCATCAATTGATTATGCTCTCCAGCTTGCTCTCGTCAATGATTATGCCTGATGGTTATCTAACAAAGAAACTGGCAAAGAGAATTTCAGATAGATATATTTCCGTCGATAAATTAACTATGATGTTCCTATCATTTCTTGTAATCATTAGACCTGATGGTCACCGAACAACTTGACTTTTCGTATTTCCTCAGCGTCTTTAAGTTGGAAGCGACGCCAAAGGCTACTCGACACTCGAGTACTGGTACTGCCTCCATTTTCAAAGTGGGGTGATGTTTAAAATACGTGTAGTTTTTAGCTCTCCTAAGTAACTACTGTGAATTGGTCGGATGAAGATAATAGTATTACATTTGTTCTGGAAAACATTTCTGATAATTCTTTCACTTTTTTCACGGCATATTTGTACAAATATTGCGGACGAGAGCGATGGGTCGAGTACTATTTGTCGAGTGAATTTGCTGATGTTACAGGTAGCCTACTGCTAATGAATTCCTTCGTGTCACCCTTTGGGAGTTCACGGTTGAGTGTCTGTTGACGTCAGAAACCCACCGGCGGGCAGTGACTGGTCAACACCGTAGAGCCGGGAACGACTAGGGCTGCGGCTGGCCCCAGTCCCTCAGAGCGACGGCCCACAAAGCCTCCTGGTCGCGCGCCGATGCGGGTTGCAAGGGCGTGCCACCTGACCTATACCTGATCAGGAAGGTGTGGATGATGCCTCGCTTAGTTTCCTGCAGGGCACACACGTACACGTTAAATACGAGCCTCGATCGGCTCTCGGGTTGTCCCGTGAATCGGCTCATGGAGCCGATCCACCCATGATTCGTCCAAGGTGGCCGAATATATGGTGGTCCTGCTTGATCATGATAAAGCGTATGAGATCCACGACGATGCGGGGTTTTCACCGCATAATCGGATCATCCTACTCACGATTGGGCCTCGCGCTCACGCACGGTAAACGTAAGCTAGCCCTAGACAAGGCCTAAAAACCAACACTAGGTTGATCCTCGGAACGTCCTGTCTAGGGGCAGCAAACTACATCCTGCATGCCGCTGGATCCTCCAACCCTTTGTAAGGCCTAACTATTGCAGATATTAAACTAATCCTTGATGAATCAAGAAGCGACCGTAACGGATCAGATCTACTAAATAACGATCAAGCGGGGTGCCGCCCTGCACCCATGATGAGGTACGGGGACGGCTAGATGCGCAAGGGTTGCACTACGTAAGCATATGATGCTAGGAACAATGCTAACCCTAACACATCTATGATAACTACGTTGCTCGCCATCAAAAAGGCTTCGATACGAGCAACGCATGAACAACTAGGCAGGCTCGTGCTGCCTAGATCGCGAGATGCGATCTAGGCAGCATGGTGCTTACCGGAGGAACCCTCGAGACGAAGGAGTTGGCGATGCGCCGAGATTGGTTTGTGTTGAACGTTGGTTGTTGTTTATTTCGTAAACCCTAGGTACATATTTATAGTCCAGGGGACTTTCTAATGTGGGCGTGCACTAAACCGTGCACGAGATAAACTCTAATTTCTAAACTAAGATACACGGGCTAGCTAGCCCAAACTTGGTAAATAAGGCCGATTCACATATCTCTTCTATATGTATATCTTCAAGTCCATCTTGATCGCGGCCCACCTCTGGCTTGGTCAAATTCTGGTGATAACACATGCCCCCCTGGTTTTGGAAATGACATTTCCAAAATCATTATGCTTTTCTCTCGTAGGGTCATGTCGTGGCAGAGCAGAACCGTCGCAGAGTCCCTCATCATGACAACTTGCCTTCTCAACTTCTCCGCACGATTTGACAGTTTTGGCACCACTTCCTCGGAAACTGCTGTGGCATTGAATTTCTATTATGTTCCCTTTTATTTAACTGCTACGAACAGTTCTCCTCTGCATCTTCTTCGCATTAGCATCTCGAAAAGCCCTCCTGCGCCACGATGTCTTCTTCTTCCTCTCGCTCCATCGGATCTTTCCAGCCAGTCCTCCACATCCCGCGAGCCGACGCCGGAGTACAACCCAGCAGAAGTCCACGCGGCCAACATCCGCCGCGCCATCGCGGCCGGGGAGGAGTCAGACCATGACTTCTCCATCTGGTCAGAGGACGACAGGTCCCTGACTGACGGGGAGAGCGATCTCCGCTTCCTTGCCGATAAGGAAGCGGTGGAAGAAAGCGAGGATGATCACTTCCCCTGGGATGGGGCCACCTCCGAGGAGGTGAAGGAGGAGGAAGAGGAGGATGACGACGACGACAGCTCCCCCGACGAGCCGCCGGCCAAGCGCCATTGCCCCTGGCCGGGAAATCTGAGTGACTTCGACAGCGACGACGACGACGACGAGGAGGACGAGGACAATGAAGGTCCTGCCGGCGGCCGCTGGAGCAGTGACGACGAGCCGGCCGGGAGCAGCGCCGACAGCGGCGACGACGGCGACGACGAGGGCAGCAACGGCCCATAGATAGGGCCCTTAGCATAGGATCCGTAGAAGTAGGCGGGGCAATGCATCCCCTTTCGAGGGCAATCAGTTCTACTATGTAAGAAATCTTTCTTATTAATGAAGAACTTTTCCCCAATTTGATTTGCCGATTTCCTCTCCCATCGACCTTGCCGATTCGTCCCCTTTGCCAATGCATAATGAGCCGATAGCACCGTATCGGTCCTTCAAGATTCGCCCTTCCCTTCTCCAACCGATGATTTTCTAAATTTGGCGAGAAAATGCGTATCTTCGTGGAAACCTTTGAACTTTCCCAACCAAACCTAATAATGTTCTTCAATAATCATCATTTGTGAAGAAGGTTGCAATGAAGGACCAGCCGTTGGTATCTCAATCGGCTTTTAAACAGAGCAAAAACAGAGCATCCACCAGGCCTGCTGCCCCCCGAGCCTTACTCGAGGCGAGACTTAGCCGAATTTAGCCTGGGCTTGATCATGCAGAGCCAGCCGATTTGCACGTAAATCGGCTTGCAGAGAGCCTTCAAGGTGGGCTGCCCCCCGAGTTTCCTCAGTGCGCCTCTTCGTCCTTGCAGGTCAGATCGGCTCCCTTCTTTGGTGGATCTGGTGCGACCCACCCCTAACCTGATCTGGACACCCAAGCTGCCCTTAGCATTGTTCTTGAAGAGAAGATCTGAGCTGTTAAACTACTCTCTTGAGGAGTTCTTTCATTGGGGCTTCTCTTCGTAATTCACTAGGGCTGACCTTCTGGTTACCAATTGTATCTCTTGAGTCGATGGCCATGCATCGGCTGCTTCTCAATTCTAAAGTCGATGTCCATGCATCGGCTGTAAAATGTTTAAAAATTTTAGGAATCTTAGGCCGATTTGTGTACCGGCCCCCATACTGAGTATTATCTCATATCCTCATGTTTTATCCATCTAGGTGCCCCCCGAGCCGATTCTGTCAAGAGAATTGATGGTATCGGCTCTTCAGGTAGTCCCTGTTGGGTCAAACGTTGATCTCAGGCAGAATGGATGGTGAGGATAATTTTGGCCGATTGCTGGAATCGGCCTCCATGTTGCTTGCTCGGTGAAGGTTTTGTAATATCCCTTCATCAGTTTCGGAGGGCCGATCGCAAGGATCGGCCTCGCCATGTTGCTTACCGACGTAGTCTTGCTATTCGTCCATGTCGGTGGATAAAACCAGCCCAATCTCTGACCTTATCACGTTGGAGCGCTTGCTGATGTCCACCTTGGGTGCAACGTGTGATCGTGAATCTCTACACTTCGCCGGACGAACGAGCACCATGTTTGTACCAGCCGATGTTTCATCATCGGCTTTCCTTTGCTTGGGTCGCCACTCTTTTCTTTGTGGCAATCCCTCCTCATCCAGGGTCCTCTGGACTTTCGCAGCCAGATCAGGTCGCGCCTTCCTCAGCGTATGCAAGTACATCCTTTCGGCTTCCTCCAGACCGCGCAATCGCTGAACCCTGCGCTTTTGTGAATGGCTGAGACCGTCAGGGCACCACCTTGGACGGTGGCACCTGTCTTCTTCGAATTCCCCTTCGTCTTCTGAATCCTCGAGATCTTCCAACAAAGGGGTCTCAGCACGTCTGTTTTGCGGTGGGAGAGGCCCTAAGCGCTCGAACACAGACACGTTGGCTGTCTCCTTCTTTTTCCGGTTGCACTCTGGGCAGTTGCCGATTGTTGGTAATCGGCTCATTCCTGAATCCCGGCGAGTGTCCGAAGAAGGGGCGAGTGCCAATGCCTGTCCGTATCGTCCTGCTCCCTGCCGTGGCGCTCCCGCCGCTCCTCATCATGATTATGCCGGCGATGTCTTCCGTCGTTTCGGTCGGACGACCTCTTTCATCATTGTTGTCGTATCGCCGGCGTTGGTCATATCGACTAACATACTTGTTGAGGAGGTGATCGAGAGAGGGTCGTTGGTATCTTATGTTCTTCACTTCCCCTCTGCGTGACGTAGCGCTTGCCATCTTGACGGAGCCGATCGCATGGAGCGGCCCCTCTCGTGTCCTTGCTGCGAGAGCAGCTGTCCTCATCCCCGTCCTTCTCAGAGCGGTGTCCAAGCTCTACCATGCTGATGTTGGCTGAGAAATCAGGCTGGCACCCTCTGAGGTGGGCGAACTCCACCACGTTGACGGCGGGGAAGGGGTGTGTGTCGACCTTCATGGCATACTGGTTGAAAATTAGTCGCCCATTCTCTATCGCCACTTGGATCTGCTGACGCCACACCCTGCAGTCGTTGGTGGTGTGGGTGAACGTGTTATGCCACTTGCAGTATGGCTTTCCGTTCAGCTCTTGCACTGTAGGAAACTTGTGGCCTTCGGGTATCTTTATGTGCTTCTCCGCGAGTAAGAGGTCGAAAATCTGCTCGGTTTTCGTCACGTCGAAGTCGAACCCTCTTGGAGGCCCTGGTGGCTTTACCCATTTGCAGGTTACTGGGCCTGCAGCTCGAGTCCACTCAGCCACTGCGACCTCTCGTTCTCCCGTAGGACCTTCATCTTCGCCTGCGTCAACCATGGTAACCACGCGCTTGAATTTATCTTGGTAGACATCCGGGTGGCGTTGTTCATACGCTGACAACTTCTGCACCATGTGTGCTAACGAAGGATAGTCCGCCTGGGAGGCCACTTCCTTGATCGATGATGATAGACCCACCACCGCCAGTTCGACTGCTTCCTTTTCGCTTACGTGAACCGAATAGCATCGGTTCCTAACGGTCCTGAAGCGCTGGATGTATTCTGACACCGTTTCTCCTCGCTTCGTCGTACTTGTGCTAGATCGGCAATGCCAGCCTCGGAAGCCTCCGAGTGATATTGCTCATGGAACCGTTCTTCCAGCTGCTTCCAGTGTCTGGATTGAGTTCGGTGGCAGCGACGTGTACCATCCGAAAGCCGATCCTGTGAGGGATCGTGAGAAGTACCTCACGCGCAGCTCGTCTCGACGCCGAGATCATGCCCAGCCGTGCCAAATATCGGCTCACATGCTCGATGGAGCTGGAGCCATCCGATCCGCTGAACTTTGTGAAGTCCGGGAGCCGATATTTGGGTGGTAGCGGGATCAATTCGTACTCGTTGGGGTACGGCTTGGTATAGCCGATCGCCTTTCTTTTCGGCATCATGCCGAATCGATCTTTCAGGATCGTACAAATTTGATCCGCGGTGATGGCTGCAGGTGCCGAACCCTGAAGATTCGTCGGAGTGGCGTACTTAACCAGCCATGCCTGTTTCTCTGGTTCTGAGCCAACTGCAGGAGCTGGGCTCGGGAGTTTTGTCGGGGTGGCGTATTTAGCTAGCCACGTTTGCTTCTCAGGGTCTGCCTCCGATGTTCCTCCTGTTGCCCCAGAAGTCCCTGCTATAGCGACCTGGTTCGAGGGTGCCCAGGTGCTGCAGTCTGGCACGTATGCGCACGCGTATCCGTGCGGGATCTCCTTGGGCGCGTCCTGTAGAAATTGGTAGTCACTGGGGTCACCACCAATCTTGTAGACGACATAGGCCGATGAGTTCGGCGCTTCGGGCGCTGCCAACGCGAACGGCAGCGGTGGACGGGACTGGAGTAGCAACTCCCCCTGGTGAGTCCCTAGGGCTGGTCCTGACGGAGAGTACTGATGGCTCATGATCTCCTGGATCACGCGCAGCGCGACGCGCTCCAACGTATTTACCAGGCTCTTAGAATGGCGGTGTAGCGAATGAGCCACCATGAAGTTTATCTCCTGACGCAGCGACCTGGTGCGTTCCTCTGACGGGGTGGACAGGTCCACTCCATCAAGCGCGCCTTCGGTGTGAACCCCTTCCATCCGATGCCGTGGGAGCGGGTCCTGTGGAAAGAGCCGATTAGGTCGGCTTCGAGGGCAGACTTGATCTCGTCGTACTTCTTCTTGAGCTCGCCAGTGAGCTCCCCGTACGTGACCGGAGTTTCTTCTGCCACTTCTGATGAAGATGGCATGGTGTTCGATGTTGAAGATTGTCCCACCGGGCGTGCCAGAATGTGTTGACGTCAGAAACCCACCGGCGGGCAGTGACTGGTCAACACCGTAGAGCCGGGAACGACTAGGGCTGCGGCTGGCCCCAGTCCCTCAGAGCGACGGCCCGCAAAGCCTCCTGGTCGCGCGCCGATGCGGGTTGCAAGGGCGTGCCACCTGACCTATACCTGGTCAGGAAGGTGTGGATGATGCCTCGCTTAGTTTCCTGCAGGGCACACACGTACACGTTAAATACGAGCCTCGATCGGCTCTCAGGTTGTCTCGTGAATCGGCTCATGGAGCCGATCCACCCATGATTCGTCCGAGGTGGCCGAATATATGGTGGTCCTGCTTGATCATGATAAAGCATATGAGATCCACGACGATCCGGGGTTTTCACCGCATAATCGGATCATCCTACTCACGATTGGGCCTCGCGCTCACGCACGGTAAACGTAAGCCAGCCCTAGACGAGGCCTAAAAACCAACACTAGGTTGATCCTCGGAACGTCCCGTCTAGGGGCAGCAAACTACACCCTGCATGCCGCTGGATCCTCCAACCCTTTGTAAGGCCTAACTATTGCAGATATTAAACTAATCCTTGATGAATCAAGGAGCGACCGTAACGGATCAGATCTACTAAATAACGATCAAGCGGGGTGCCGCCCCTGCACCCATGATGAGGTACAGGGACGGCTAGATGCGCAAGGGTTGCACTACGTAAGCATATGATGCTAAGAACAATGCTAACCCTAACACATCTATGATAACTACGTTGCTCGGTTGATCCTCGGAACGTCCTGTCTAGGGGCAGCAAACTACACCCTGCATGCCGCTGGATCCTCCAACCCTTTGTAAGGCCTAACTATTGCAGATATTAAACTAATCCTTGATGAATCAAGGAGCGACCGTAACGGATCAGATCTACTAAATAACGATCAAGCGGGGTGCCGCCCCTGCACCCATGATGAGGTACAGGGACGGCTAGATGCGCAAGGGTTGCACTACGTAAGCATATGATGCTAAGAACAATGCTAACCCTAACACATCTATGATAACTACGTTGCTCGCCATCAAAAAGGCTTCAGTACGAGCAACGCATGAACAACTAGGCAGGCTCGTGCTGCCTAGATCGCGAGATGCGATCTAGGCAGCATGGTGCTTACCGGAGGAACCCTCGAGACGAAGGAGTTGGCGATGCGCCGAGATTGGTTTGTGTTGAACGTTGGTTGTTGTTTATTTCGTAAACCCTAGGTACATATTTATAGTCCAGGGGACTTTCTAATGTGGGCGTGCACTAAACCGTGCACGAGATAAACTCTAATTTCTAAACTAAGATACACGGGCTAGCTAGCCCAAACTTGGTAAATAAGGCCGATTCACATATCTCTTCTATATGTATATCTTCAAGTCCATCTTGATCGCGGCCCACCTCTGGCTTGGTCAAATTCTGGTGATAACAGTGTCACAACGGGAGCGAGCATAAGAAGCTAGGCGGAGCTGTATGTAGTATGTGCATTTATGGACCTCCATCACTTCGGCACGGCTCGCACGGTTGAATTAAGGCCAACAGCAGAGCTCCATGCGTGTGTGACATCCTCCAAGAAAGTAATTTACTCCACTCTTACAGGAGATCTGCACACCTCTATCTACCTGACAGTGATTGCGCCTTGAAAGAATACTACCAACATACCGGATTAATGGACAATTATGCATTTCGAGAAACAAGTTTAACTATAAATTTGGTCAATAAAATATAAGATATATATCATAAAATTTATGTTATTGAAAACAATTTTTGAATACGAAACCAACGGTATAATTTTGTGGCATATATCTCATATTTTGTTGACCAAATTTATAGTTAAACTTATTTCTCGAAATGCGTAATTGCCCATTAATCCGGTATGGAGGTAGTATTCAAAATCGAGGTCAATAATCGAATTCAATGCTTGTGCAAGTAGCCTGCGTTGCGACTTTGGAAAATAAAATCGAAAAAATGCTAAAATATTAAAGAATAATAAGGCACAAATCATGCTATATGTGCATGTTAAGTTTGAATCTAAAATATAAAAGTAATCTACATAAAATAACAAATTGTAAATTGTAAATTGTAAATTGCAAGTAGCCCTTCTTTTATGTAAGTGTAGAAAATTTGCATGAGTAAGTATCAAGGTGATATGCACATGTGTGGATTATTGCAAAAAAAAATTGAAACATTTAAATAGAAATTTTCGATTTTTTAAAAATTAGGTGCGCCTACACCTAGGTTCTCCACCATATTTCAAAATTTTCAAAAACATTTAATACGCAACTTTCTATTTTTTTTCCTCTTCTGCAACTACTCTAAAAGGACTCCATTATGGAGCGGACGTTCCACCGAGCAAACGAATTCAAGAATCTAGCCCAACGTCATACAGCATTCATTAAAAAAAAGCAACTCAAGTTTGCTCCACGGACTAAAATCCGAAGGTTCCATCAATATAGTTTTTCTTCCAAAAATCTCAAACAATATCAAAGATGTTGTTCTGTGTTCATACTTTTCCGTCCACCGCCATCTTGAAACAATGGCAGAACAATATCAAAGATGTTCGCACTGTATGGGAAGGACATCTCATGCCCACAGCATGGTGCAGCACCAACACCCCCACCTCCATTCCCCCGCCATCTGCCACTAGAAATCGCCACTCGCCTTGTCCAGAGCGTTGCCTCCGCTGGTTTGTCGCCACCCCAGCATCCCTCTGCCCCCTCCCCATTCCGATCCTTTTCTTCTCGAGTGTCGTCCCCCAACCTTGTCCCGCCTGCAACCTAACCCCTAACCCTAAGGTTAGTGCTCACCTCCATTGCATCTATTAGAGAGTTTCCGTCTTGGCTCGTCGATGCCTTCGCGGCCCCTCTCGGCATCGCTGGCTCCGCCTGGAGGCGAAAGACGAGGAGGAGCCTGACGAATCTGGAGCTGTTCACGTGGAACAGCGCAGATCACCGCATAGTGCGCTTGATTGCTCCTAATCTTTGCATCTACACAAAACAAGGTTCTAGGATATTTGGGTGCATGAAGAAGAGAGAGAAAATATTTCCTATAGAGCATAAAGGTCTAGTCCGTCTCGTAATTCGTTGGTGCATGCTTTAGTGATATTTTTTACTTGAAAATTTAAAATGTGTATTCATAAAAAACTACACACCACTATATACTGTTGGTATAGATCACCGCATTTTTCTCATAAAAGTTTGCAGATTCAGGTGCATTTCCACATATACCACTATACACAGTGAATTATATGAATTTGGTGAGAATGAGACCCTTGCAAATGTACATGCAACTGGAAATTTGGGATACTATTGTAAAGTTGATGCGCGTAACGATGCAAGTGGGCCAAGTGGCACGGATCTGAGTTGTCCTGCTCCCGCCTGATCATGCCCCGTCGAGCTAAACATGATTAGATTTCGTTGACGGGACGGGAGGCGGGATTAATGGAAAGTCTCATTCGACCTGCAACTTTGGATGCGTGTCACCATTTGGCGGTTGGGTGTCACAGTGAGATCGTACGTGTATTAACTGGATAGATGGAGCTAGGTTATGAACGCGCGTCACGTCGGCACAGCTCGACGGCATGCGACGGCGCTGGACAACACTCTTAAATTGCAACTAGCTACTGGCTAGCCAACCGCAAGCAAAGCTGAGACACGGATATCTGACACCCTCGATCGACTCTGGAGAGGAAACACAAAATAAAATATTTTGGATATCTGTATCTGCCTGACAATATGAATAGAATAGTCAAAGGTTTGGGGCACACCACCTGACAACAAGAACATTCAAAGGTTTCCACGCGACCAGTACACATCACTCGATCATCAGACGGTTTTTCTATAACGGAAGGATATATATGACCAACAAACACAGCCGGTCTCTGTTACATATAAGCAAAATAAGACATATATATAGCAAAAGAAATCATCAACTAATGTATGTCTCTAGATTGCACCCAGACTCAGTGTCATATGGTCGGGCTGAATCGCATCTTCTTCCTCGTGGATAACAACACATTACAACTTAGCTCACTAAAGCTGCTCGCTTCTGTCCATACAAAATGTCGATGCTTTAGTTTCAATTTGAACGAAATTAAACTAAAACCCTGACACTTATTATGTTTTTAAAAGAGTAGTTTAATTTGAGGCGGGCTTAATTAGCTAACGAAATACGAAATACGTCCAACTCTCATTAATTTAGTCTTTGAGCTCATTCCAGATTCGTCAGGCTCCTCCTCGTGAACGGCTCCAGATGCATGATGCAAGTGTAGCTTGTGCAGGTTTTGTCTTCTGCAACTTCTCCGCTATAGAGTATAGACACTGGGAAGATCAATCACAATTGCATAGCATGGTGCTAGAAGCAAATAGGTAGAAGGACATGATATAACTTTTGGTTTACTAGAGATCTTTATTATTTTAGACAATCAGGTGTCTTTATTGTTCGTGTGTATAGGTTTTCACATCTGATGTAATGTGACGCATTGGTTAATAAATATGCTTAATAAAATTAGATGTGTAGCGCGGGTTTAAAGATAACAACGAATGTGAGTGGTGATTTAGCTAGGTTTTCTAGCAGAGAGCGGGAGGCACTCAACGTCGATGAATATGAACGGAAATGTAGAAAACATGCGAGCAAATCTCTTTTCAAGATTCTTGTCCTTCGCGTAAGGCCACATTCAGGGGGTGGTTGTGGTGACCTTGCATACCACTGCATGTTGTACTATGCTAGTCGTTGATATAACATTCGCGAAGTACCAATCCGCAAATATTACATCCCTCAGAGTAGTACAACAGAACATAGCAGGTCCATAACTCATTCATCTATTATTACAAACCATATATACATATCATCCTGGAGCTCCTCTTGGGTCCTAAGAGGTTTACTCCTGGGTTCGAGGCGAACCCAACTTAGCTTACAATATAGAAGTTTCACGAGACTTAACATTTATTCTCTCGAGCAGCTAAGTATTAAGAGTTCGTGCTGCTCGGCTACTACTACTACCACTTGGTACTTCTAGGCTTGGTCTCCTCCGGAAGCCTCCCCGGTTCCGTAGACTATGAGATAGTCTACACCTTCAATACCTCCAGAGAGGTCTGGTTCTTCGTAGCCGATGATGTCGGCTCCTTCAGGGTTGTCGTTGTCCTCCTCCAGATGATTCAGACAGTCTAAGCAGGGGATTTAAGAGTGGTATGAGTACGAGCGTACTCAACAAGTTCATATTAGGAAAGAGGTGTTTAATGCACTAACTACGGTACCAGACCAGAAAGTCTGATACCATCACTAGTGGAAAAAGGGCTAACTGTGGCGCACCGAATCTTGATTCTGTGGCGCATATGGCCGTCGCCACAGTTGCCACGCGACTAGTATTAGAATTCTGTGGCGCACGAGCGGGTGCGCCACAGAAGTTTGGAATTCTGTGGCGCACGCTGTTCGGTGCGCCACAGAATCTTAGACTTACGTGGCGCACCATTGATAGTGCGCCACGGAATTTGGCGCTGATTTTGTGGCGCACTACCTTTCCATGCGCCACAGAATATTTATAAGTTTTTGTGGCGCACTGCCAGTTCATGCGCCACGAGAATGTTAATTTTTGGATTTTCGAATTTTTTCCATTTCTGCAGTATATAGTGGTATTGCACAGGAAATATACAGATATATATAAGAAATACATAGCACATTCCAGAAATAACAGAATTACTCACAAATGACACACAAATGACATGATACACACAAGTCTTCATCATTACATCATTTAGATCCAAATTACACAAGTAGAAATGTGTTTGATCGTCGCATACACATACATGTGTGTTCATCTCGTCTCATATGCACATGCATCGTCACCGGCCACCTAGACTAAAGTAAAGTAGAGTACAACCGCGGTGGCGGTGAGTAAGAGGGGACCAAGAACTTCAGCCGGTTCTTCTTCTTGCCCACGTGTGCCCTCCACTGTGCTACCGCCTCCTCTCTAGTCGCGTATCCCTTGTAGCTGTTCCCGCTGAACTTGTGCACCTGTTCGAGACAGTCCTGCCACTCCTCGTAGACACCTGGAACCCGACCCTTGTACACAACGTACGTCGGCATCTCTATTGACAAGGGCATATTAGTATATCATATTAGTACATCATGCATATATATATATGTTGATAAATATTAGACCAAAGTATATAGTAAAGTTGAGCACGGCAACAATAAGTTTGCGACACGCACACACAAGACGACGTCCACCGATACACATAAACCGATGAACATAGTACTTAGAGTTTAATTACGACCCACACAAAAGACCACGTCCATCGATATATATACAAACTAACCGATGAAGATAGCTAGTTTATCACACACTAAGTCAAGGCTCGCAGGGGCTCCGGGAACGGCTTGTACAGATCTTTTGTAATCCACGTCCTCGTGTCACCCTGCGCTTTGAGGCGTTGCTCGATGTCCCTCTTGCATAACGCTCTACCCTGGTGCAAGGGCCCTCCCCCTGTGGTGACGTCTTGAGTGATGATATGTGATAACTTGACCCTGGTATCCTGGAAGTCTTCTCTGAGGTCATCATCGTTGATCCGCGCCAACTTTTCGGCCCATCCTCGGAGAGCGGATGGTAAACGCAAGTTCGGCTATCCCGGACAAACCCTTTTAGGTGATGCATGACATAGAAGGCGTCCGAGTGCTGTTTTCCGGCTGCTTGACACAGGGGAACTCGAACAAGTGCTTGAACTTGTGTTTACCATCATCCCTGAAACATTCCGCCTTTTCTTTGAAGGCGCCTCCCTTTTGAAGTAGCCCTCGAGAGCATCATCTAGCACACCCCTTATTCTGGCGTAGTTCTTCTTTTTCGCACTCCCCGAGTCGAAATAGGTGGCAAGAGAAAACTTCGGGGCAATGGAGATGAGTACGCAGTGCGTGTCTCTGCGCAACACAAATTTGGATCGAGGTTGGAAATGAGCAATGGAAAAGAAATTTATTACGGGGCTAGCGGATGTGTACTTACTCGGGAAAGTAAGCCAAGAGGATGTTGTCCTTCCTCTTGTTGTCCAAGAAGCACTTCTGTAGGTACAACGAAGCCCGTACCCGCACCGCTGATAAGTTCAACTGGCTTTCACGCATGTAGTAAGGATCCGCTATCGCGACGTCCGGGATACTCTCTCTCTTGATCTTCATCGCCAGATTGAGCGCGAATAGGCGGACCAAGTTATAGTCCAGCCTTCTCGCGTGGAATAGCTTGAAGATGTCCTCGTACGCTATAAAGAATATATCCGCGGGGACATCAGTGACGAAGCCCACATCTCTTGGCACCCTGACCGTGAAGACCGGGTAATTTGGATCTTTGTCCTTAAGAAGGATACTCTCTAGGACCAGGATACCGTCCTGCGAGAGGCAGCATAGCTCCGGAAGCAAGGTGTAGCAGCTCCGGACCCAGTATTGGTTTGCCAGCTTCATGCATTCTGGTCAAGCCATCCTTGCTGGGAGGTACCATGGAGTCCCGATGACGGATCGTCGGAGGTGGCTGGCTCGCAGACTTCTCCTTGTTCTTACTAGGTCTTTTACGGGGCTTCTTCGGAGCAACGGGCCCCGACGCTTCAAACTGCTCGTTGACCTTGTTGATCAGCGTATTGGGGCTGAAGATGTTTGCGGCGGTTGGCTCTTGTGTATCGGCTGCCGGAGGCGTCTCTTGAGAGAAGCCGCGGAACACCGGGCGCTGTTTGGTTGCCTTGGGTGGGCCGGCTGGTTCGTCGCGAACGCGGTATGCTTCTTCATCCGCGCCCGCCATGTACAAATCATCTATGTCGGCGCCGGTGTTGAGGTAGGCATCGACGTCTACCGGCCCATCATCATCGATGTCATCTTCATTGGGTGATGGGATGGGCGATAGCGGTGCAGCGGCCTTGCCTTTAGGCTCCGCCGGTGGCGGTTGAGGCGGAGACTCTCCCGGCAGTTTCTTGTGGCGGCTTGTTGTGGCGGTGACGACGGGAGGAGCTGCCCTCCGAGGAGGCGGCCGGACGATCGAGGAGGCGCGGGTGGAGCGACCCCCAAGACGGATCTGGGTCTTTGGCCATACCATGGTATAGCCATGGCAGTTCTCAAATGTCAGGTGCTCGTCGGCTCCCTCGGGTTGTATTGGGGGTCCATGTCTTCGCAACCCGGCAACACCCGACCCAAAGTGACCTTCAGGACGTTGGAGTCCATAGCCACGGTGTGCAACGTGGTGCTCTTCGGTTGTATGATCATTCCCGTGGCAACATCCTTCAACTCGCCGCCAGGCGCGCAGTGAAGGAGCACGCAAGGAGTGTCCTGAGTAATGTTGGGCATCATTAATTAGATAGCCGGGTATCAAAACGCATGAAGGAGATGGCATGGAATAACTAATTAGTTAAGTACCTTGGTGATGGCGTTGAGCTGTGCTAATGTGGAGACAGTGGCGGCCGGCCTATCAATCTTCGGGGGCTCGGGTGCATTATGAAGCACCGCCGCCGCCGGCTGCGCCTTGGTAGCCTCGGCAGGATCAGCGGGGGCACCGGTTCATCCAACTCCATCGGCTGCCCCGCGGCGATGGTGGGCGGCGGGGTAACCAGATCCGGAGATGGCGACGCGTTGAAGATCGAGTTGCTGGCCCGGCGCTAGGCACTTTTATCGACCCCACCTGACCGGCCGCATTCCACGCAGCTATCCCCTCGATGACCTGAGGGGGCAGGAAATCGCGGAGCTTCTTCTCGAAAAGCTTGTCCACCTCATCTTTGTCCATCGAGTTTGCCTGTTTTTCCTCGAGCATGGAGACCTTCTTCCTCAGCTCTTCCACCTCGGCTTTATCCTCTTCTGACATCGCGCTCCTCCTTCTCTTCTTGCTGTTTTCCTCTTTGTAGTACTCGCGAAACTTCATGCTTGTACCAAAGCCGCAGACACGTCCAGCCGACGTCGGCGGCTTGGATACTGGCCTCTCCTTGAGGATATTCAACGCCCTGTTGAAAGGCGTGTCCCACGGCTCCGTCGAGCCCTGGGACGACGATTCGGCCTCGGGGAGATCGGCCTTCGCCAACTGCTCGTTCTGCAGACAAGGATAGGGTGAACACATTTAGGGCATTGCATTCACGTCATATATGTAATATGTGCAGCAATGGTAAATTCCCTTACCAGCTTTTCCTCGAACTTCCTCACGTCGTCATGCTCGGTAACGAATTCCATTGTCTTCCTGTCCAGAGTGTAGCGGGCCCGGACAAAGTACCTCACCTGCAGGTCCGTAATTTTCAACCATGGGTTCGGTTTCCCAAGCACGTGCAAGTTCTTCGTCCTCCTTTTCCCAAATGGGAATCTTTCCTCTATAACCGCCGCTTCCAAGGTGATGTGCTCCTAAGTTGAGCTCATGCATTTGTCTACCCCACTCCGTCCATGCTTTCGCATCGTCGCTATCCAGCCGCTCCTTGAATATCTGTAACTCTGCTTCATCGAGCATCGGCTCACCCTTCTTAATACTCTCAAAGCTTTCACCTTTGTCGATCTTGGCCTTCACCCGGCTTTTCCAGCTGCTCAGGGCATTGCTCATCTTCGTGATGGCCAATTTATTCACCGGGTTGGATCTTTCCAAGTTATTGTATGGCGCCGGGAACTTGTACCGTCGGTGAAGCTTCGAAGGCGAGCTCGACCAAATGCTCATTGCCTTCACCTCGGATTTTCACCGTGTTGATCGACATGCTTTCCCGGACAATGCACCCGAGTTGCATGCCGTACCCAGCGGCAACAGCCTCCGGCTCCTGTGGTTGCCCACTTTCGGAGACCAATGTGATCTCGCTGGTGGTGTTGGCGAGCACCGTCGGCTTCCGATCCTTCCGCGGCTTCTTCTTCTTCTTAGCGAGTCGGGTTGCCGCTGCCGTCAGCCTCCCCGACGCCGTCACCCCCGTGTGGGCGGCGCCGTCGGTGGTGGGTTCATACTCCTCCTCCTCCCCGGCTTCGGTCATCCGACGGTCAGCTCCGACTTCCTCCGCCGCCAAGTCCACCTCCTCCTCCTCTTGTCGCCGGGAGGGGCCGAATTCCCGGAACTCGACGTTCGCCGCTCCGGCTTCCTCTTCGAGGGTCATGGCGGCCTTAGAAGTGCCGGCCACGTTGTCGTCGGCCGACATATTTGCAATTTCTATAAAGAAGAGGATGAAATCTATTAGTACAATTGTCGGCCGGAAAATTCGGCATGACCTTTGCTAATTTTTGGACATAGGAGCCCCATTTCTCAACCGAAACGGAAGTGAATCAACGTTTCGGGAGAAATGGGCAGCTCATTTGAAGTCCCTGCAACATTTCACATAAAAATATACCACCAGGTCCATACACAACAGCAATTCACATAAAAATATACCACCAACAGCACCAGCATGTAGCAGCACCAACAACACCAGCATGCATACCACCAGCAACAACAGCAGCCACCAACAACATGCAACAGCCAAGCAACAACACAAGTAACATGCAACAGCCAAGCAACATGCAACAGCACAAGCAACAGCACAAGTCCTCAAGTCCTCAAGTCTGAACAGCACAAGTCCTCAAGTCCTCAAGTCTGAACATATTTGGTTTATAATTTCTTACAAAACCATTGCTTGCTTGATTTACTCATTGCTTCCTTGCTTGTTACTCATTGAGAAAAAACCAAGTATGAGAAAAAACCATTCATAAAATAAGCAAAGGCACTTCTCTGGTTAGTAACTGTAGCATTTTAGTGTACTGTAGCATATCAAAATACTGTAGCCTATCAGAAAATGTGTGCATTTTATTTTGTAGTATTAACCAGGGCATTTTATGTTGAATAGCTTAACCAGGGAGGCTAGATGAACATAAATACAGTGGGAGTGGCAAATAGTGATCATGGAGGCTACACTTATGGCAACCAGTAAGCATCCAGAGCATTTTATGTTGACTAAATTAACCAGGGCATTTTATGTTGAATAGCTTAACCAGGGCATTTTATGTTGAATAGCTTAACCAGGGCATTTTAAGAATAACATTGATAAACCAATATTCTCTGACTAAATTAACCAGGGCATTTTACGTTGAATAGCTCTAGTATACAAGTATAACCAGTAAGCAAATATATATAATTTACCTAGCTACTGCTACTACTGCAAAACCATTTCTATTTCCTCTATAACTGCTACTGCTACTGCTACTCAACAAGTCAGTAACATGTCAGTAACAGTGCTACTACTGCTACTATATATATACAAGTATATAATTTACCTAGCTACTGCTACTACTGCCAAGTATAACCAGTAAGCAAATATATATAATTTACCTAGCTACTGCTACTACTGCCAATATTCATCAAGCATAATTAAGACTATTGCATGCTCCCTTTATGTTCCACTATAACACTTTAGGGTATATTAAAAATAGCTCATTTTACTTGCCAAGTGCCCAAGGACCAAGCACAATGAAGTGCTCATTTTACTACCAGCACTACAAAAATCAGTTCTAAATCGACACAACAAGAAAAGGCACTTCTCTGGTTAGTGTGTGTACTGTAGCATATCAGATAATCCAACAGTATGCCCATGTTGTTTCTCAATTAAGCATAATTATATCCTACTGTATCCAACATATATCCAGTAACTATATATAGCCAACATAATTAAAGGAATCAACAGCATCATCACATCATGAGCAGAAAGCAAGCAAAATTGCATCAATTCAGTACTCAAGGAGAGGGATTCAGTACTCATGAGCAGAAAGCAAGCAAAATTGCATCAATTCAGCCAGAGGAAATTGCATCATATCAATGCAGCAGTGGGCATTTTACCCACACTCTACTGCTACTGCTACTGCCAGAGGAAATTGCATCATATCAATGCAGCAGAGGAAATTGCTTATTTTAATTATAACCAGTGGGCATTTTACCCACACTCTACTGCTACTGCTACTCTTATGATAAATTCTCTGACTTAGTGGATATAATTTATCAATTTAGTGACATATTGCACTAAGATTGTGATAAATACTGTTTAATTTATCAATTTAATACAACTTGTTTTGATGTAGTTCACAAACAGCTTATTTTTACTTATATAATTCATGCTTGTAAATTATCTGGGGTTGTAGCAGATCCAAAACAGCTTGTTTTGGATCTTGGTTGCAACAGAATTAGCCAACATGCATGTAGTCCAAGCATTCAACAACATATATCTACAAATGCAAGCACTAGGCCATCTAAAACAGGAACTAAGCACAAATGCAGCTCGGGCCTAATCCTAGATATCCCATTCCATAATTTGTAGAACCTAGCACTCAATCTACACACATAGAGCGCATCAGATCCCACCCTGGAACCGGAACCAGCACACACACTTGCCGAATCGAGAAACGCGCAAATAACTGAACCGAAATCGGACCGCGAGGCAGTGACGGAGATACAGTAAAGGGAGACGGGGCGGCTTACTCGGTGAGATCTCCGAGCTGGCGCAGGATCCTGACGAGGCCCCCCCTGGTTGGACGAGGGCAGCGGTCGGGCGGCGGTTGGACGGGCGGCGGTCGAGCAGCAGCGGGCGAGGGCGGCGCTCCTCCGTGTCCTGGGCGGCGCTCCTCCGGGTCTTGGGCGGCGGCGAGGCGAGCACAGAGCGGAGAGCGGCGAGGCGAGCACAGAGCGGCGGCGGCGCGTAGTGTGTTGGGATTGAAGAAGAAAGGTTGGGGAAGAAGAAAGGGGGCGAACCGCTCGGGATATGCTAAGTGTGGAAATTCCGTGGCGCACCAAACCTAGCATGCGCCACAGAATTTCAAGATTCTGTGGCGCATGTTGGGTTTGGTGCGCCACAGAATTTCCATACTTAGGCATATATATAGTAACCGGCCGGCCGTGTGGGTTGTGGAATATGCCTAAGTGTGGCAATTCTGTGGCGCACCAAACCCAACATGCGCCACGAATTTCAAGATTACGTGGCGCATGTTGAGTTTGGTGCGCCACAGAATTGCCACACTTAGGCATACTTTTAAATTCCTGCATCATATATTAGCTAGTGTTTTATGAATTTTTAAAAGTATTTCCTTTAATACATTCCTAGTGTATTATTCCAAGAAATAAATGAAGGTTCAATTATGCAAGTTAATTTATATAGATAATTCAAAAAAGTACATATATGGATGCTTGTGTGTCATACACACACATATACACACATGTGTTTTTGCCAAAGTACATAGTACACAAAAAAAAGCCACAATTGAACTTCTCGGTTCCGATCGGTGGCTAGCTAGCGTTTCTTGACAATGTTCTTGCCCTTCTTCATCGCGGTTGTTGAATACTTTAGCCCGGCCACCTTGAGATTTCTTCTCGTGTACGGGCAACCTTTAGCCGGTAGGGTGGTCTTCCTTCTTACTTTTGAATAAGTAGTAGGCTTGTCGAAGTACTTGTCAAATTCCTCTTCGATCTTCGGATCGCCGTTCTTGTCGATGTCTTGCTTGTCGGCTTCTCCTTCCATTCCGATGATGCTCCTCTTGCCCCTCCTCACGACCACACGGCTGGGCTTTGACGGGTCGGTAATGAAGAAGCATTGCTCAACTTGGCTAGCGAGCACCCATGGCTCATTTTTCGCGGAGGGGGTCTTCGATTTGGCATCGGGTATAACCATGGTGGTGAAATATAGTCCATCTTTTTCGACGCTCTTGGCCCATCTCACACGGAACATCGGTATCGTCACTCCAACGTAGTCGAGTTCCCAAATCTCCTCGATCCTTCCGTAGAATCTTTCCTTGACATCAGTCTTGTCATCGGTGTAGGATAGCATAGTTACTCCTGAGTTTTGATATTCGCTATTCTTGTCCTTTTCCTCGGTGTAGAATCTATAGCCGTTGATGTCGTACGACTGATAGGTCCTTACGTTGTGCCCGGGTCCCTGTGACAGGGAGAATATGAGTTTCTGCTCTTCAGTAGAAGGCATCGGTGCGGGACTTTCCAGTAGCCTTTTCTTGAACCACCCCGTGAAGTTGGAGTTGTGCTCTTTCGTAACGTCCCCTGTTTTCCTCGGCCGTCCTAGGTCGATGAACTTCTGCTCGATTAAGCTTTTGTGCTTATCCACCCAAGGGCTGACCAATTCTATGTGTTGTAGCGCGACTCGGTGTGCCCTGTCAAAGTCGGCGTGTCGACCAGCGATGCCGACATGCATTGCGCGGTAGCCCTCACGGTGACCAAACCCTGCTAGCCTGCCGACGTGCTTCCTGGTGGGCAGACCGACATCCTCGTTCTCGGTGCTTAGGTAGTTCTGGCAGAAGGAGATGCACTCGTAGGTGAGAAAGCCCTTGGCTATGCTTCCATCTGGACGGGCCCTGTTGCGAACGAATCCTTTGATGACACCGTTCAACCTTTCGAATGGCATCATGTTGTGCAGGAATGTCGGCCCGAGGTGGATGATGTCATCCACTACATGGACAAGCAGATGCACCATGATGTCGAAGAACGCTGGCGGGAAGTAAATCTCGAGCTCGCATAGTATCTCGACGATCTCTTCTTGTAGCCTGTTGAGCTGCTTAACGCCGATGGACTTCCTAGAGATGACGTCGAAGAAGTTGCAGAGGCCAAACAACGTCTCGCGGACGTTGTCGTCCATTATCCCTCGCATCCCAACGGGAAGTATCTGTGTCATCAGCACGTGACAGTCGTGAGACTTCATCCCGCTAAACCTCTTCTTCGCTACGTCCAGATATCTGCTTATCTTCCCCGAGTAACCGTGTGGAACTTTTACACCTAGGAGGCACTCGAAAAACCTCTCGAGCTCCTCCTCGCTCAGAGTGAAGCAGGCAGGTTTAAGCACCACCACCTCATTCTTCTTAGCCCTTTTGTGGTGACCCTGAGTCGTTTCCGTCTGTTCATCATCATCATCACTATCGGTGGGGTACTGAAGTTCTTTCTTGAGGCCAAGCAATTTCAGGTCGGTTCTTGCTTTCGGGCCATCCTTGGTCCTCTCCGGCATGTTCATCAGAGTTCCAAGTAGGCTCTCGGTAACGTTTTTCGTGATGTGCATGACATCGAGGCTATGGGGCGTGTGGAGGACCTTCCAGTACGGCAGGTCCCAGAAAACAGACCTCGCTTTCCATACTCCCAGCAGCGGCGATTCCCGCGGTCGCTTCTTTCCCGGCGCGGGGCACTCTTCCCAATTTTCCAAAAGCTCGGATATTTCTTCGCCGCTCCTCGGTCGTGGGGCTCTTCCGAGCTCCTCTTCGCCGTTGAACGGATCCTTGCGTTTTCTCCACGGGTGATCGAAGCGAAGCCACATTCGAGTCCCTTGGAACACGGTTTTACAAGACCCGGGAGGCTTCGGCAGCTGCAGATGCGGGGTCTTATCCATGCACTTGACACATCCCTTGAATCCGTGGTTCACCCGGCACGATACATATGCGTAACCAGGATAGTCCTGCACTGTCGTTAGCAATGCGGCTCTGAGAGGGAAATAATCTCTTTTGTACGCGTCCCAAGTAGGGGCCGGCGTCTGCCACAGCGTGGCTAACTCCTCTTTCAACAAACCGAGATACAGATGCATGTCCACGCCCGGTTGTTTTGGCCCCTGAATAAGAATACTCATGTGTACGTACCGCTGCTTTGTGCACAGCCAGGGGGGAGGTTGTATGGCCATACAAACACGGGCCAGGTGCTATGCGTGCTACTCGGTTTCCAAAGGGATTGAGTCCGTCGGTGCTCATGCCCAGACGAATGTTCCTCGGTTCGCTCCCGAACTCATCTGCGAACTCAATGTCCAACGCATTCCACTGGCTAGCGTCTGCAGGGTGTGTCGGGATCTTGCCCTTCTCCGGATCATCTGCGGGCTTCTCCCTTTCCGCGTGCCATTGCATGAGCTTTGCTTCCTTAGGATCTACGAAATACCGCTGCGGACGGGGAGTGATAGGAAAGTACCAGACAACTTTCAGAGGAACTTTCTTGTTCCCTCTCTTGTACCGTCCTTGGCCGCACACCGGACATGTGGTTCTATCCTTGTACTCATTCCGAAAAAGTGCACAATCATTGATGCATGCGTGGTACTTTACGTGCGGTAGGTCGAGTGGGCAAACTACTTTCTTGGCCTCGTCGATACTTGTCGGCAATGTGTTGTCCTTGGGAAGACGAGCATGCCAGGATTTCATGTTATCGCTGAAGCTGCTCGTCGGTCCATTTGTGTTCCGCCTTCATCTCCGGACACTCGAGCGTTACACTCAAGCGTGTATCCTCGGGCCGGCACCTCGGATACAATGGAGTCATCCCGTCTACCTCCATTTGCGCCGGCTTAGCTTCAGGTTTGGCGTTGCCCGTGTCCTTCGGAGAAGCTCTTGAACATGAGGGTCCCGCAGGGCCGACGTTAGCGGCGTCTCGCTTCCTCTCGGCATCTCCACCACCATCTCCTCCGGCATCATCATCTCCTTCATCGGCCTCTCCTTCCTCATGATGAACACCATGTTCGGGAGACTCTTCGTCTTCTCGCCCGATGTCGGCCTCTTCTTCATGACCAACATTTGCCGCCGGCTCCTCGTTGAAGCCGAGCATGAAACCGCGCCCGAGCAGGTGTTCCTCCGGTTGTCCGAGAATCGGGGTCGATCCACTCGCCGGAGTCCGCATTTTCGACACGGACATCTTATCGGGGTCATGTTGTTCCTAACCATGTCGGCCTTCGCGTTCACCTTGTATCTAACCACTTGTCCTTCCCTCATATGGACGACCATGGTTGACTGCATCATACATATATAGAGCAAAAGAGAGTTAATTAGAACCACACACACCACCCATAAACACACATGCATGCATGATCGCCGGAAAATTTCGACATGACCTATCCTAAAAGTGGGACATATGGCTAGTGCAAGAATTTTCCGAAATGGAAATGAATCAACATTTCGGCAAACATCCATGCACCACACGCCGGCACAAACCAACAACACAAATAAGCTTCTTCGCAAGCAAACATTCAACCACAACACAAAGCTCAACACATATAAACATCATCTTCTCGCCACCGCAAACCGTCCGGGAGCGCGATAATAATCTTCACCTACAAAACATCCATACACACAAAACATGCATCCAATAGTACTCAACCTCTCACAAATCTACCAACATCATGGTGGAGCAAGAGGATGGGGTGGTGGAGACAAAACAATGGACCATGCAAGAGGGAAAGTGGAGGAGGAGGGAAAGAGAATTGTGGTTTTTAGTACCCCTCTACAAGTTGGTGTGGCTTCCCCTCACAAATATGCCCACAAAATAGGCTTAGAGCTATCAACAATGGAGAAAAGTATGACCAAAATGGAGTGGGAGAGAGGAGGAACACGAGCTGGTTGGAGAAGACAAGAATGGAAAGGGTGGTGGGTGGAAGAAAGAGGGGGAAAGCTGCCTCCAAAAGTGAGATCTACTATTCACTTTCCGTGGCGCATTAGCTAATATGCGCCACGTAAACATGAACTTCGTGGCGCATAGCAGCTCATGCGCCACAGAATCATGGTGGCGTGAGCCGGGGGGTGGTCCCCGCAGGAAATTCTGTGGCGCATGGACCAACGTGCGCCACAGAAACTTAACTTTCTGTGGCGCACGCTGGACCATGCGCCACAGAATTTCCTTCGGCCATGTGCAGTGGTGGACCCACGGTGGGTCCCACGAACTTTCTGTGGCGCATTGCTCACCGTGCGCCACAGAATCTCCATCTTCTGTGGCGCACGTGCAAGCATATGCGCCACAGAAACATCAATTTTTTTATGGCGCAGCTTTGTGGTGCGCCACAGAAATATTTTTGTGGCGCATGACCATTTTGGTGCGCCACAGAGGTGATTTCCACCTATAATGGTTTTCCTACTAGTGCATGCAGGTTTTGATAACCATTTCTTCAAAAGGTTGTTTTTATTCAGAAGAACTATGTCCGTCAGCCTTCACCGGTTTACTAGAACTTCATGGAGTTCCTTTCCGGCAGCGTTCGCAGTTCCAAATCCCGGAACAAGGAGTGACTGGTCACAATTCGTTACACTCTGCAGAGGTGTGTTTCTTTACCCATAAGAGATCTTAACCTTGGTGCCAACCGGGCAGCTTTCCCGTCCACACTTCCTTTGGTGTGAAGCCCGGTATAAGGTCCTAGCCGTTCATATCCCTCCGCTACCTCGCACACCCACCCTTTGTTGCATCCCCGACCCTGGGTCCTCGCCGGTCCCATTATTCCCATATTTCAGGGTGGACCCCGACCACGACGACAATTTGGGATCGAACCAAACTCCTTCGCCGGTAGATGCAACCCCTCATAGACCGCAATACCGTGGGGACTTGAGGCTTCCCCAGCCACCAAATGATCTTCGGGCTACAAGTGTTCTACGGACAAAGCCGTGGGGACTTGAGGCTTCCCCGACCACCAAATGCACCCTAGGATTCAAGTGTTCTCCGGTAAAGCGCGTCCGTTGATGTACGAGAGGTGGAAATACAATTGGCTACTCCGTCCCATTCCAGATCCTATGGTGAACACGGTTTATACGGCACAAGAATCACTGGACGACATTTGTTACTTAATCCTAGATGGATATAAACCCTTGCAATGGAACCTCCACCATATCAACACAATCCATGGTTCCATTGCCCACCACATAGTCATATTCATAGTTATGAAAATAGTGGTTTTGTTTTTTTTATGCAATAGTGATAAACATAGTACTTTGCAAGTAATTTGGTAAAAATACTCAAATGACATGAGCAAGCGATGAACTTGCCTGAACACTTCAAACTGTTGCAGTTTGATGGTGTGGACTGACCCTTGTCCTCTGTTGCTGAAAAAATAGCATCATTGTCCGATAAGGGCAATGGTTAAAGAACCAAATATGCATGATTCAGCTTTTAGGGTTGTTCCCCCCCTTTTTCCGGTGTTTATTATTTTATGTAGAAGGTTAATACTAAGAATAATTTAGAGATATTCTGTTTAGGGTAAAATACAACCTTGAAATGTTGTCAAGGTGTTTTTATAGTCCAAAGGTATTAATGGACTTATTTTCATTATTGAAAATAATATGTGTGATTTAAATGATTATTTAAATCATTAATTTAAGACTTATTTTTAATTGTCTTTAAAAATTCAGTTTGATATTTTATTCATGTAGAGAATTTTATGCTGATCAATTTTCATATTTTTAATTATTTTTTTAGAGCTATTAAACATTTACTATTAATTTTCAAAGTTTCAGCATTTTTTTTATGAATTTGTGAAATGGCACAATTGCCCCTGGGCCCACCTGTCAGTGGAGCCCCGCGGGTTTGGTTAGACCAGCTCGGGTCCAACCGACCCGAGCGGTCGCTCACACCTCACTTCCCCCGCGCCGGCTCGACGAACCCTAATCCCCCATCTCTCTGGCGATCCGCGTCGCCTCCGCCGTCGCCGCTCGATCGATTCCGGCGAGCTCTGCCGGACTTGGCCCCCGCCATGGTGCGCAATCGACGCGCCCCACGACGGCGGTCATCCTCATCCGCATCGATTTGACGCAGGCGACCTGCTGCGCCCATCCCCGACCCTCTCTGGTGCTAGGGTTACGGGATCCGCGCGATCCCGCTGCTCCCAAAGCTCCAGGCGAGATGGCGCCCCCGTGGCTTCGCCGCCGTGCTGCGGTTGGTGCCGTGGCGCCGCCATGGCTTGGCTTGGCCTGGCGCCGCCGCACCCTGGCGTGTGCCGCCGTGGCCGCCATGGCTGTGAGTGCCAGCTGCTCGCCCCGGTACGTGCTCCATTCGTCTCTCTCTCTCTCCCTGTCTGTTCTACTTCCTCATCCTCTAGTTCTGACCATGGCTTGTATCTCCATGTGGAGATGCTCGCCATGTCACTGCTCTACTGCTGCATCTTGCTTGCTTGCGCATGAGCTGCTGTGCTCTGCTGCTACGCCATGCTTGCACCACTTGCTTCATTCCAGCCCTGTGCCTCTGTTCTGGTTATTGTGCTTGCCAGAAGCTCAAGTGTATTCATGTTTGCTGGCTCATGAGTATCTTGTAATGCTCATGGACTGATAAATTGCTACTGGTTATGCTATAATTTATTCAATTGCTTGCTTGCTGGCTCTAGTTGTTGCTATGGCTCATTTATATGTGGGTGTCATCCATATATGTATTCCTAATTGGATTACTTGATTAACTCTTGCTTGAGCAAGGTTAGTTATGTGTGCTATACATGTCTAGCTCGATCCAGTGGTACATCATGTATTTGATGTGCTTCTGGATACAATCATTTATTTGATTATCTGTGAAGCAATTGTTGATGAATTGGTGCTGTGTAAGATATGTGATTCATGGATTGATGCTAGGTTGGTTCTAGCATGTACTGGCATGCTCTGTTAGGCCCTGATGGTTATATGGTCATCAGTGCTTAGTGATTTTCTACTGTCCTATGGCTTGTGTTCCTCTGGTGCTCTTCTTTGGCCTGTGTGGCACTCAAGCCTGTGCTGGTGCATGCTCTTGCTTACCCCACAGCACATGCTGTTGCTTGTAGTGATCATCTGGATCATATGCAAGACTCCAGTGCTTGGTTACCTTGTGTATGTCATTCATTTGTGTAGCTTGTCATGATTTAATAAATGAATGAGATGAACTGCTTGCAGTGATGAATCTTATGATTAATTTATTTGGGCTAGAGGGATGCCAACAATTGTTGGGGACCCTAGCCCACTCTGAACCCATCTGGGTGATGATGTATGTGATGGGCTTGGTGGTTTGATTGTTTTGGTGGTTGAGGTGGCCTCAGCAGTCATTCTTGGCTGCTCAGGAAGCTCCCACCCCTGTTGGCTGGCTATGGCTTGGAGAATACATCACTGGACAATCCCTTGTTGGATTTCCAGTGAGCTTTACTGTTGACAAACAAGGAATAGGCACAGGTTGCCTATCAGTCTGATGGTTTTACTAGTTGTAGGTGCTAGGTGATTTGGGCTAGGCTAGCTGTGAACCCATCCTTTGCTGGATTTCCCTAGTTATGCCACTAATTTGACATAACTAGTGTTCCCTGGGATGATCTCCTATTGGCCTCTCCCCTCTTTGCTTGCACCAAATGGCTAGCAGCCAAGTGATGCTTCAAATAGGGTTCTACCCTTCTTTTGCTTCTGTGGTTTATGCATATGGATGCTTAAGTATGAGCAAGATATAATCCTGCTCAGGCTCCTGTGTGGTATACCTCACTCCAGCTCCTAGGATGTGTTGTTGGTGTAGAGGTGTTGCTTCTGTGTTAATCTGTTGGTTAAGTGCTTGCCCTGCTCCACCTGGTGAGCTCCTGAAGCTTGATTGGATTCTGTGGTTGTATAGAGCAGATTGAACAGTGAGGCTGTTCTATCTGTTCTAGCTGTTCTAGGGTTTTCTTGGTGTTCTTACCAGATCAATCCTGCCGATGGATGATGCAAGTGACTAGGGTTTGGCTGTGAAAAGCTTTTATATGATCTCCTCCTCCTTCTTTGGTCGACAACAAGGCCTGGCAGCCTGTTGGTGATTCACCAGCTATGTGTGTGTGGTGTGCTACATGCACACTGCCTTGTGAGCACTCTGGCTGTGTGTGTGTGCAGATACATAGTATCTGGCTTGGTCCTTGGCTGTGACTAGATCAGCTCGGCAGAGTTGATCATATCTACCCAATTTTCATTTCTTTGCTAACCTGCCAAGTGGCAATGCCACTTGGCATAATACTTGTGTTATTTTCTTGTGTTTGTT
The DNA here is from genome assembly GCF_022539505.1 of Lolium rigidum. Lineage (NCBI taxonomy): Eukaryota > Viridiplantae > Streptophyta > Magnoliopsida > Poales > Poaceae > Lolium > Lolium rigidum. The sequence goes on along the minus strand of NC_061508.1, from coordinate 4,859,924 downwards.
CTATTTGTGTGCAGGAATCAAGAAGCTGATCAAATGGGCATGAAGATCACCAAGTTCAAGATCATATTGTAGATTAGGATAATGTCCATTTACTTGTAATTTTCTTTATCTTTTTCTATTCAAGCAATTCTTGTAATGTGTAATTATTTTCTTATGAATATTGTAAAGACAATGTAATTTGTGTGCTGATCAATAAAGCTCAAGATTTTCTCTAATGAGCTTTACTTATTAATTGTCTTGTTCAATATTGTTTACTATTTATTAATTATTTAATGAATTTCCTCACAATTGAATTATGAGATAATTATTTGATATTTGAATTAGACATTCAAATTCAACTTAGGTTTGAAATCAATCATGCAACTTAATTTGTGATGAAATCTCTCTCCTCTCTTCTCAAAACCCTAATTTAGTTGAATGGAAACAAGTTTGTCGCACTCTCGGAACCCTAACCCTGTAAGGTGTCGAGAGAGAAACTTGTCCCCCTTCGATGCAATTTTTGTTTAAAAGCGCGAAATTTCCCCAGAATTTACAATGCAATGCACATCCATTTCTAAAATCTACCCCTCGATCGTCTCTAAACCTGGGACATTACAGTGGTGCACATCTCATCCGCGTGTGTGTGTGTGGGGGGGGGGGAGGGGGTGAGTCATCTACAATATGCAGATGACACGATGATCCTGTTGGAGCCTACCGATCTAGGGATCACAAACCTCAAATTTCTCCTCCTTTGCTTCAAGTATGCCGGGCTTGAAGATAACCTTTGACAAAAGTGAAGCGATTGTGACAGGGGTCACCCAGGAGAGGAAGCGAAGCTTAGTGAATAAGCTCAACTGTAAGTTTGGCAAGTTTCCCGTGAAGTACCTCGGTCTTCCGACCGCTCATGGTTTCTGATTGGGACCTCCTCCCCGAAAAAGTGGTTCATAGGGTTGACCCATGGCAGGACTTGTTCCCAGCCTCAGGGGGAGGTGGAACTCACCAACTCCTATTTGTCTAGTTTTCCGATGTTTGCGATGGGTGTTTACTTGCTTCACGAGGCTACTCATAAGGGCATGGACACACCTCGGTCCTATTTTTTCTGGGAATGTGTGGGCAATAAAAGCAAATACCATATGATGGACTGGGCAACGGTGTGTAGGCCAAAAGAGTTTGGGGGTCTAGGGATCCTCAACACCAGATACATGAGGATCTAGAAGCTATATCAAAAAGCGGAGGTACTATGGGCTGACCTGATCCGCGCCAAGTATCTGGGCACCTCGAACATTTACTCTAGAGAGGTTCCGGTATGTGGCTCTCAATTTTGGAACGCCATTCAAAAGCTCAACTGACATTTCCAGCTTGGAGTCAAACATCCGTTTCGCAATGGGAGGTGAACCTTTTTCTGGCTAGACTACTGGTCGGGCAATGCACCACTTAGGGCCCTCCTCCCACTAATGTTTAGATGTTGTGCTGACCCATTTATTTTGGTTCATGGGACCCATGTTCTAGATGGGAAGCAAGGGGAATGGTACATCCATTTCCGGAGACAATTTGGCCTTGACGACATGGTCGAGTGGGACAACCTATGTAGGGAGATTCAAGCTCTCTCGGAGGACCCCAATGAGGATGGAATGTATTGGGCCTTGGAGACCTCGGGTGAATACTCCACGAGATCTATCTAACTCAGTTTGTCGCAGGGAGCGACAGTGACACACTTCAGGGAGGTGCGACGTACTACAATGCCACTGAAAATTAATATTTTCTTGTGGCGGTTGATTAGGGGCAAACTTCCATGTAGCGATCAGGTGGCGAAGAGACATGTCCCTTTTACGGGTGCATGCTTTCTTTGCGGTGAGCTTGATGATTGCACTCATATCTTCTTTGTGTACCCTCTTGCTCGTTTCGCCTGAGCACGAGTCAGGGAATTCCTTCATTGAGATTGGAACCCAAACAGGGCTGGTGGTTTCATCTCACTTGCCCATGGGCTCTTGGGCTCCCTTCGTAGGATAGTTTTGTTCACCTTACGCAGCCTTGTGCTAGACTTTGTGGAATTTCCACGATGAACTTACTATCAAAGGGAAGATGATTAACAATCCAGCTGATGTCTTCTTTTAAATGTTGATTCATATGCAGTGCTAGACGGTTCTAATCACACCGACAGACAAGGGCCTGCTGGACGAGGCACTAGGTGTGGTGATGAGACTATACGCACAGACTAGGGCTTGAGGATGACTTGCTGAGGCACGGTGGCTTAGTTCTGCTTCTTGTTTCGTTCTCCTATTGTCCAGGCCTTAGTCCGATTTATGCTATGTTATTTGATAAAATTATAAGACTACGGGTTGTAAACGTATACTGTATGATGCCGGTTTCGTGGTTTTATTAATTTAAAGGTTGCTATGGCCTTATGTTCAAAAATTAGGCGTAGCTGGCCGGTGGATAGGGACGGAAGGGGCATGGCGTCCGTAGGATCATCGAATCTAGATCTCATGGTATCATTCCAGGTGAAAATGAAGGGGTCATTTAAAAAACAAATATACATACGCAGTTTATAGGTGCCTTTTTCAAATAAACACATACCAATTATGGAGAATGCCAACTTTGCCCGTTATGGCTCTCTCTATCTATATATACACCATCGGTGCAGGCAAAAGCAGCAGGCCCGGGCAAAAGCATTAGTACTGAACATGTCTTCATCCAGGGGTTCATCAGCGATGCAACGGAGGTTTGTGCTGCTGGCACTGTCCCTGCTCCTCATCTCCTGGGGCGGCAGAGTCCAGGCGCAGGTGGTGCCGGCGGTGATCTCGTTCGGTGACTCGACCATCGACGTCGGCAACAACAACTATCTGCCCGGCGCTGTCTTCAAGGCCAACTACGCGCCGTACGGGAAGAACTTCAGGCGCCACAAGGCCACCGGCAGGTTCTCCGACGGCAAGATCGTCACCGACGTCACCTGTACGTCGTTGCATACACACTCTCTCACACTTAGCATACCATGCAACGGTGTCACTCTTAGCTATCTATAGGTTCTGTGAACTTACAGTTTACCTGGTGTTACGGTTTGTGCATGTGTGCTTTCTGCAGCTGAATCGCTTGGCTTTGAGGGCTACGCGCCGCCGTACCTCAGCCCGCTGGCGTCAGGGAAGAACCTCCTCGCCGGCGCAAACTTCGGGTCCGCCGCGTCCAGCTACGACGACGACACGGCCGCCCTGTATGTAAGTATATATCAACCATATCCTCGAAGAAAGCAGCTTTGATTAGGAGTTGCAGTACTGTACATGAGATAAGAGTGGCAGCGTGAGTACTGTGTGAGAAACAAAAGAAGGTTATCATGATAATCCAACCTTAATTCGTATATTTTGTAGGATGCGATCACGTTGTCGCAGCAGCTCAAGTACTACAAGGAGTACCAGGCCAAGCTTGCGGCGGTGGCCGGGCGGCGCGGGGCGCGCTCGATCCTCGCCGACGCGCTGTACGTCGTCAGCACCGGCACCGGCGACTTCCTCCAGAACTACTACCACAACGCCTCCCTGTCCGCGCGCTACGACGTCAACCGCTACTGTGACCACCTCGTCCGCATTTTCTCCGCCTTCACCGACGTTAGTACACCGGCTTACCGACATCGCCGGCCTCACATACCCATCGTACGCATGCATCGCTCGCAGCACGTGACGTGACCTTGTGGTTGTGGATCACAGGAGCTGTACAAGCTGGGAGCACGGCGGATCGGCGTGACGTCCATGCCGCCGCTGGGGTGCCTGCCGGCGGCAATCAGGCTGTACGGCAAGGGCCGCAGTGGGTGCGTGCGTCGGCTCAACGGCGACGCGGAGACCTTCAACCGGAAGCTGAACGCCACCGTAGAGGCGCTGGTGAAGCGGCACGACGGCCTCAAGGTCGCCATCTTCGACATCTACACGCCGCTCCGGGAACTCTCCGAGAAACCGGCGGCGCAGGGCTTCTCGGAGGCGAGGAAGACGTGCTGCAGGACGGGGAAGGCGGGGACCAGGGTCTACCTCTGCGACCCGGCCACGGCGGTCGGGATGTGCCGGAACGCCAGCAGCTACGTGTACTTCGACGGCGTGCACCCGTCGGAGGCGGCCAACTTGGTCATCGCCGACTCCATGATCTCCGCGGGCATCGACTTACTCACGTAGTAAGCGTAGCTAAACAAGAATGTGCAGCTTCTGCAGATCGACGAGCCTACCGACATACATATGTTTCCGTAGCAATGATGATTTCAATTTGTATCTACGTACGTACTGCAAATTAATGTGAGCTTTTTGTTGCCTAGTTAATATATTATGAATATGTCATGAAGAGCTTATAATTTGTGAACAACCTCGGTAGAGGTACCTAGCTCGGTGCAGGTCGCTCTCGGCTTTTCTAGGCAACTGGTATTGAGCTTTGATTAGCTTCAATTCCGTGACGAATGCTCAACTCTTGCAGCATGCATGGTTGGGCTTGCTTATCTTCTTTCAGATTTGCTATATACTGAGAATTTCCTAAGGAGGTGTGGATTCTCTGCTCTATTTCGACGATAAGATTGATGAAGTTATCACGGAGGTGGAGAGGCCTCATTATGCATGGAAATATTGACAAACATATAGCCTCGAATTAACAAGAGGTTTGATCATTACTAGTGAACTAGGGATACTACCACACATCGATCTGACATCCAACCGATATGGCTGGTTGCTATAGGTGTTCCATAGCATAACTTATGACGGAACCTCAACTTTCCATGTAAAATTTCCTGAAGATGGGAGTACTCTTTTTGAAAACTCACAATCAAGAAAGAATTATGACGTGCGGTGGGAAATTGGTCTTCCATAGCATAACTTATTCACGATAATGCACACATGTTCACTAGTCATGTCACGGACATCTCTAGAGCGCTAGCATGCAGATCAAGATGCAAAATTAGGTAGGGCCTCCCGTCAAGAACGAACGCCTCATCTGGCCATGTCTTTGCTAGAGACAACTAGCAACGATTGCAGGCCTCTTATATATGGCTCTAGTTCAACAGATCACTTTATTGCATTGCTCCAATTGACCTAATTGGTGTTCTGGCCTCCTCTGGCCTGCGCCACCGCACCTCCATCTAGGCTGACGACGTGGTTACCTTCCTGCGCCCCCTGGCGCTCGATCTCAAGGTTTTCGCAGCGATCATTCAGGATTTTGGGGATGCATCTGGCCTTCGCACCAACTTGGCTAAGTGCTCAGCGAATCTCATTAGATGCACTGACGCGGACGAGGAGGCCGTGGTTCGGGAGCTAAGTTGTCCTGTGGTCCCCTTCCCTCTCCGATATCTTGGACTACCCCTGACGCTGAGGAAACCGACTGCCGCACAACTACAGTACCTAGTGGATAAGGTGGCCAACAAGTTGCCAGGTTGGAAGGCCTCCCTTCTGGACAGGGGCGGACGCCTTGAACTTGTTCGAGCGACCCTCTCAGCGATCCCCATTTTCTCCATGATGTCCCTCGACATCCTAGCGAAGACGGTCTCAGCCATTGAAAAGATCATCAGAGGCTTCCTCTGGAAGGGTAGGAAGGATGTGAGGGGGGGTCACTGCCTGGTAGCGTGGGACAAAGTCTGTGCCCCGAAAGAATGGGGGGGCTTGGGATCCCCAATCTCCGGTTTATGAATATTGCCTTGAGGGCCAGATGGTTGTGGCTTCAACGAGTCGACGACTCAAAGCCGTGGAAGGAATTCAATATCCAGGTCCCACAAGTGGTGCGGCATCTCTTTGAAGGTGCTACCTCCTCGATACTAGGGGATGGAGCGTCCACCTTCTTCTGGACAGACTGATGGTTACCTGCGGGCCGTCTGACGGATATAGCACCAAATCTTCTTAAGGCGGTGCCTAAACGCTCGCTTCAAACGCGAAAAGTGCGCGAAGGGCTGGCCGGGGCTTGGCTGGATGATGTCTCGCCGGATCTTGATGCATCAGCGATCCAGAGCTTTTCTTCGTTGCTGATATGTTAGTGGATGTTGCCCTATTTGAGGGTGTGGAGGACAGCTTCAGATGGGGCTGGGAGAAAGATTTTTCTTACTCTGCGCGCTCAGGTTACCGAGCTTTGTTCGGAGCCAGGGTGGATATGCCAGGGGCGCTCCAGATTTGGCGCTCGAGGGCCCCACCCAATTGCAAAGTTTTCCTCTGGCTAGCCAGCAGGAACAGATGCTGGACTGCTGACAGATTGAGCAGGCGGGGACTTCCACATCCGGCGGCATGTCCTTTCTGTGACCAGAGTACCGAGACTCTAGACCACCTGCTCATGGGATGTGTGTTGTCCCGGGATGTCTGGGCAACTTGCCTGCGCTGGTGGGGAAAGCTGCACTGGATGCCGAAGTTGGATTCGAGCTTCGTGGCTTGGCTACAGGAGAAGCGTAGTGGACCTGGGGGGGACCGCGACCTCTGGACAGGTGTTACCCTCGTTTGCTGGTGTCTCTGGCGACATCGCAATGACATTGTGTTCGAAAAGGCCGCCCCCTCCAAAGCCGTGGTGATTTCAGCGATCGCCACTGAGGCGGAGATGTGGAGGATCGCTGGGATTTTTAGAGGCACTCTTGCGCTAGTAGATAAGTGGAGATGCCGCGAGTAGTCCGGTTCAGTGTGTGTGCTACCCTCTGGGTAGTGGGGTTGCGTTGCGCGGGCGTCTGTGCCCCGAACGTGTTGTATCTTTGGCCTTCTGGCCTTTCTTCTTGATTCCGATACGTCTTTCCATGACGTATCCTTAAAAAAAAATTGGTGTTCTGTTCCATGGCAGCACCATGTGGTAGAGTAAGAGGCCAAAGATGTCACGATGTTCACAGTAGTTAGGATTTGACCTTTATTAGTTCGATTGTACGACGCAAGGACATTTGAGTGTCTCCGAGCTCTAATTCATGCTCACCAAGGTATGAAACTATGCATCAATCTATCCATTATTGGTCTGATTCATCAATGGCGGCGTAATAGAGTTGCATGTTGGTAAGTGTTGTCTTTGGTCCGTGCGATCTTTCCTTCTTAATTGGATCAAACAATATTATATTTGTTTGTCTAATCTTCTTCGTGAAGGCATTTTGCTTTTGCTAAGATGACAATTTTGCTTTTGCTGAGATGACAATTTTGCTGAGATAACAATTAATCTGCAGGAGACGTTTAAATGGGCTATTAATTGGATGAACGTACATGTTTCTTCTGTTTGTGCAGGGAGAGTAAGGCTAGTTATAGTGGGGAGTAACTTAGACTACTCATAGTGGGAGTAACTTAGCTAGTAACATCACACACTTCAATGCATTTTGGTGACATGGCATGATAATAAATGAAGAAAGAGATTGAGGTGGTAACTAGCTATGTTACCATAACATCACACACCCCAATGCAAGATGAGTCTACAACATATTAATGACACAATGCATGACACCACATATAAGTTACTATCCACTATGAAGGTACTAACTTAGACTAGTAACATGGCATATGTTACTAGTCTAAGTTACTCCCCACTATGACCAGCCTTACACTAGTAACATATGTCATGTTACTAGTTTAGGTTACTACCTTCATAGTGGGTAGTAACTTATATGTGGTGTCATGCATTGTATCATTTATTATGTTGTAGACTCATCTTGCCTTGGGGTGTGTGATGTTATGGTAACATAGCTAGTTACCATCTCACTCTCTTTCTTCATTTATTAACATGCCATGTCACCAAAATGCCTTGAGATGTGTGATGTTACTAGCTATGTTACTCCCACTATGAGCAGTCTAACCATAATGGGGTCGAGTCCTCATCCCGATCGATGACCCGCCCAACTTGGAGCCGCAAGTAGGCTGCAGTGCTATTGCGTTAATGGATCGCCGTACCACTTACTACTGTATAGTATACAATTAGAAGGCTACGTGTGAACCCCCTGCACCTAAAATCTAAAGATTTTTATATATTTTAGTTGGTTGCCGCATACTCACATTGATGACGCAATTAATAGCTCATTTACGGTCTCCTGCATTGAACTCTTCAATGCAAGACGTCGTTGATTCCTGGTACCGGGGAGACGATATCTATGATGCAGCAGCTGTATTGATGTAAACCATTACCGGCATCCATTGCTTGTAAAATAATTATTTTGCAATTGGCACTCCACAGATTGAGACATCACGATCTCTATCCGTGCTTAAAGTATCCCCCTGCAATAGAGATTCAGGAGTTAGATATTATTGAATTGACCACCAATAACAGACCAACTAACTCTAATAAAAGACTGGTGAAGAACAGGTTATAGTAGGATTTTCAAAGCTGGTTCCAAGTTAATGAATTGTTTCCGGAATATCTATAGTGGCAGAAGATGCAACTTCTGACATTTTGTGTTCTTTCTGCATATGTACTATAAACAGAATGAACATGTATGCACATGTTTTTTTTCTTCTATGTATGCAACAAGTTCTTACCATGGAAGGAATTGTGCAGTCTGAAATTAGCAGCCATGAAGTTCATAAGCGCTAAAAAAGAGACCGCTAAGTGCAAACATATCAGTCATCTTTATCCATCGTATCCAGTCCAGAGTAAGAAAAAGTAAAATTAAGAGGTAATAGTGTCCCATAAAAAATAAGAAATGAATTGCCTAAAAAGCGAACACCCATCAGAATCATTTCCCCAGTTTGGCAAGGGCACAAATAACAGCAACAGACCAAACCAAACTGTTATATCAGTTGCTAGGCCTGATATTGTATATAAAATTCTTCAAAACATTTTAATTTTTTATCTTCAAAACATTTTAACTTCCAAATGTACCGCGGTCTGCAATCTGCACAACATAGAAAATAAAGTTTAGCTATGGATCCAGAATCGCTTAGTAGGACAAAAAGTAAAAGGCAGGAAAAAAATGAAGTACAAAAGGAATGTACATTGAGGCCATTTATGTTCTCCAAAAGCAGTTTGACCAAAGCTGAAATATTGCAACACCAAATATAGCAACGGCACTAGTAGTAGAGTGTAGTAGTTAGTGCACAATAAAATTGTTGGCCAGAAACAGTAGTGCAGCAGCAAGAGAATCAGCAAACATATAGTACACATCTAAGCAGCATGTCATGTAGAACTGTAGAAGTCCCTCAGCGGCTCAGTCTAAATATAAATATCTCCTGCAATTTGGTAAGATAGGTATGGTATGTGATGATACTTGCCTAAATGAACTGGTGATCACAACCATTTTAGTTATGGGTTCAACCACATCAATTAATATTAGCGGTCATGACAGAAAATGAAGTGGAAACATCAAGATTGGAGGCAACAGCCAAATTTGCAACTGAAGGCAGTGTTACTAGTTTGCCCGATCCAATGCTCGACAGATGTTAGTTTACACTATCTAGAACTGACAGACGTCACTTTACATTATCTACTAGGGTAGAAGTGATCAGAGCCCATACAGTTGCACTACTTAAATAGCTGGAACTTGTGGTAACCTCAGAACTCTGATACCAAGAGCTGGATGGATATGTTTCAACTCAGCAGCTCATCTCCAGCAGTATAACCACCAAAGGAAGACCAGGAATCCGTCAGGACACATTCACAGTTACATAAAGGCCCTGGTAATTGCTATGGGGGGAGCAGAACTTTTGTGTTCATTTGAAGGATAACGTCTTTGAATGCCTCGCAACCATCAAAACTCTGCCCTTTATTACTCCAGTTCAGCAACCTGTACCGGAGATCAACTATAAAATCTTTATCTTGACCTACCTGATTCAGCAATAAATTTACACACTCGAGCAAGTATGGGCACATCTTGGTTCTTAGTTCACTGACAAAACAACGACATGTATCTTCACATTCAAAGATCGCTCCAGACATATCATCAATGATGTCAAGCCAGCCAAAGATGAGATACGCACCACTTAAAGCCCGTCTTTCAGTAAAACCTCTATAGGTGGATGAAAAACCATCATAACCAAAATGATCTCTCGTTTTTTCCTGCACTTCCTTTGACTCCAGAACCAGACCTGTGCTTGTGTAGCGCAGAAGCACGTTACAGTCCTGCTCACTAATACAGCTAGAGGACACAAGCAACACCCCTAAAGGAATCTGCAAATGCAGAAAATTAGGGCATGAGAGAGGGATGTCTGATGTGTCTTCATCTTGCACTTGACTAACAACAGTTCTGCTACTGAACTTCACACAGTGATCATCAAATCCTTTAATGAGGGAACTGACAGGGTTGGTCGATGCATAAGGTTTCCCTGTATCCTCAGCTGCGGGTATTCGCAATTTCCTCCTATGATTTACAGTACTAGTATTGTATGCATAACTGGGGCGTCTTTTGTTGTTCCTGGCCCAAGCATGTGATAAGTCCACCATATTGTTAGCTAACATCTGGCATTCATCTACATTAGAAGGGCATAAGACCCACGAAAGGTAAAATGCTGCCCTCTGAGCAAGACTGATATCACTTATTGATTGAGCAGTTTTCTCCCTGGATAATATTTCTGATATAAAACCTTGCGAACCTTCCTGATGAAAAAGTAAGGCAGTAGCAAAACTGAACCAGATAGGGAAATTTGTAATCATTGACCTGCAGCAGCACAGAGTAGGAGAAATTAGCTTTGAGTTGGATAGAATGCTCAAAATCAAGATATTAGTATTTCCATATTAATGAGCATACCAAGCAGAACTATATTTGAATTTGGCCACTCCCTTTGATGATGGTTTTTTGCCAAAGTGTGATCCCTTTGATTGTTGTGATTGTATGTTGTTCCATGAAGAGTTACCTTCCAAACAAACCATAGCTTCTATGCAAGAAACAAGATCCATAAATCTTCTGCATGATATGGGTCCAGTTAGTATGGCAAGCAAGTCCCTTTGTTGGCTTGGGAAATAAGCATGCGTAAAGGGAAACTTCTGCCCCAGTTCCATGGATATTCCCCATCCCATAGGCTCGAGAAGAACATCTAGTAGTGATGATACCACTGCCGTGCAAAGTTCTAGCACAGGACCCATACCCCTGCATACGTAAGTGGCATACATAAGGAAAATATTATAAAGAGGTCTCCTTAACAGCCAGCGCAGAATGTAAAATGCATTGATACAATATACAGAACCATTTGCATCCATAATAGTGTTGTAGGTATACCATTTAGACCAGGAAAAAGGAAATGCTAGAAAGACTAATAATTATGCCTCAGGTTAATAAAGTTTCCATGTCAAGAAATTTAAAAACTAACAGATGATGAGATTTTAAAATGAAAACAATAAAATGCATCAATTAATTCAATTTTCAGCTATTTTGATTCCAAGCTTTGCAGAGTTCAATTGGCCATGCCCATTAGGCCATAACCCTGTTTCCTAAAATGAACTTCAACTTTGCTGGTTTCAGGCTCAAGGCAGAACACCTTTAATTGTACATTGTGTAATTATAATTGCGAGTGTCAAAATGCTTGGAGAAGTCAACTGCCATTAACACACAAACTCAGAGTCACACAGAAATATAGACCAGCTAGTACCAAGTATTATGAGGTGTGAACTTACGTCTCCAGAAACCAGATATGGAATAATGATCGCATCTCCAAGAATGCAGGCGGGGAGCAAACCAAACATATTACAATCACACGCCATGATACCCGATCATGTAACTCTTTTCTAAGATAAAGCAAGGGCCTTGCAATTGTTTCCCGTAGCATCTCTGAAAGATCATGTCTTAGAATGGATGGATCAAGATGCCACAGAAGGGCCCTACCACACACATAAGCAAAATGCAATGCAAATCAGTAAATGTGTAAGAAGAATAGCAGGTTGATTTTCCTCAAGTCAGGCAACAGAGGAAATCATCACCTAATGTAAGCACAAATAAGATAACAGGGTGACGATAACTCAACATTGTACTCACAAGCAGTGGATTAGTTTTTTTCAAGTAGAGGGTTAACAAACAAAAATATATGTACAGTGGACCAAAAAGATCAATGTATTCCAGGGATTCTGTCGCTCTTTAACATGTATATTGCATTATTTTCTATAGTATCATTTTTCGCAGCGAAAACAGAACATGTTTCCAAACATACTATAATACAGCACAACCTTGACGAATATTGTATTACATCATTAAATCTTTCTTTCATTAACAATAGTCCATGAATGCTAGTAGTAGTACTACATTGGCCCATATATAACTGTCCCAAGCATACCTCGGCGGGATCGAGCCATCACCGGGAAGCACTTGATAAGATGGATGCATTGCTAAATCGATACCGATGGTACCCATTTCATAACTGGTTTCTCCATCCTCTCTGTAATATGGCGAAGGAAAGAGAGACTGGTAACATGGAGATAGCAGCGGCGTTTTCACAATGGCGTGCAGAAGATCAAAAGAGTGACCCGCAACTGCACAAGATAAAATCACAAAATATCAGCATTGACGGAATTACTCCTTCCTTCCCAAATTAGGATGCATATTAGTTTTAGTCAAAGTCAAAAAAAAATTAAACTTTGATCAAATGTATAGAAAATAATATCAACATCTACAACACTAACTCGATGTTATTAGAACCATCATGACATATGTTTTCATACTTTATGCATTTGATATTATGAAAGTTAACATATTTTCATATACAGTCAGTCAAACTTTATGTCAAACTTTATAAAGTTTGACTTTAACAAAAAACTAATATGCATCCTACATTGGGAAGGAGGCCTACAAAATGAGAGGGGGCAAACATAACCTCTGAACTGCAATGGAAACTGTGTTGGATGACTAATAATGCCGTGCCAGTTTAAAGTTGGTCTAACAGTGACAGCATTGTAATTTACTGCATTCAATCCGGGGAGAAAATAAAAGGAGAGGGGAGAGGGGACTCTCAGTTCTCACCATCACGATCCCCCAATTTATCGACGAGGGCAGCACAGGAGCGGACCAGCTCGCGGCAGTCCCCGGGAGAGACGGAGGTCCCGAAGCAGAGCATCTCGCCGCCGCTCCGCTCGCCGGTCCGGACCACTCGGCACGAGGCCGAGTCGGAGAGCGCGGAGACGATGGTGCGGACCAGGCAGTCCAGGCGAGCCCTATCCACCTGCAACGGAAACACGCGCTCGCTTACACCACCAAACAACCAAGGCTGACAGAGAGGTCGAAAACAGAGGGATTGCCTCTTGTGGGTCGAAGCACATGAGGGAGAGCGCGGCGTCGAGGACCCTGGTTCCGGGGGCGGGGGCGCTGGTGTTGAGGGCCGCCGCGAGGGAGGAGACGGAGACGGAGGCGGAGATTGGTTCGCCGCCGGTGGGGCGGGAGAGGCGGGAAGCTACCTCGGCGAGCAGGTGGGTGAGGTCGTTGAGGGGCGCCGGCGCCATTTTTTCGGGTGGTCGGCGCTGCCACTGCGTGCGAGTGCGAGTGCGAGGCTCGGAGAGAAGCCGAAGTGGGGAGGAGAGAGACGGGCCAAGTAGGCTTTTTGTGCTTCATTTCAGCTAGAAATGGGCCTCCATTCCAAGTCTAGGTCTAAGTGTGCAAAATATATCCCTGAAAAGACTATCTGCTTACCGGAAATCCACTTTTGCAACCCATGTGAGTAGAAAAAGACAAGTTTGGTCCTCCAACATGACTTTTCACTATATACTATTTTGTCTTTTTTTGCCTATGATAATATAAATGTTTTTTTCTTCACAAATATTGAGAACAAGTGTGTTGAACCATATTTCCTTGGCCGCCGGGCAGGCGACGATCAGATGTAGTAGCGTTGTTTCTGGTTCCTGGCAACAGAGAGGGCAGTGGGGCTGGTGCTGTAATCCTCTCCGTGCGAGGCGGTCTGACGTCCAGCAACGGTTGTGAATTGCAAGCCAAGCGTGGACTTTCTCTGACAAGGGTGGTGCATTGGAGTGTCAGATCGCTTTGGCCTCTAAGGCAAACTCTTGTCTATGGAACATAGCATTGAGAGCATGTCTAACAGACCCTTAAAAGGGGCAAACCCGTATAATAACCGCCGTTATACGGGTTTCGGCTCTACCCGGCCGTCTAGCACACCCCGTAAAACCGGCCCCCGCATCGTTTTTTGCTGTTTTCGATTACGGGGCGGGCTTCCGCCCCCTACTTGTGCGGGGTGGGAGCGGGGATAGAGGGCGAAACCAGTATCCCTCCTCCCACTGCGCGTGAACGGTTTCAGCGAAACCCAACCGCCGCCGCCGCTCGATCTCCTCCGCCCCGCCCTTCCCAGCCACGTCGCGGCCGGATCCCGCTCCCATGGATCCTCCGCAAGGTCCGCCATCCGCCGGCGGTCCATCTCCGACGGCCACGGTGGTTGATGTCCCCGTCGTGGGCCCGCCCAACGCCCGCGATGTGTCGGCCATGATCTCCGCCACCATCCCGTCGAAGAGGAAGAGGTTTCCGAAGCAATTCTTCGAAGGCCCCGCAGCTCCGCCGGCCGCGGATGCGCCGGCCGCTGCTCCCTCGGCGGCAGCTCAGCCGGCGGCCAAGAAAGTGAGGATGAAGACGAAGGCGGCCGGGCCGAGGGGTGCTCCGCAGCCCAAGTTGAAGACCAAGCAGGTCAGCCGCATCGGCCTCGCGCCTCCACCGTCGTCCAAGGCCACGGCCCCTCCTCCGTCCGACGCGATGCCCGCGCCGCCGCCACCCGCCATGGACGTAGACAAGGTGTTCGACGTTGAGTCCACAACATCGTACATGGACATGCTCAACGACTCGGCGGTGGATTTGGACGCCGGCACGATGGGTTCGATGGAGAGTGCAACGTCGAAGATATTGATGACGGGGAAGAGGATGAGGGTGACGAGGAGGAGGTGGTTGAGGTTGATCCGGCTGCCGCCGGTTCATCATCGACGCCAAAGCCACGCACCGCCAACTACACCGAGATCGAAGACGCTACTTTGGTCCGTGCTTGGAGCAAGGTGGGGATGGATGCGTGCACCGGAGTGGACCAAGGCGGCAAGCGCTATTGGCAGCGCATTGAGGATCTCTACCACCAGCTCAAGCCTCGCACCAAGAGCATGGCCGACAGATCCTACCGCTCCCTTGAAGGCCAATGGAACATCATCAAGCCAGCTTGTTCTCGTTGGAGTGCTGCCATGGATCAAGTGGCCGACAACCCCCCTAGTGGAATCGTGCCGGAGGACTATGTAAGTTTTCCTTGTTTGTGGCTATCCATATGTGTTGATCATGTGCAAACATCACATAATATTGTTGTGCAACCCAAGTATGCTCAAGCCCGGTACAAGGACATGGCCGGCTCCAAGAATATTCTGTTTTACGGGGTGGGGATACGGGTTCTGCTAGCTCGCCCGAGTTTTCGGCCGGCGAAAAGTGGAAACAGGGCGCTTTTGTCGCGTTTTAAGGGGCGAAAAAATACGGGGCCTGTTAGACATGCTCTGAGAGCATCTCCACCAGCGGCCCTCAAATGTCGCCGGCTGGGGCGTCAGCACTGCTGTATGAAAGGTGTCGGCAGTGCATCCTCCATTTGGGGACGTTGTTCCCACACCGACGCCTCCCAAATGGCGGCCCCCAATTTTTTTTCCTTTTTACAATATTTTGAAACAACATATCAATCACATTTTATTCATATAAAATTAAATTATTCATACAATCAATCAGCATGTTGAAGAAAGGCTGGCGAACGCGCAGCATGTTCGTCAGAATCAGCTGCTGTTGTTGCCGCCGAACAGCCTGAGCGTTCTGCTCCTCGTGAACAGCTGCACCATCACCTCGTCGTCGATGTCCATCGCGGCAATCGGACGAACACCTTGCGGGCGGGGCGATACTATCGCGGTGGCGGCGAGCTCTGTTCCGGGCGAAACAGCGGCCTCCGGTCGAGGGGATGTCGGCCGTGCCGATGGATGACGGTTCCTAGACAGTCGGCGGTGTCTATTGCAAGCAGGGTGGGCGCGGCGGCGACGGCGACGGTGGCGATCTAGAGGGGTGGGAGTCGGCTCGGGCGTGTGTAGGAGGTGGGAAAACGGTGTGTCTGGCTGCCAGGCGGAGCCCACACTCGTTTTCAGACGTGCCGCGAGGTGCCGGCGCGCCCGATTCGTGCCCTTGGCGAAGGGGCCGGCACGGGGTTGCCGGCGATTCTATTGGGCTCCAAAATTGGCCAGCGCCGTTTGGGACGCACCGGTGCGAGCCTATTTTCGCTGTCGGCCCCCAAAATGCTATCGGGCCTCTATCGGGGGCGGCGGTGGAGATGCTCTGAGCTTGACGAGAAGTTTCCACAAATGAACTGGTCTTCGGCTCCGGGCTGTAACTGAACTTGCTTGACCTGTTCCCATAGCTGGCAGTATTGTGCAAGAGCCAGGATCGTGAGCTGCCCTCGAATGTCTGTGATGCACCGATTGATTTGGAGGGCATCTGCAACTGATCTAGTTTGTGCCGGTTTTCTGACGAACTGAAGTGAATCAGGTGCAATATGACGAACCAGCCATCTTTCCAAAAGGAAATCTTTTCGCCATTGCCAAGAACACAGACAGTTGCTGAACAGAAGAATTCCTCCGTTGGAGGTTTCATAGAAGGTTTAGTGCTTGCCCAATCTATTGGAACCAACAATTCTACTATCCAAATTTATTGCATGAAGGTTGTAGATACAATGAAGAATGGGGGATTCTCGGCAACCTCATCAGGTGCAATATATGACGATTGTAACATTCTGTGGAGTGATTTTGATAATGTTTCGATAGAGTTTTGAAATAGCGAGGCCAATCAGGTGGCGGCGCATGAGCTTGCTAGTAATTCTTGTAATTTGGTCCATGAACTCCCTAGCTTTATTATTAGCAAGCTCGCAAATGATGTAACTTTGTTATCAGATCATTAAAGCATGCCGCATGGCTTTCTATCAAAAAATAATTCCTTCAACAAACAAAATCTTCTCTGCATATTCTCACTATCCGAAGCAACGCTCGAAAAGAAATGAAGAACAATGTCTCACGAGGATCACGTCCATGCATATGGCGATGTGTTTGTGGTAGAATAGCTTTGCTTTTCTCGAAAGCAAAAAAAAGGAGCTCTCTTTTCTTCCCTGGAAAGTGACAACTGAAAAAATATTACAAAGGCAAAAATACAAATGCCAAAGTATTGATGAGCAACGATGCCGACTTTCCTTCTGCCGATTTCTTTTCGATAATGTCCCATGCTTGTTGATGAAAAGACAAAGCCGGTCTTTCACATTAGCAGAATTTCATCGAACACACCTTGTTAGGTTGAAATACCCCTGCGAAACCCCTCAAGAACTAAGAGCTCGCGTTCACTCTATCTACACGCTCGCTGCTCATCACCAGCGAGAGAATCACACCATGTGGCGAGCAGCCGCCTCCCGCCTCCTCCTTCACCAACAGCCATCCACGGCAGCCGCCATGGCATCGCACACTCTGCGGAACCTCTGCCATTTCCCGTCGCCAACCCCACAGCCATCTCC
Source organism: Lolium rigidum (assembly GCF_022539505.1). Lineage (NCBI taxonomy): Eukaryota > Viridiplantae > Streptophyta > Magnoliopsida > Poales > Poaceae > Lolium > Lolium rigidum. The sequence continues at coordinate 4,842,582 of NC_061508.1, read as the reverse complement.
GGCGGAGGCGAAGTTCACGCCGGGGGAGGCTCAACGAATGGTGCGGCTTGTTGGAGTCGAGCTGCTGAAGAGGCGGCTGCGGGACAGCCCAGACGAGGTGGTAGGCCATGGCGAGTTTCTTGACGCGTGCGTGGAGGCTGGCGCGGCGCGCACGCGAGGCCAGGCGGAGGAGCTGGCGCAGGCGATGGACCAGTCCGGCAGCGTGGTGCTCTTCCGGGGAATGGTCTACCTCCACCCAGAGAAGGTGACATTTACAAAATTGCTAAGATTATGTGTTGTCATGATTCCATGACGAATATTGAAGATCTGGATGCTGGATTCCCATTCCAACCGATCCTCTGCATGATTAGAGTTACTGCATATGCTACTGTTTAAAAAATGTTCTTGCAAGCATATACTGTTTCAAAGGTTCAGAGCTCATACATTTAGACATGTAAAGAAACGAAAATTTGCAAGAACAATTAGAAAAAAACAAAAATTAGATAAGTTGTCGGAAATAAGAAAAATAAGGGGAAACCAGGAACTTACAAAGCAAAACCATGAATATTCTAGAAAAAATAGTGCAACATGTGAGAATTCTACAAATGGATTTTATAAAGGAATGTAGAAAAGGGAATCTTGTAATATAAAATACATGGATTTCCAGAGTATAAATGAAATATTAGGCGTCTTCAAATTTCCTATAATCTTGTATTTTTTTGTTTCTTAATTTTCATATTTTCTGAAATCTTTTTCTAGATATTTCCTTTTTCTTTCTAAACTTCCCATTTTCTATATTATTCACTTTCATCACGTTTCCAATCCTTTGTTCTAAAATCTAAATGCACTGCCACAAAGTTATCTCTAAAACTTCTTCTAGTAAGCAGGATATCAAATTAGACAGTTTTGAAATACGAGAGAAAACAATAAAATCTAAATATGTTGCCACAAAGTTGTATCTTAAATCCTCTGGTCCGTCTTATGTTCCAATATTTCTGGTTACTGAATTTGCAGCTGATATATGTTGATTGGTTATTGACCGTCTTCAGGTAGTGGACCTGGTTAGAAGTGTTGTGCCACCTGTACTCGAGATCGAAAATGATGTGAGAAAAGAAGAATTTGAGCTACTGAAGAAGAAGAAAGAAGAGATTGACAGGCAGGCGCACAAGCAAGTCAAGCGAATCCTCTGGTCTGGCTTACTGTTCTTGCAGACCACATTAGGCCTCACTTTCCGTTTCACGTTCTGGGAGCTGTCGTGGGACGTTATAGCGCCACTCGCCTTCTTCGTGACCAGTTCTGACCTGCTTGTTGGCTATGCCTATTTCCTTGTTACCTTACGCAAGCTGTCATATCGAAGCTACATGGAGAGGCTGTTTGAAACAAGGAGGAGGAAGCTCTACGACAAGGAGGGTTTTGATATGGAGAAGTACCTGGAAATGGAGAAACAAATAAAGTGTCCCCTGGGAGGAGAATGCACCGAAGGTTGTAAGCTTCATGAGTCAGGGCTAGTAACACCAGAAAATTTCTCAGTTGTTACTTATACTTTGTTCTGAAAATAGCTTTTGTTACTGAATTTCTTTAACACCAAGTTTATATGGATTGATCACCAGCTGCTACCAAAGCGATCTACAGAGAAATCGAGAGGCGGATGCAGGATGGGCAGGACGAGATGGTCAGCCACGGCCAGCTCCTCAACGCTTTGCTGGAGAGCAGCCTCAAGCGCACAGAGGCGGAGGCACTCGTGCAGAAGATGGATGACATCAGCTTGGTGATGCTAGTCCGGGGCAAGACCTACCTCAACCATGAGAAGGTGAGTATGTGGCATTACTAAACTTGGTAGGTTCTCCATTTGCACCCAACTTTATCAGCTAAGTGACTAGCAGGGTTAAAAAAATGCCATCAGATTTGTGGTGAGAAATATCATCATAATATATCAAACTTTATAAACTTGCACTAACATTCATCGGCAGTCCAAGTTACATACTGAAAACTTTGTTCAGATCATGTGAAGACCAATCGTATATACGTGATATTATACACACACTGCACGTTGGACCAAGTATCATGGCTGCTTTTTTCACTTTCCACTAGTAATTTATATTAAAAAAAATGTTCACTTTTCACCAGACAATTTACAAGCTGTTGGATCTATCAACCAAAGATGATTCTGTGCCAGTCTGTGTAACTAGTATTGGGCATCCATGAAGGATTACGTATTAAATCCTCAAAAGGACAGACAGCATGTGACTTAAAATTGGTATACCATCAATTTTCAGGAGCTGCAGTGTGCGACTGAACATGTCACACGTCTTAGAAAAAGGGCAACATTTGTTACGCAAGATATGCACAAAGTGCAGTTATACTAATAAATTATATTTGTCAATTTTTTAGGTTGTGGACCTGATTAGAAGGGCTGTGCCTTTTGCACTTGCCCCAGAGAACGACGCGAGAAAAGAAGAGTTCAAACAACTCCAGGCAAAGATGGAAGAGATAAACAGCCTGGCTCACAAGCATGCCATGCGGATTCTATGCGTTGGCTTTGCGTACTTTCTGCTCCAATTCGCTCTCTTATTCCGCCTTACGTTCTGGGAGTTCACATGGCATGAGACAGAGCCGCTCGACCTTACCATAGCCGGCATCCAGCTGATTATTTGCTACGGATATTTCCTCCACACCTCGAGTAATCCAACGTTACAAGACTTCAGGCAGAGGCTGTTCTTGGCAAGGAGGAGAAAGCTCTGCGCCAAGCATAGATTTGATATAGACAGATACCTGAAGTTGCAGAAACACCTTTAGGTGTAATGCCGGAGCTGAAACTTAGCAGTTGTTAATTGACGCTGATAGTGTCATGTCTCTCTGATTTTTATAATAGCTTCCTTTGGGTTCCTTTAATTGAAAGAACAACTTATATTATTGTTGCTACCAAAGGGATCTTGACATGAATCAGCAATCACCTACCAGACTAATATTAGAGCCTTATCTGTGCCAAATCGCATTACTGCAAATCCAAGGATGTAGAAGTGGGATAAGTGGGATAGGTGGCTCTTTTTCCTTCTTAATAAATTCAGATATAATTATCCCACTCGTCCCACTTCTACTTCCCAGCAAATCAATAAAAGCCAAACCCAAGGATCCAATCTCGTTTGGTTGGGGAAGTCGATGTACGAACACCCAACCTGAGTTCAAGTATTCATTGATGGAAATTTATTCTACTTATTATATTATGGGAGACTTATTTTTAGTTTTCCTTTAATGCTAGGTATGTACTCCATAGATTAAAGACCGGTTGTTTGTTAGTGTCGGTATTATCTAAGTAAACTTTCACCGGTATTGATGGTTACCATATAGGGCAATGAACGTTAAGAAAAAAAGAATGAATCTCATTAATTGCATAAGGAAACATACCTATTGCAACATCTGATAGTTTGATCATGGTCTTTCTTCCAATTATATTTTCGCAGAAAAGGTCCTTGTAATGCCTCCCCTGTAGAATCGCTGAAAGGTCATGTTTTAGAATTGATGTATCAAGATGCCACAGAAGGGCCCTAACACACACAAACAGAAAATGTAAAGCGGCTCCGTAAAATATGTAAGAAATGGCAGGGAGATTTTTCTCAAGGAAACAGGAGAAGCATGGGGAAAAAAAAACAGTGTGCCAACAACTCAATACTGTATACTCAGTCGAAATTATTTGAGAAGAGAGGGTTAACAAACGAAAACAAACACTCCAGGCCCAGGGATTACTTTTTCCACATGAACATGTATTGCCTTATTTTCCCCATCAAGTTCCCAGCCAAAAAATAACATGTAAAACATCATGTTCATGTATCTGTCTAAATTAACAGAAAGAAGGGCATGGGCTATCTCTATCACTGCGATTTATGCTTTTCTCAAAATCTACATGACATACAGGAGCTCAGGAGAATACTAACTTCTCTGTTCGAGACGCTATCATCGATTTGCTTGCAGTGCAGTTGAGTTAATTAGGCTGCTATCCAAAATTAAGAAGCAAGCAAGTCTATTTACAGGCTGTTTTGCTCTTGTATTTGATGCGCTGATGTGTCCCGCTGGTTCTCTTCTCTCTCACAATGGCACACTTCCTACTTAGCACAGCGAAGGGAAGGCACAAATGCAGATATAGCTTCTAACTGCGCAAGCAATGCAGAACAGCTCAAGGAAGCATGTGCCACAAGAACTAATTGCTCAAGGATTTACCATTGCAAGTGTATACAGTAGCACAGGTAAGATCATACCTACAGTTTCAGCACAGTTCTGCTGCAGATCTTCAGTTAAACAGAAAGGGATTCTAATCATTTGGATTTCAGACAACAGGAACCAGGTTAGCATGGAAGGTGAATTCAACACAACCCTGGTGCTGATTACACCACTGGATCATAAACAGAGACAATTGCATGGAAACAAATCATAAATAGAGGAACTCGGGACAATGTAACTCTTATACCAGAGTAGATAACACGTGTATCATTAAAATTGCTCCGATAACTTATTTTATCATGTCGAAGACCACAATTAGCTTCCACAACTCTTCAGCACTGATAAACTGCTGAATGCTGATCTAAATTCTGGAGAAGCAATTTTCATACATTGCTTTTCAACCAAATTCATGGCATATATCATTTTGCTCCTGGCTTTTGGTTATCATTAGCCGTGTCTTTTCCGGATACAGCAGCCGTTGCTGCTGCTGTCATGGCTGCAGCCGCTGCACCAACCTTCACGCCTCCTGCAGCTTTCATCGCCCCAGCAATTTTCGCAAATGCTGCTACGCCACCAACTAGGGCTGCGCGCAGAGCTACCATGGGTCTGATCTCCATGGTATTCTTCCTGGAGGAGTTCATAGATAAATGAGCACTTTCAGCACATATTGAACACAATCAACGTGAATGCATTTCCAATCTTTTACAGCTACATGAACACTAATGATCATATGGTCTGCAGGCGTACACTTTCAGTTACCATGCCCTATCTCTACATGCACACTTGCAGTATTCATGTGGTTTTAGCATAGAGCAAGTACATAGCCTCTTCCAATGTCAGATGAATAGATGAACCTACAAGATAGCCAAGATGCCGGACTAACCAAACCACTGATTAGATAGATTGATCTCGCTTTTGGCCTAAATACTATGTCTGAATCTCCTGTAAAATGCTCCATGAGATAGTAGATAATGTCAAATGCACTAAGCATGCTCTGAGATTAACTACAACTCTGCTACCGAACAAACATGCAGATAAAACTTGACAAGAAAGCAAGAGGGAACAGGATACACCACAAGTTTGCAATGCATCATGCTGACACCTGACAGCTACATCGAATCGTCCAGGTATCAAGTTCGGTAGAGCTGCCCTACGTGACTAGGCAGGGGCGGATCTAGATTGTATGCCGGGTGTGCGCCGGCACTGAAACACCCAAAAATTGTGGAGGCGGGTTGGGGCTTAACTTAAAACTGGATGACGACAAGCTCATACCTCAACACCAAATGGCCAAAGATTGCAGACGGGGTTGAGACAGCAGGAAGGCGACGTCGCGATGAGGAAAAATGGGAACGGGTTATCAGGGGGCGATGGCGGAGACGCGAGGTGGGAGGCGGGAGTTGGAAGTGCGCCGGGCGGGACTGGAGCGTCCGGTTGCTGGCGCTAACCACGGCGCGGCGGCGGCGGCGGCGGCTGTAGATCGGAGGAGGGATATGTAGAGAGGTGCGTTCGCGCTGGGTTGGATTGGATTGGGATTTTGGGAGGTCAACCAAACAGGGCGAAGAGGAAAGGCAGAGGTTTTTTTTGTGATTAAAATGGTCACATAGCTTAGAGCATCTCCACTCGTAGCCCCAATCTACGGCCTCAAATAAATTCAGACATAATTCAACATGGTTTTGAACGCCTGAAAATTAATCAAATAGTTTCAGCAATCAAGTCGTCACAAATCGCCGCAAATCAATGTCTAGCGAAGCAAAAAAGAGCGCACATTGGCCAGCGTTACATAGTCGCGGAAATCAAAGGACGAGATCATCCACAGGCGTAGAAGGCACCTCCTCCGGTGTCGTCGGTGCAAGGTCGTCGGTGTAGCGGAGGACGACGGTGCTGTCGAGGTCACCATTGGTGTAGTGCCGCTGGACTGGGGCACCCGTTGGTGCAACACTGTTGGGCTCGGGCGCCGGTAGAGCTCTCGTCTCGGCTAGGATCATGGCGTGTTGATCCGCGTCCACGCCTTGCCGTCGTTATCTATGCTGATTGTGTTGACCAGAAGGATCGCCAGGTCCTCCTTCCTCTTCTTTGCCGCCACCGAGCTTGATGTCCCGCCTCTCGATGATCGGCGCCCACCTAGTCGTTGTGACCACCTCCATCTGCATGGCCTGCTCTGCCCGCTTGGCTGCGTGTGTCGCGGTGCCAACCATGAACGACATGATGGATGAGTGTAGCTTCTTGATGGTCAGCGTCGCGTCCCTCAATGCCTTGGCCTTCTGATACGTCTCTAACGTATCGATAATTTCTTATGTTCCATGCCACATTATTGATGTTATCTACATGTTTTATGCACATTATATGTCGTATTTATGCGTTTTCTGGAACTAACCTATTAACAAGATGCCGAAGTGCCAGTTCCTGTTTTCTGCTGTTTTTGGTTTCAGAAATCCTAGTAACGAAATATTCTCGGAATTGGACGAAATCAACGCCCGAGGTTCCTATTTTTCCACGAAGCTTCCGAACACCCGGGAAGGACCGGAGGGGGCCACAGGCCCACCAGGAGGGTGGCCGGCGCGGCCTAGGGTTGGCCCGCGCCGCCTTACCCCCTGGCCGCCTCTTCGACCTTCTGACGCCGCCTCTTCGCCTATATAAAGGTCCCTGACCTAAAAACCCTGACGGAGGAAGCCACGATACGAGAAAAGTTCCAGAGCCGCCGTCATCGCGAAGCCAAGATCTGGGGGACAGGAGTCTCTGTTCCGGCACCCTGCCGGAGCGGGGAAGTGCCCCCGGAAGGCTTCTTCATCGACACCGCTGCCATCTCCACCGCCATCTTCATCACCGCTGCTCGCTCCCATGAGGAGGGAGTAGTTCTCCATTGAGGCTCGGGGCTGTACCGGTAGCTATGTGGTTAATCTCTCTCCTATGTAGTTCAATACAATAATCTCATGAGCTGCCTTACATGATTGAGATTCATATGAGTTTGTATCACAATTTATCTATGTGCTACTCTAGTGATGTGTTATTAAAGTAGTTTTATTCCTCCTGCATGTGTGCAAAGGTGACGAGTGCGTGCACCGTGTTAGTACTTGGTTTATGCTATGATCATGATCTCTTGTAGATTGCGAAGTTAACTATTGCTATGATAATATTGATGTGATCTATTCCTCCTACATATGCATGAAGGTGACGAGTGTGCATGCTATGCTAGTACTTGGTTTAGTCTTTTGATCTATCTTACACTTAAGGTTACTTAAACATGAGCATTATTGTGGAGCTTGTTAACTCCGGCATTGAGGGTTCGTGTAATCCTACGCAATGTGTTCATCATCCAACAAAAGTGTAGAGTATGCATTTATCTATTCCGTTATGTGATCAATGTTGAGAGTGTCCACTAGTGAAAGTGTAATCCCTAGGCCTTGTTCCCAAATACTGCTGAGTTACTACTGCTTGTTTACTCGTTTTACTCGTGTTACTACTCGCTGCAATACTACCACCATCAACTACACGCCAACAAGCTAATTTCTCGGCACAGCTTGCTACTGCTCATATATATTCATACCACCTGTATTTCACTATCTCTTCGCCGAACTAGTGCACCTATTTGGTGTGTTGGGGACACAAGAGACTTCTTGCTTTGTGGTTGCGGGGTTGCATGAGAGGGATATCTTTGACCTCTTCCTCCCTGAGTTCGATAAACCTTGGGTGATCCACTTAAGGGAAAACTTGCTGCTGTTCTACAAACCTCCGCACTTGGAGGCCCAACACTGTCTACAGGAAAGGAGGGGGAACGTAGACATCAAGCTAATTTTCTGGCGCCGTTGCCGGGGAGGAAAGGTAAAAGGTACTCACACTCCGGATCTCGGCTACCAAGCTATTTTCCGGCGCCATTGTAAGTACTCGAAGCTATTTCCTTTAGACTCTGCAATTGCGACATTTGGTTTCTTGTTTACACTAGTTAGGCTTAATGGAAGACAACAATAAAATGAGAGATCTTTATGAACTTTATCTTGAATTAGGACATGATGTGTTTGAAGAAAGAATTAAAAAACCCATGGAACTTTATATGCATGATAATGGGAATGTTATTAGTATGAATGCTTTGAACACCATTGTTGCTAATGCTATGAAAAATTCTAAGCTTGGGGAAGCTGGCTTTGATGAGCATGATATTTTTAGTCCCCCAAGCATTGAGGAGAAAATTTACTTTGATGATACTTTGCCTCCTATTTATGATGATTATAATGATAGTAGTCTTTTGTTACCACCTGTTATGGAGGATAAATTTGATTATGATTACAATATACCTCCTATATTTGATAGCTACTTTGTTGAATTTGCTCCCACTACAACTAATAAAATTGATTATGCTTATGTTGGGAGTAGTAATTATTTTATGCATGAGACTCATGATAAGAATGCTTTATGTGAAAGTTATATTGTTGAGTTTGCTCATGATGCTACTGAAAGTTATTATGAGAGAGGAAAATATGGTTGTAGAAATTTTCATGTTACTAAAACACCTCTCTATGTGCTGAAATTTTTGAAGCTACACTTGTTTTATCTTCCTATGCTTGTTACTTTGCTCTTCATGAACTTGTTTATTTACAAGATTCTTATGCATAGGAAGCATGTTAGGCTTAAATGTGCTTTGAATTTGCTTCTTGATGTTCTCTTTTGCTTCATTGTCTATTTTCATGAGAGCATCATCATTAAAACTGCTTGAGCCCATCTTAATGGCTATAAAGAAAGAACTTCTTGGGAGATAACCCATGTGTTTATTTTACTACAGCAATTTTTGTTTTGTTGAGTCTTGGAAGTTGTTTACTACTGTAGCAACCTCTCCTTATCATGTTTTTGTGCCAAGTAAAGTTTCTATGTCAAAGTTGATGTTATATTTGGGATCGCTGCGCAGAAACAGCATTGCTGTCTGTCACGAATCTGGGCACAGTTCTCTGTAGAAAATTCGAAAAAATCTGCCAATTTACGAGCGTGATCCTCAGATATGTACGCAACTTTCATTAGTTTTGAGTTTTTCCATTTGAGCAAGTCTGGTGCCATTTATAAATTCGTCTTTACGGACTGTTCTGTTTTTGACAGATTCTGCCTTTTATTTCGCATTGCCGCTTTTGTTAAGTTGAATGAGTTTCTTTGTTCCATTAACTTTCAGAAGTTTTGTGCAATGTCCAGAAGTGTTAAGAATGATTGTGTGATGTCTACGTTCCCCCTCCTTTCCTGTAGACAGTGTTGGGCCTCCAAGTGCAGAGGTTTGTAGAACAGCAGCAAGTTTTCCCTTAAGTGGATCACCCAAGGTTTATCGAACTCAGGGAGGAAGAGGTCAAAGATATCCCTCTCAAGCAACCCTGCAACCACAAAGCAAGAAGTCTCTTGTGTCCCCAACACACCAAATAGGTGCACTAGTTCGGCGAAGAGATAGTGAAATACAGGTGGTATGAATATATATGAGCAGTAGTATGGCGCCGTAAAATAGCTTGTCTGGCGTGTAGTTGATGTTTGGAAGTTGTTTACTACTGTAGCAACCTCTCCTTATCATGTTTTTGTGCCATAAAGTTTTTATGTCAAAGTTGATGTTATATTTGGGATCGCTGCACAGAAACAGCATTGCTGTCTGTCACGAATCTGGGCACAATTCTCTGTAGAAAATTCGAAAAAATCTGCCAATTTACGAGCGTTGGATCCTCAGATATGTACGCAACTTTCATTAGTTTTGAGTTTTTCCATTTGAGCAAGTCTGGTGCCATTTTGAAATTCGTCTTTACGGACTGTTCTGTTTTTGACAGATTCTGCCTTTTATTTCCATTGCCGCTTTTGTTAAGTTGAATGAGTTTTTGTCTTACTAATTCCTCAGAAGTTTTGTGCAATGTCCAGAAGTGTTAAGAATGATTGTGTCACTCCTCTTGAACATGTGAATTTTTGATGGTACCAACCCTTCAAACAGCTTGCTTGAAGTTTGTGAAGGAAGCTAAGGTCAATAGAAGAGGGTGATATAATGTGATCAGAAGAGTAAAAGGTTTGCTTGGGGATGCCCCGGTGGTTCATCCCTGCATATTTCAAGAAGATTCAAGCATCTAAGCTTGGGGATGCCCAAGGCATCCTCTTCATCGGCAACTTATCGTGTGTTTTCCTAGTGAAACTATATTTTTATTCCGTCACATCCTATGTATTTTACTTGGAGTGCCTAGAAGCCATTTTTTGTTTTTGTTTTTGTTTATCTTAGTTCTCTGAATAAAGTTCATCTCCAAAGGGAGAGAGACGTCCATGGGTTCAGATGAACACATGTGTTCTTAGCTCATAATATTCACAGCTGTTTCCTTCGTTGTGTTCCTCCATAGTATGGTTAAACTGAAAATGCTACATGTGGTAATTGGTAAAATGTCTTGGATAATGATACTTGGCAATTGTTGTGCTCATGTTTAAGCTCTTGCATCATATGCTTTGCACCCATTAATGAAGAAATACATAGAGT